>NC_031998.1:18597599-18725240 GCF_001879085.1 Nicotiana attenuata
GTACGTTTTTTTTAAAAAAAAGTTTTTTTAAAAATAGTCGTTGGAGCCCGTTAGGCCCGTTAGGCCCGGCTGAACCGGCCTAGGCCCGCCTGCCGGTCCCGGGCTTAGCGGTCCCGGGCTCGTGGGCTTATAAAAGAGAACCGGCCCGCGACGGGCCTCCTGCACCATTGGGGACCGGCCCACCAGGACCGGCCCGCCAGGACCATTTAGCCCGTTAAGACCGCGGGCCCGGTCCGGTCCCGGTCCCAGCCCGGCCCACCATACAGCATTAGTTTGAGCTATGAATTAACACAGACGATTATGGAGAAGCTTAACTAATTAAAATGATTAGCTATTATACCACGTCATTCATACAATTAATCAAATCTGATTTCATGCCTGCCTATGACCCTAGCATTTTAGATCTGGAAGCTACAGTCAATTGATTGCAGCAAATCTAAGTAGCTCATACAGTTCAGTACAAACTCATGATCATATAACCAATAGTTCAAAGTCTCTCTAGTTTAATTACAAAACAGGTTTCAAAAGTTTAAATTGATACTAAGGCGTATTTGAAATCTACAACTACAGGCTAATCTAATAGTGAAATACAGAGGCAAATTCATATGGTAGCAATGCTTCGTCATTTGATTTCATAATTGTTCAAATACATTGAGAAACTTCAAAGCATTAGATGTACCTGGAATTGGGCAACGCAAAAAAGGAAACAGGATCAGCAAACAGCCCAGCAAAATTCAGCAGGCCCAGAAATGTTTAAATCAAACAGAGTTTAATAGATCCACTTCAAAACAGCACCAGATTCACCCAGAAATGCACACAGATGAACAGACAACCAACAGAAACACCCAAACCAGACTCAAGCAATCAATTCTAACTCGAAATCAACCAAAAGTAGAATCAACACACTTCGGAACAAGCTCAGTAATCAGAAAAGGAGAAGATCACTGCCTAGAGCTTCAAATTTTCACATAGAAGGGCAATGGAACAGTACATTTTTTGGGTTTTGGGAGTGTATTTTTTTTGTTTTTGTTTTTTTGTAGAAAGTTTAGAATTCCAGAAGAAGATCTCAAATTTCAGATCTAGATTTGAATCTGAAATTATAGAGTATTTGGGGGGAATTTTTTTTGGGGCTCCAAGCTTGTTAATGAAGGCATGTGAATGCCCTTTTTATAGGCACAATGAGGGTGAGACTTCAGATTTCAGGTTTTTACATTTGGTCCCTAAAATTGTGACTTCTTCTTCAAGTTACCCTACTACTTCTCCTAATATTTCACTTTGACCCCCACCTAGAAACTTCTAGTAAATTCTTCCTCAATTGAACTCCCTAAACTAACCTTACACTATTCTGAGATTTAACAAATTAGATTCAACTAAAGCCCAACCTCATTTAACCTAATGAAAACTAACTACAGCCTAATACCCTTAACATTGAACTAATCCTATAAACTAATGAGATCAGTAACTATTGAAGAATTCCATTAAACTAACAATTCAAATCACTAAGCTGCAAACAATCGTCAACAAAACCCTGAATTTACAATTAACAAACTAAAATTCAAAACACTGAAGGATTATGAATTATTGTATGAACTAAACTAAACAACCAACACACATGAAATAAACGGATTTTAACCTAATTAGCATTAACAACTAAAGAGCAGAAAGGACGCAAAATTAAAATTAAAAAAAAGAAAGCAGAAATCAATATGTGACTAAATGAAAACATGCACCAATCACACATAAAACCAAACAAAATTAAGCAACAGTTAAACATTAAAAATGAACGGAAACTCACTAAAAAGATCCGGCCAACTCTCACAGTCCAAATTCGATCATCTCCGGTGGGCATTGGATTCTATCAACCGTAGATTCTTCATGAGGGAAGCGCGGGTACCTCGTGGTATCGATTTGGGGTAGTTTGGTGCAACTAGGGTTTTGGCCGGGAAATGATCAAATTGAAATTCGAATAGTTCTAGGCAGATTCGAGACAAACTGACCGGGGATTTGGATAGGGGAAAGGAAAAGGAACCTAAGGTGTTAATTTGGGCGAATATGGATGAAGTTGCGTCATAGCCGGAAAATCTTCAAACGAAGATTCGACGGGTTCAAGTAAGATTCGAAGGAAAAGGACAGTGGATTCGGATAGAGGAGGAGAAGGGGAGTTCATGGTGTTATTTTGGGAGTCATTTGCATCGGCGCCGCCATTGCCGGCGGTGGGGAATTAGGGCGGCGCCGCTAGGGTTTCTGTGAGGGGAGGGCTTTGAAAGAGACGAGATGGGTGTAGGGGGGTTCCGACCGTTAAATATTAATGGGTCTAAGCTTCCTGACCGTCTGATGAATTAACATCGACGGCCAGGATTAATTAGGTTCAATACGGGGTCGTTTGGGGGACAAAGATTTGGACCGGGTGGAGGGTGATTTAGGCGTGGTTATTTTATTTTGGGCTTAACAATTTGGCCCAAATTCGGGTTATTTAGAAGACAGCCTTCTTTTCCTTCATTTTTGTATTGCCTTCTTTCAATGCTTTTTTGTGTTTTCATTTTGTATTTTTTTTCTGATTTTATTAAAATGCAAAATTAAAATAGAGACCTAATTTATTTCCAAAATGAAGCTAATTAATTCCTATTAAGTCCTATTTAAAGTAAACTCAAGACAAATTCAACAATTAACAATTAAAAATGCAAAAATGGACTATTTTTGTTATTTTCTTTAAATTTTGTTCTAAAAACAACTTAACCACTAAATAATCCTAAAATATGAAATTAGATCCTAAATGCAAATTTCATGCGTATTTTTTTTTATATTTTTCATATGAATTAGAATGCACAAATAAAATGCAAACAATTAACAGAAAATAACACAAAATTCACAAAAGTGTAAAATAATGAAAGAAAAATTATTTTGTTTGAATTTTTGGGAATAATTCATATATAGGGCAAAAATCACGTGCTCACAGTGCACAGCAGTAGTTTGGGAGCAGTCCTTCAGTCCACAAGATCCTGAGGTAGTCCTGCTGGCGTCCGCAGGCTGGACGTCTCCGCTATCTGTTTTATGCCCTGTTTCCTTTGTACCCGAGACGGAGTTTCATTTCTTTATTTTCAGACTTTGTATTTAGCATTCTTAGATCGTCTGTGATACTGTGACACCAGGTTTTGGGTGGTTAACGTTTAAGTTGATGTAATGGATATAGATTCGGGTTATTTCATCGTTGTCTTCCGCTTATTTATTAATTTCCGCTGTTATCATGTT
Source organism: Nicotiana attenuata (assembly GCF_001879085.1). Classification (NCBI taxonomy): domain Eukaryota; kingdom Viridiplantae; phylum Streptophyta; class Magnoliopsida; order Solanales; family Solanaceae; genus Nicotiana; species Nicotiana attenuata. The sequence goes on from NC_031998.1 coordinate 18,600,849, forward strand.
AACGTTTTATAATTGCTAAAGAGAAATAATTGGTTAATGAAGTAATTGAACAAAACGTTTGGCTTGCCTAGCTCACATTAGTAGGCGCCATCACGATCCCCGAGGGTGGAAAATCCGGGTCGTGACAATATATATGCATATATAAGTGTGTCCAAATGCTTTAGTATTTTTTCTAATTTTTAAAGGATTTTTAAATCAATTTATTGCCCATTTTAGCAGTACAAAAACCAATAATTATTCCCAAAATTATCATTTTGGTGAATAACTTATTTTATTCACATATTTATACCAAAATATGGCTAGGGTAATTTTTATACATTTTTACAAATGTATTTGGTATTTTTAAAGCTAAATTCCATATAATTGCAATTTTAGCCTATTTTAAGAATTAACAGCATTTTATAATTATGAAATCGGTTCCGGTATTTTTAAATTAATATTTGTATATTATTAACTGATCCAGTACTTTTAATTTATTTTCAAAATCATTTTTTACTATTTTAATAAATTAAAAAAGGAAAAACTGGCTATTTAAAATCTGGCCCCATTTCGTTTCAATTATGGCCCAAATTTGTCCCCCTAATTGACCCAATTTCAAATCCCAAACGGACCGGCCCAATTTAAATCTAACCCGAACCCTGACCCGTTTATCCAACCCATCCGGCTCTCCTTTTAATCCAGGCCGTTGATCAATCTGATCAACGGCCACGATTTTCCCTTTCCTTTTTTAATCCGCCCACACCCCTAACCCTAACTCATTCTCTCCTATCAGCCGCCTCTGAAATCCCTCTCCTCTCAGACTCTCTCGAACTCTCTCGAAACCCTAGCCTCTCTCACCATCTTCAACCTCAATCTCTCCAGAATCCATGGACTCTCAGGCCATGGATGGCTTAAACTCAACTCCCTATGCTCTTAAACACTTGGTATTCGAAGGTTCGAAGTCTGACCTCGATGGTGTCTGTTCGGTTCTTCGCCGATTCAAGGTTCTATGGCCATCTCCGGCCAAGCTCCGGCACACTATGGTGTTTTGAGCCTGGTTCTAACTTATCCGACTCAGATCGGGCCTTTTTCTAGGCCTTTCTCATTCTAGGGTTCTTCTGAAACCCTGACTACTAGAGGTTCTCTCCGATTATTCTTAGATATGTCGCATATCTGTGCTTTACTTGGGTTTTTAAACAATTTCCCCAATTTTTCTTTCAAAATTATCTTTTAAAAATCACTTCTCTTCGATTTAGGGTTTTCTAAAAGGTTCAAAATGTTTCTCCGACTTTTCTTTTCCTTTCTTTGTGTGTATTTGTCAAGCATGTGCTTCTACTACTTTCTTATGCTTTCTCTCTACTATACATGTCCTTCTGTGCTTTGTTTTTCTACTGTGATACCATGCTCGCATGTTTATATTGCCGTGTTTTCCTATATGTTCTTTTGCTATACTTTCCGGTATTTTTTGTGTTCTTCTATTGTATGTATTTCCTACTGAGTTCTTAAGATTTTGTTTGCCTTCTACTGAACTTTGCTTGAGTTCTTCTAAAACACCTCTTTAAACGTATTTCCACTTCTGTTTTCTTAAGTGTTATACTATCTTTTCTCTTCTGAACCTTGGCTAAGGCCCTTCTGAAAAGTACTTTCATCTGCTATATCTTCTATTGTGTTCTTAAGTGTTATTGTTTTCTCTTCTACTGAACCCTGTTTAAGTCCCTTCTAAAAGGTTTTTCTTAAACATGTTTCTTCTACTACCATGTTGTTCTCTCATTTGTGCTTCGAGTTAGTTTCTTCACTCTGTTTGCTTTGAATTTTCTGTTGTATTTGCTTGTCTTCTCATGAGATTCTGAAAAGAAATCTCTGAGCCTATTGCCTGCTCATCTCTGTATTTGACTCAAGTCGGAAACCCTAGAATTTGGGGGGTTTCCTCCGAGTTTGGTCATATGATCGGACTAGGGTTCTGTTTGAGAACCTTGGACTCTTGCAGACTTATTTCTGAGTCTATGAACTAAGTGTGAACTTCTTTTGTTTGCACACAATTCTGACCCTCCTACACTAGAATCTTCTATTGAATAGCATGACAAACTTCTTCATGTTTAACGTGTGTGTATGTTTTTATATGATGAATTCTTTCTTCCGAAAAGGTTTTCCAACTTATGATTGATTCAGAATCCTTTTTTAAGTTTGATTGATTGTTATTGATTTTCCTTAAGTAAAACCTTTCTTCACCTTTTCTGACTGGATTCATTCATACCAAAATTCAGACCTTGTGATTTACTGGCTATTAATTGATTTCCTTTCCTTATTTGCACAAACCGTGTACTATCAAGACTTTTTCCTTAAATATACCTTTATGTATTTACCCCTACTATACTACCTTACACAAAGTGTTTGATTAATTTAGTTCCTTAATTAATTTTACCATTCGAAATCTAAATCCCTTAGTTAAAGGGAAAACTTGTGTAATTGATTGAAAACTGATTTTCAAACTATTCTCCTACCTTATTCTGCCTGTCTTCTACACTATAAAAGGGCACGAGTCCCTTCTCACCAAGAGACTTTTCAATTGAACACGATCAACACACATTACACACTTCAGGCACTCACAATCTCATAGTTCTCTTCTAAAGTCGTAGTATTCTGACTACTTGCATGCATTTTGGCTTACAAGACTACTGCTTCCTTTTCTTGTTTCCCTAAAACTGGTATGTTCTAGTTTTGGTTTCAGCCTCATCCCAATGTGTTTATTTACAGCCTTTACACCCATGTTTGCTTTGGTGTCTACATTCAATGTTATTTAGCATGATTATTTCTTTGTACCCCTGTTCCCCTCTATGTGCTTTGAGTTGAAGTTCGGAACATGGCAACATGCAAGTTGTTGCTCATGTTTAGACTTGATCCCTTATGGGGATCCTGACTCCCAAACAATGTGGCCTAACAGGCTTGTGGGGTGTGCCAACACTTCTAATTGCTAGGTATGACCATTAGCCTGTCTTTGCTTCCTCTTAGAATCCTCTCTGCACTTACACTCTCTCTTAGCTTCTAAGTTTTGCTCCCTCCTGTGAGCCTTGCTTTGGTACCTTGAGTTCCCTCTAAACTTGGACACTTGAGGGCTGGCCCATCCACACTATACTATTATTCAATTCTGGAATATATTTGGGTGTGAGCACTGCCCGGAGTCTATTTGAGACTCTTAGGGAAATCTGACACATTCAGAAAGGCTTTGAAATCTGATCTTTGGAGTTGGTTTACTTCATGCTTCAGACAGGAAGTCTAAATCAGGCTCTCCTTGGTTGTAAATTTTTAGTTCTCTGATGAATTTTACTTTTTCTTATTCATTCCGGGCTGTAATAACTTGTAATAACTATTGGAGCTGTTAGTGAAAAGGGGAGGGTCAATCATGCATGCAAAGGGGTAGATATCATCTTCATAGGGAATATTTACACTTCTGCACTCATGTATCCTGTTTTCAGATTTCACTTCTGCATTTCTATAGAGACCATGTCTATAGGTTTCTGCACTTTTGCATCTCATATAGAGACCATGTCTATAGGTTTCTGCACTTCAGCATTTCTATAGAGACCATGTCTATAGGTTTCTGCACTTTTGCATCTCATATAGAGACCATGTCTATAGGTTTCTGCACTTCTGCATTTTTATAGAGACCATGTCTATATGTTTCTGCACTTTTGCATCTCATATAGATACTATATTTATAGGCTTCTGCACTTCTGCATTATATAGAGACCATGTCTATAAGTAATTTCTAAAATACTGCATATCATATAGATAATATGCCTATAGGACTTCCTGAATTTTGCATCTGCATCTGTCACTAGGCAAACCAGTTTATAGGTTTAAATAATTAATAGCATTTTAGATACCATGCTTATAGGACTTCTGCACTCTTGTTTCGATTCTAAAAAATGTTTTAAAATCAGTAACGCCTAGAAAGCATGCCTATAGGAACTATCAACTAATTCTGAATCGTCCATTCGCTTATAAGTCTAAAATTAGTAGTAACAATAATGACTGCAGAATTTATATTCCTGTAACTGACAATTTCTTTCCCATAAAATCAGTACACTTCTTTTCTGAAACTGATAGATATCATGCTTATAGGTTTTCGTTTAACACCTAGGCAAGCTATAAGGTAACTTGTATATTGAATCAGATTTTATTAACTACAACCAGCAGGCAGGCCTGATTCGGGCTTCTTATCTGAAATATGTAATAGATCAGTCTGCCACAACTCTTAAGTTTAATCAGACCCTAATCAGTACGTGTAAGACATGCTAAGCTATATGCTTCTTTTGTTTTTAAGGAGGTTTGTCTGAGCCTTTCTATCTCTTATGTGCTGCTCCCCATATTTGCTACATATGTGTTTTGATTGTCGCCTTAGACTTTTGTCTCACACCCCTTCCCTTTAGGATTAGTAGTCCCAAATACCTCCGGGGCTGATAGGATTGGGGTTGGTAATAGCATGCAATAACTAAAATGAGACCATTCTGCGTTTAATACCTTAACGGGGTGGGAATGGGTAGATATGGATATGATGACCACGCGATAACATCGCGTGTATAAACGGTTACCGGGTGTTGTGTGGGGTGATCCATATTATTTATAAACTTAGGACCCCCTCCCTTACTTGTTTATTCTATTCAGAATTTCAAACTATTTTTTCTCAAACTTCAGCTTCTTTAGCTGCTTTTAACTGCAATTACTTCCCTCATGTTTGTAACTCTTACTTGTCTACATGTTGTTTGCACTTAAAGTCACAATTATAGTGTGGCCGGGAACCACACTAGTGGATCTCGAGGGGTGCCTAACACCTTCCCCTCGGGATAATTTCGAGCCCTTACCCAATCTCTGGTTTTCTAAATCAAAGTTCTTCTTAGTGTCCTAATGCACTTATTCATTAGGTGGCGACTCTTCCATTCAAACCCAATTCCCAAAAGGGAACGAGTTGTCCTCCCAAATGTCATAAACCCGATTTCACAAGAAAAAGGGGGCATCGATAGCATGGTGACTCTGCAGGGGATTTTTTTTAAGGCTTTTACCATTTCATGCTATTTGTGACTTTATGCTTCTTTGTCTTTACTAAGTTTAAATGCCTTTAAGTATTTTTCCTTCTTCTACTACGAAACTGACTTGACTCTTTGTTTCTTTTCTTTATTTCTCTTAATGCTCTCCCTTTATCTCTTTCCTTTAATATTGTTGTAAATTATGAGAAACTGTTGTAATTATTACTTTATGAACGTGCAAATACGTGACAACTTGTTTTAATTATTGCAACTGCATATTCAACATCATATTCCACTCGTGCCAAATAAAATACCATAGCAACGCATATAATGAGTGGTTGCGCTCTTCTGATATTATCACCCCCTAAATCCGGCAAAGGCATATTTACGGTAAAACCAATCGATCAACGGTGTAGTCGACGGTTCCGTGCCTTTCCCTCTTGAGTTGTCCGCTCAAGGGTACCGGTCTAATACTCCATAGAAACCTTACTTTGTTTTGAAGGTGCATGCATCACTGTCAAACCTAGCCAAGTCAGTTATGTTGTCCGCATAATGACTCTTTAAGATAGCCTTGTCCAAAGTCCATCGGGTTTTCCCAATATCCAAACGGACGCTACCACATTTTATGCATTTATTTGGAGAACTAAATGCTTGTTATGCCAATTGTTGATATTAAATAGTCGAGTCTGGTGGGGGTAGGGTCTAACCCTTTTGTTTTGTGGAAAATGAGGCATGGGGTCCCTAGTTTTGGTATGATTAGCACGCCCCCACTCTTGCTAGACTGGTGGAGGAGTCTTCCATTAAATGACCAAATCAATGAGTGGAAAGAGAGAGCCACCAAAGCTAGCGAGAAGTTGGAATATCTGGAATACAGTCTGCTGGAATTGGAAGGAAAAGTGAGGAAGAGAGTCATCCCGCTCCTCACCATCACTGCAATACTTTCCACACTTCTAACAATACCCCACTGCTCATCCCAGAAACTTTGAACTCCACAAGTGACCCTCTCCACACTCACCATAACACCCCCATCTATGGGGAAACCATACCACACTCCATTCAACCCATCTCAAGCACACCTGAGTTTGGTGATAATGACTCACTTATCAGGAACCTGGCAGAAGAACTCAAGAAACTGACTAGCTGAATTCAGGGCGTCGAAGGAAGCAAAGGGATTGAGGGGTTGAACTACGAAAACCTCTGCATACAACCAGATGTCGAACTGCCTGAGGGGTACAAACCTCCTATGTTCGAGATGTTTGATGGCACAGGGGATCCCAATGTTCATTTGAGAACATACTGCGACAAGCTGGTCGGAGTAGGGAAGGACGAAAGGGTTCGAATGAAACTTTTCATGAGGAGCTTGAAAGGAGATGCTCTGTCTTGGTATATTAGCCAAGACCCGAAGAAGTGGTCGAACTGGGTGAGTATGGCGTCCGACTTCATGGATAGATTCAGGTTCAATATGGAGAATGCACTGGATGTGTTTTACATTCAGAATTTAACGAAGAAACCCACAGAAACATTCTGCGAGTATGCCACTCATTGGAGATCAGAGGCTGCTAAGGTCCGACCCACTTTAGAGGAAGAACAAATGAACAAGTTTTTCCTCTGGGCTCAGGATCCTCAATACTATGAAAGACTGATGCTGATCAAGAATCATAAATTTTCTGACATCATCAAGCTAGGAGAAAGGATCGAGGACGGTATCAAAAGTGGTATGGTTACGAACTTGGAAGCCTTGCAAGCTACCAATAAGGCTCTACAGTCTGGTGCTACATCCAAGAAAAGGGACGTAGGCACCGTGATGGTTGCACAGAGAACCAAATCACCTATCAAGTACCAAACTTATCCAATGCCTGCACTTGCATATTAGCCCACTCCAAATTACCAAACACCCACATCTTCCTACCAAACTCCACCGCCTACTTATCAATCACCTCCACCTCCTACATACCAACCTGCTTCACCCAGATATTCCCAGCCCGCACACGTCTACCAAGCTTACAACACTCAACAATCCTACTATCAATCACCTCCCACTAGCCAAAACTTTCCTAGACCTCGACTAAATTTCGACCGCAGACCTCCCAAACAATACACCGCCATTGCCGAACCAATTGACCAGCTCAAGGCTGCTGGTTATGTCACCCATATCCCTGCTGTAACCCCTAAAAACCCTTCCCAACGGGTCAACCCAAATAAAACCTATGCATACCATTCCGGCATGAAAAGGCATACCATCGATGAATGCCGCTTTCTAAAAGATAACATCCAGGATTTGATTGATAACAAGATCATTGTAGCGAAGGAGCCTGCTCCGAATGTCCGCAATAACCCTCTGCTAGACCACAAGGGCGGAGGTGTCCACATGATCGAGATAGAGGATGACTAGAAGCTAAGGGATCAATCGGGTTAATCATAGAAGGCAATGATCCAAAGAAACCAAAAGTCACCCTTAATCCGATTGTAGTCCAGATTCAGCCTTCTGGAGATGCCGAGGTGAACATGTCCATACCACTTGAGTTTGAAACACCATCCTCTGCGAAGATGCCAACACCAATTGAGGTCTAGTTTGGGTCCTCAAAGGCGCCTGTACCATTTGAAGTTGCTGTATTACCTTCCAAAGCAAGGGTGCCAATTTCGGTAGCAATGACAGCCGTAACACCATTCCACACAAAAGCCATACCATGGGACAACACAGCCGAGGCAAGAAGGAAAGGGAAAGCCAAGTTCGGGGAAGCAGTTGCAGCACAGGGTATGACAAGAACCGGCAGGGTTTATACCCTAGAATACTTGGCTGAGTCGAGTAAGCAGACCTCTGGTCGACAAGACATCACTGAAACTGGGCCCGATGATCTCTGGAGAAAGATACAAGCGAAGGAATACTCAGTCATTGATCAGCTGAACAAAACACCGGCGCAGATTTCTATCCTTGCTTTGCTACAGAGTTCCGATGCACACAAGAATGCCTTGTTAAGAGTGCTGAGTGAGGCGTATGTACCAAGCAACATCACTGGAGGAGAAATGGCAAACATGGTAGGCCAGGTATTGGAAAGTCACAAAATCACTTTTCACGAAGATGAGCTGCCACCGGAGGGATTGAGTCACAACAAGGCATTGCACATCACCGTGCAGTGCGAAGATTATTTTATCACCAGAATCTTGGTCGATGGGGGGTCCAGTCTCAACATCTGTCCATTGGTAACACTCAGGACATTGGGAAAGGGGTTGCATGAAATCAAGGACGGGGCCATCAACGTTAAAGCTTTCGACGGTTCTCAGAGGCCTACCATTGGGGAGATTAGCTTATGTTTGCAAATGGGGCCTACTTGGTTTGATGTTGACTTTCAAGTGATAGACATGCCGGCATCTTACAATTTATTGTTTGGACGACCATGGATTCACGCCGCTGGGGCCGTGGCGTCAACACTACATCAGGCAGTGAAGTTTGAGTGGAATCACCAAGAGGTGATCATTCACGGCGACGGTAGCAATCCCATATACAGTCGCCAGACCATCCCAGCGATCGGAGGAAGAAGAAGGATAGGTGGAGAAACTTACCACCACATCGAGCGAGTCAACGCCGTCGATAAGGATAAGTGGTGGGATAACAAAATTGAAAGCATATTGAACTGGAGCGGGTATGAACCTGGCAAGGGACTTGGCAAGAATCTCCAAGGAATCGCTAAGCCCATCAAGCTCAAGAAACACGGCACCACCTTCGGATTGGGGTATGAGTATACCTGGAAAGAATTCAATGAATGGTCGCCACCCTGGCGCGGTCCCTACTATCCATTGGAGCAGCCGATACCCCGTTTGGAGCAGACCTTCCAACCGGCCGAGGTCATCTATGGGTCAGAAGAAGAAGAAGCCCTAGCAGCAATGAGGAATTTGTTCCTAGAAGACGATGATATGGATTGCTGTGTCATTCTCGAGGAGGAGGGGGAGGAAGGCCCTTCCATACAGGCTGTAAGCAGAGGAGCATGCCTCAATAACTGGACCATCAGAACCACCAGAGCCCGGCGAGCCTCGGGGTAGCAAGGCTGAACAAGCATCATGCACTATCTTTTATTTTTACTAGTTGACTTTCCTTTCGCATTTTTAATTTTGCAATAAAGTCTCCAATGTTCAAAACAGTTATGGAATTTATCAAAGCATTTCGATTTTTCTTACAAATCAACACTCTTATTATTTTCTCTCATTACTTTACTTATACAGCATTACTATTACTTATCTTGATGAACCAATGACTGTGACATGCAATGAGACAACGCAACAAACGGACATAGATTCAGAGGAAGATGACATACCGGAAGAGATTGTTAAGGAAGTTGAGAATTTTGAAAACAGACCAAAGTCCAACCTGGACGAGACTGAGATTGTTAACCTGGGAGATGCAGAAAACGTCAAAGAAACACGAATCAGCGTTCACTTATCACCATCAGAAAAGGAAGAATACACAGAGTTTCTAAAAGAATATGAGGACATATTCGCCTGGTCGTACGACGACATGACTGGTCTGAGTACATCTATTGTGGCTCACAAATTGCCGACTGATCCGGCCTGTCCGCCAGTAAAATAGAAGCTCAAAAAATTCAAGCCAGATATGAGTTTGAAAATCAAGGAAGAGGCCACTAAGCAGGTCAAAGCCAAGGTTCTCAGGGTAGTGGAGTATCCAACGCGGTTAGCCAACATCGTGCTAGTGCCAAAGAAGAACGGGAAGGTTAGAGTCTACGTCGACTACCGGGATCTCAACCGGGCCAGTCCAAAAGACGACTTCCCCTTGCCGAACATACACATCCTAATTGACAATTGCGCCAAGCACGAGTGGCAATCATTTGTAGATTGTTTTGCTGGGTATCATCAGATCTGGATGGATGAAGAAGATGTCGAGAAAACGGCTTTCATCACGCCGTGGGGCATGTACTGCTACAAAATGATGTCGTTCGGGTTAAAGAATGCAGGGGCCACCTACATGAGGGCCATGACTACCATTTTTCATGATATGATACACAAGGAGATCGAAGTATATGTGGATGATGTCATCATCAAGTCCAAGAAAGCGACCGGTCAGATGGAAGATCTGAGGAAGTTTTCAACAGACTAAGAAGATACAACCTGAAACTGAATCTCGCAAAGTGTGCATTCGGGGTTCCAGCCGGAAAACTACTTGGGTTTCGTAAGTCGCCGAGGGATAGAACTGGATCCATCAAAGATCAAAGCCATTCAAGAATTGCCACCGCCAAAAAATAAGAAGGATGTGATGAGTTTATTGGGGAGTCTTAACTACATCAGTTGGTTCATAACCCAATCTACGATTATCTGTGAGTCGATCTTCAAAATATTGAAGAAGGATGCCGCCACCAAATGGACTGATGAATGCCAGAAAGCTTTCGACAGAATCATGGAATACTTATCTACACCACCAGTCTTGGTTCCGCTTTAGCCAGGTAGACCTTTGCTACTCTACATCGCAGTGTTAGATGTTGCCTTCGGTTGCGTCCTAGGGCAACATGATGAAACAGGGAAGAAGGAGCAAGCCATTTATTATCTCGGTAAGAAGTTCACCCCGTACGAAGCCCGGTATTCTCTGTTGGAACGCACCTGCTGTGCTTTGACTTGGGTAGCTCAGAAGCTGAGGCACTATTTCTTTGCCTATACTACGTATCTCATATCAAGGATAGATCCATTGAGGTACATCTTTCAGAAGCCCATGCCCACTGGCAAGCTAGCCAAGTGGCAAATCCTGCTGAATGAATTCGACATTGTCTGCGTGACCTAGAAAGCAGTCAAGGGACAGGCACTAGCAGATCATCTCGCCGAAAACCCTGTGGATGGAGAATACGAGCCCCTAAAGACGTATTTTCCGAACGAAGAGGTATCATTCATAGGAGAAGACATTGCAGAGTCCTGTGATAGTTGGAGGATGTTTTCGACGGAGCAGCAAATTTCAAAGGAGTTGGCATAGGAGCAGTCCTAGTGTCAGAAACTGGCCAGCATTATCCGGTATCCGCCAAGCTCCGGTTCCCCCGCACTAACAATATGGCCGAGTACGAAGCCTGCATCTTAGGGCTCAAGATGTCCATTGACATGAACATCAAAGAGTTGCTAGTGATTGGAGATTCAGACTTGCTTATACATCAGGTCGGAGAAGAATGGGCAACCAAGAACTCCAAGATACTCCCATACCTGCATCATGTGCAGACCTATGGTCGACAAGCCATCACTGAAACTAGGCCCGATGATCTCTGGAGAAAGATACAAGCGAAGGAATACTCGGTCATTGATCAGCTGAACAAAACACCGGCGCAGATTTCTATCCTTGCTTTGCTACAGAGTTCCGATGCACACAAGAATACCTTGTTAAGAGTGCTGAGTGAGGCGTATATACCAAGCAACATCACTGGAGGAAAAATGGCAAACATGGTAGGCCAGGTATTGGAAAGTCATAAAATCACTTTTCATGAAGATGAGCTACCACCGGAGGGATTAAGTCACAACAAGGCGTTGCACATCACCGTGGAGTGAGAAGATTATTTTATCACCAGGATCCCGGTCGATGGGGGGTCCAGTCTCAACATTTGTCCTTTGGTAACACTCAGGACATTGGGAAAAGGGCGGCATGAAATCAAGGACGGGGCCATCAATGTTAAAGCTTTCGACGGTTCTCAAAGGTCCACTATTGGGGAGATTAGCTTATGTTTGCAAATGGGGTATACTTGGTTTGATGTTGACTTTCAAGTGATAGACGTGCCGGCATCTTACAATATATTGTTGGGACGACCATGGATTCACGTTGCTGGGGCCGTGGCATCAATACTACATCAGGCAGTGAAGTTTGAGTGGAATCACCAAGAGGTGATCATTCACGGCGATGGTAGCAATCCCATATACAGTCGCCGGACCATCCCAACAATCGAAGGAAGAAGAAAGATAGACGGAGAAACTTACCACCACATCGAACGAGTCAATGCCATCGATAAGGATAAGTGGTGGGATAACAAAATTGAAAGCATATTGAACTGGAGCGGGTATGAACCTGGCAAGGGACTTGGCAAGAATCTCCAAGGAATCACTAAGCCTATCAAGCTCAAGAAACACGGTACCACCTTCAGATTGGGATATGAGTATACCTGGAAAGAATTCAATGAATGGTCGCCACCCTAGCACGGTCCTTACTATCCATTGGAGCAGCCGATACCCCATTTGGAGCAGACCTTCCAACCGGCCGAGGTCATCTATGGGTCAGAAGAAGAAGAAGCCCTAGCATCAATGAGGAATTTTTTCCTAGAAGACGATGATATGGATTGCTGTGTCATTCTCGAGAAGGAGGGGAGGAAGGCCCTTCCATACAGGCGGTAAGCAGAAGAGCATGCCTCAATAACTGGACCGTCAGAACCACCAGAGCCCGGCATGCCTCGGGGTAGCAAGGCTGAACAAGCACCATGCACTATTTATTCTACTAGTTTACTTTCCTTTCGCATTTTATTTTTTGCAAGAAAGAGCTCCAATTGTTCAAAACATTTATGGAATTTATCAAAGCATTTCAATTTTCTTATAAATCTTACTCTTATTATTTTCTCTCATTACTTTACTTATACAACATTACTATTACTTATATTGATGAACCAATGACTGTGACATGCAACGAGACAACGCAACAAACGGACATAGATTCAGAGGAAGATGATATACCGGAAGAGATTGTTAAGGAAGTTGAGAATTTTGAAAATAGGCCTAAGTCCAACTTGGACAAGACTAACATCAACGAAACACGAATCAGCGTTCATTTGTCACCATCAGAGAATGAAGAGTATACAGAGTTTCTAAGAGAGTNCCAAATGTTCAAAACATTTAAGGAATTTATCAAAACACTTCAGTTTTCTTATAAATCTTACTCTATTATTTTCTCTCATTACTTTACTTATACATCATTACTATTACTTATCTTGATGAACCAATGACTGTGACATGCAACGAGGCAACGCAACAAACGGACGAAGATGATATACCGGAAGAGATCGTTAAAGAAGTTGAGAATTTTGAGAACAGACCTAAGTCCAACCTGGACGAGACTGAGATTGTTAACCTGGGAGATGCAGAAAACGTCAAAGAAAGACGAATCAGCGTTCACTTATCACCATCAGAAAGGGGTTTCTAAAAGAATATGAGGACATATTCGCCTGGTCATATGACGACATGACTGGTCTGAGCACATCTATTGTGGCTCACAAGCTGCCGACTGATCCGGCCTGTCCGCCAGTAGAACAGAAGCCCATAAAATTCAAGCCAGATATGAGTTTGAAAATCAAGGAAGAGGTCACTAAGCAGGTCAAAGCTAAGGTTCTCAGGGTAGTAGAGTATCCAACATGGTTAGCCAACATTATGCCAGTACCGAAGAAGGACGAGAAGGTTAGAGTCTGTGTCGACTACCGGGATCTCAACCGGGCCAGTCCAAAAGATGACTTCCCCTTGCCAAACATACACATCCTAATTGACAATTGCGCCAAGCACGAGTGGCAATCATTTGTAGATTTTTTTGCTGGGTATCATCAGATCTGGATGGATGAAGAAGATGTTGAGAGAACGGCTTTCATTACGTCGTGGGGAATGTACTGCTACAAAATGATGTCGTTTGGGTTAAAGAATGCAGGGGCCACCTACATGAGGGCCATGACTACCATTTTTCATGATATGATACACAAGGAGATCGAAGTATATGTAGATGGCGTCATCATCAAGTACAAGAAAGCCACTGATCACATGGAAGATTTGAGGAAGTTCTTCAATAGACTGAGAAGGTACAACTTGAAGCTGAATCCCGCGAAATGTGCATTTGGGGATCCTGCCGGAAAACTACTTAGGTTCATCGTGACTCGCCGAGGGATAGAACTAGATCCATCAAAGGTCAAAGCTATCCAAGAATTGCCACCACCAAAGAACAAGAAAGAAGTAACGAGTTTCTTAGGGAGACTTAACTACATCAGCCGGTTCATAGCACAATCTACAGTTATCTGTGAGCCAATCTTCAAGATGTTGAAAAAGGACGCCGCTACCAAATGGACCGATGATTGCCAAAAGGCCTTCGACAGATCAAGGAGTACTTGTCAACACCGCCAGTCTTGGTCCCGCCGAGCCAGGTAGACCCCTACTACTCTACCTTGCGGTATTGGATGGAGCGTTCGGTTGTGTCCTGGGGCAGCATGATGAAACGGGGAGAAAAGAGCAGGCCATCTATTATCTCAGCAAGAAGTTCACCCCGTACGAAGCCCGGTATTCTCTGTTAGAGCGCACCTGTTGTGCTTTGACTTGGGTAGCTCAGAAGCTGAGGCACTATTTCTCTGCCTATACTACGTATCTCATATCAAGGAGAGATCCATTGAAGTACATCTTTCAGAAGCCCATGCCCACTGGCAAGCTAGCCTAGTGGATTCTGCTGAGTGAATTCGACATTGTCTACGTTACCCAGAAAACAGTCAAGGGACAGGCACTAGCGGATCATCTCGCCGAAAACCCTGTGGATGGAGAATACGAGCCCCTAAAGACGTATTTTCCGGACGAAGAGGTATCATTCATAGGAGAAGACATTGTAGAGTCCTATGATGGTTGGAGGATGTTTTTCGACGGAGCAGCAAATTTCAAAGGAGTTGGCATAGGAGCAGTCCTAATGTCAAAAACTGGCCAGCATTATCCGGTATCCGCCAAGCTCAGGTTCCCCTGCACTAACAATATGGCCGAGTACGAAGCCTGCATCTTAGGGCTCAAGATGTCCATTGACATGAACATCAAGAGTTGCTAGTGATTGGAGATTCAGACTTGCTTATACATCGGTCGGAGAAGAATGGGCAACCATGAACTCCAAGATACTCCCATACCTGGATCATGTGCAGGAGTTGAGAAAGAGGTTCACAAAGATGGAATTCCAACATGTTCCCAGAGTCTAGAATGAGTTCGCCGATGCATTGGCTACCCTGGCCTCTATGATACAACATCCAGATAAGAACTTCACTGATCCTATTCCCGTGAAGATCTATGGTCAGCCAGCTTACTTTGCTCATGTCGAAGAAGAAGTAGATGGAAAACCTTAGTTTCATGATATCAAGGAATATTTGGCAAAAGGAGAATATCTCGAGCTCGCAAATGCTACTCAGAAGCGCACACTTCGGAGACTGTCTAACAACTTCTTTCACGGCGGAGGAATCCTGTATAGGAGGACTCCGGATTTGGGATTACTAAGGTGTGTCGACGCAAAAGAAGCATCCAGACTACTAGAAGAAATCCATGTCGGGACCTGTGAACCACATATGAACGGCTTTGTCCTAGCCAAGAAGATACTTCGGGCATGTCATTTTTGGATGACTACGGAGACGGACTGCATCCAGTATGTCCGAAAGTGCCACTGCAGCCAGATACATGCCGACATGATAAGGGTGCCTCAAAATGAGCTTAATGCAACAAGCTCGCCATGGCCGTTCGCCGAATGAGGAATGGATGTTATCGAACCAATCGAACTTGCCGCATCAAACGGACACAGGTTTATCCTAGTAGCAATTGACTATTTCACCAAATAAGTTGAAGCAGCATCTTATAGAGCAGTGACTAAGAATGACGTGGCAGACTTCGTCCGTGACCGTATCGTTTGTCGATTCGAGATTCTAGAATCAATCAGTACTGACAATGGCTCCAACCTCAACAGAGACTTGATGAAGGCTATGTGTGAAACCTTCAAGATCAAACACAAGAATTCCACATCTTACAGGCCTCAGATGAATGGAGTCGTGGAAGCCGCCAATAAGATTATCAAGAAGATACTAAGGAAGATGATAGAAAAGCATAAACAATGGCATGAGAAGTTATCATTTGCTTTGTTGGGGTACCGCACATCAACTGGGGCAACTCCCTACATGCTAGTTTACGGTACAGAAGCGGTCATTACCGCCGAGGTAGAATTCCCTCCCTAAGGGTCATACGGGAAGCAGAACTCGACGATGCAGAATGGGTGAAAAGTCGTTACAAGCAGTTGGCTCTTATAGATGGGAAAAGAATGAATGCAGCTTTGCATGGTCAGCTTTATCAAAATAGAATGTCAAGAGCTTTCAACAAGAGAGTCAAACCAAGACGGTTCACACCGGGGCAGCTGGTGTTAAAGAAGATTTTTCCACATCAAGATGAAGCCAAAGGGAAGTTCTCTCCCAACTGGCAGGGTCCATACATGGTTCATCGGGTTCTGACAGGAGGAGCCCTTATACTTGCAGAAATGGACGGAGAAGTTTGGCCAAAACCAATCAATTTAGATGCAGTCAAGCGTTACTATGTGTAATCTTATGTTTTCCTATATGATGTAATTTGAACTACGTCTGACCTGATTCTCGTTTAAGAGGGGATACGTAGGCAGCCTTATGGGTTCGGTCACAATTCAATAAAAATTTCATTTCCCCCCGCAATTGGAAACTGGGGCAGAATTTTGGGGAGGACCCTCAAAATTTCGAAGTTGATTTCAGCCATTTATTGTTAGCAGCCGTCAGAAGCAGCAGCCCAGCAAACTAGGGCATAATTTTGAGGACCCTCAAAATTCCGTAACAAAAGAAGAGCAATGTCTTGGACCACGTCTCAGTCGTTGGTTCATCTAAAGAAAACTATTCTTAATTATGTATTTATGCTATATTTTTACTAAATCATGCATGTCTGTCACCAAATTGCTCTGTTTAGCAACGCTACCCCAAGGATGCACACAGTATCACCAAATCAGAACCGAGCAGGTCGAGCAAAGTCAGCGGGGATACGAACTAACCTTTCCCCTTTGCAAAACTCACGATTTTTCTTTGGATGTAGGTACCCAAGTTGCAAATCATCAAATATATTCATACAACTCATACTTTTCAGGAATACAACTCTTAGAACCACCGCACCTATTCACGGTCACTATCCTAGCACAATATCCACAGCAACCACAATATCGCAATCAACTATCAGCTAAGAAATTCTATAACTATTCTTCTCTACATTGCATAAGGCTACCATTCAGCCTTTAGAGACTAAGCTCTGTCTCCATCTGCATTCTTGCATTGCTTAAGGCTACCATTCTCCCTTTCGAGACTAAGCTCTGTCTCTATCTGCATTCTTGCATTGCATAAGGTTACCATTCTGCCTTTCGAGACTAAGCTCTGTCTCCATCTGCATTCTTGCATTGCATAAGGCTACAATTCTACCTTTCGAGACTAAGCTCTGTCTCCATCTGCATTCCTGCATTGCATAAGGCTACCATTCTGCCTTCCGAGGTTAAGCTCTACCTCCATCTGCATGGCTGAAATATCGCCACCTTTATTCACATTTGCATTGGCTGAAAGATCGCCACCTTTACTTTCAGCCACCTTTATTTACGTCTTGCATCGGCTGAAAGATCGCCACCTTCATCTACATCTTGCATGGTTGAAAGATCGCCACCTTTATTTATGTCTTGCATCGGCTGAAATATCGCCACCTTTATTTATGTCTTGCATCGATTGAAATATCGCCACTTTGTTTACGCTCTCATGGGCTGAAAGATCGCCACCTATCGCATTGCATGGGCTGCAAGATCGCCAAACTGTCCAAGGGCGTCATTTTTCGGAGGCACCATCTTCATAGCCCGAGAATGCTATGCCATGGCCTGAGGACCACTTTTATCTCTTGCATATCATTATTCAAAGGCATCATCGCTCGGAGGCATCATTCTCAAAGCCCGAGAGCATCATTTCATAGCCTGCGAATCCTTTATTATATGCTTCATGGCCCAGGACATCATGGTCTAAGGAAGTCATCCTAACCGCCCAAAGACAACATTCATGGTCCAACGGGAACTTGCATCATGTTTAAATTTATGCACAATATATGCGTGTATTGCTTATCTGCAAGTAAACCGGCGAGCAACGGCCATCTCAGCAGGAGTGATCCCGCTCCGGTTCTCGCAGCCCTATTAGACTCTTAACCACCCATCCCAACCTAAATATCGCGTCCATTCTTGAAAGATCTTCATCGGCATATCCCGCCGACGGATCCTGAACTACATGTGGCCTGATTCCTGTAAGACCAAAAATATGTGGGCAGCTCAGGAATCAGAGCACGGTCAATCTCTTCAAACCACTTCAATCAGTCAAAATTGGCCATCATGTCTTTACCCGACAACTCTGTAATCCTTCCCGGGTAAAGAGGGGCAGCTGTTGATACCCAATTTTTTCCTGTATTTTTTATATATGCAAATACTTTCAAAATAGTTAGTATGTATGTATATATATATATATATATATATATATATATATATATATATATATATATATATATATATATATATATATATATATANGCAGTACAAAAACCAATAATTATTCCCAAAATTATCATTTTGGTGAATAACTTATTTTATTCTCATATTTATACCAAAATATAGCTAAGATAATTTTTTACACATTTTTACAAATTTATTTGGTATTTTAAAAGCTAAATTGCATATAATTACAATTTTAGCCTATTTTAAGAATTAACAGCAATTTATAATTATGAAATCGGTTCCAGTATTTTTAAATTAATATTTGTATATAATTAAATGATCCAGTACTTTTATTTTGTTTTCGAAATCGTTTTTTACTATTTTTATAAATTAAAAAAGGAAAAACTAGCTACTTAAAATCTGGCCCCATTTTGTTTCAATTATGGCCCAAACTGATCCCCCTAATTGACCCAATTTCAAATCCCAAACGGACCGGCCCAATTTCAATCTAACCCGATCCCTGACTCGTTTATCCAACCCGTCCGGCTCTCCTTTTAATCCAGGACGTTAATCAATCTGATTAACGGCCACGATTTTTCCTTTCCTTTTTTAATCCGCCCACACCCCTAACCCTAACTCATTCTCTCCTATCAGCCGCCTCTGAAATCCCTCTTCTCTCAAACTCTCTCGAAACCCTAGCCTCTCTCACCATCTTCAACCTCAATCTCACCAAATTATGTTCAAGTAAGCAAATATGTCATGGTTCTAGGAGTCTATCTATCGCGTATAGACTTTAAGGGCGTGGTGGAATCCATGGACTCTCAGGCCATGGATGTCTTAAACTCATCTCACTATGATCATAAACACTTGGTATTCGAAGGTTCGTCTGACCTCGATGGTGTCTGTTCAGATCTTCGGCGATTCAAGGTTCTATGGCCATCTCCGGCCCAGCTCCGGCACACTATGGTAATTTGAGCCTGGTTCTGACTTATCCGACTCAGATCGGACCTTTTTCCAGGCCTTTCTCATTTTAGGGTTGTTCTGAAACCCTGACTACTCGAGGTTCTCTCCGATTTTTCTTAGATCTGTCGCATATTTGTGCTCTACTTGGGTTTCTAAACAATTTCCCCAAATTTTCTTTCAAAATTATCTTTTAAAAATCAGTTCTCTTCCATTTAGCGTTTTCTGAAAGGTTCAAAATTTTTCTCTGACTTTTCTTTTCCTTTTTGTCACGCATGTGCTTCTACTACTTTCTTATGCTTTCTCTCTACTATACATGTCCTTCTGTGCTTTGTTTTTCTACTGTGAAACCATGCTCGCATGTTTATCTTGCCGTGTTTTCCTATGTGTTCTTTTGCTATACTTTTCCGGTATTTTTTGTGTTCTTCTACTGTATGTATTTCCTACTGAGTTCTTAAGTTTTTGTTTGCCTTCTACTGAACTTTGCTTGAGTTCTTCTAAAAGACCTCTTTAAACGTATTTCCACTACTGTTTTCTTAAGTGTTATACTATCTTTTCTCTTCTGAACCTTGGCTAAGTCCCTTCTGAAAAGTACTTTCTTCTGCTATATCTTCTATTATGTTCTTAAGTGTTATTGTTTTCTCTTCTACTGAACCCTGTTTAAGTCCCTTCTAAAAGGTTTTCCTTAAACATGTTTCTTCTACTACCATGTTGTTCTCTCATTTGTGCTTCAAGTTAGTTTCTTCACTCTGTTTGCTTTGAATTTTCTGTTGTATTTGCTTGTCTTCTCATGAGATTCTGAAAAGAAGGCTCTCAGCCTGTTTCCTCCTCATCTCTGTATTTGACTCGAGTCGAAAACCCTAGAATTTGGGGGGGTTTCCTCCGAGTTTGGTCATATGATCGGACTAGGGTTCTGTTTGAGAACCCTGGACTCTTGCAGACTTATTTCAGAGTCTATGAACTAAGTGTGAACTTCTTTTGTTTCCACACAATTCTGACCCTCCTATACTAGACTCTTCTATTGAATAGCATGACAAACTTCTTCATGTTTAACGTGTCTGTATATTTTTATATGATGAATTCTTTCTTCCGAAAAGGTTTTCCAACTTATGATTGATTCAGAATCCTTTTTTAGGTTTGATTGATTATTTGATTTTCCTTAAGTAAAATCTTTCTTCACCTTTTCTAACTGGATTCATTCACACCAAAATTCAGACCTTGTGATTTACTGGCTGTTAATTGATTTCCTTTCCGTATTTGCACAAACCGTGTACTATCAAGACTTTTTCCTTAAATATACCTTTATTTATTTACCCCTATTATACTACCTTACACAAAGTGTTTGATTAATTTAGTTCCTTAATTAATTTTACCATTCGAAATCTGAATCCCTTAGTTAAAGGGAAAACTTGTGTAATTGATTGACAACTGATTTTCAAACTATTCTCCTACCTTATTTTGATTGCCTTCTACACTATAAAAGGGCACGACTCCCTTCTCACCAAGAGACTTTTCAATTGAACACGATCAACACACATTACACACTTCAGACACTGACAATCTCATAGTTCTCTTCTAAAGTCATAGTATTCTGACTGCTTGCTTGCATTTTGGCTTACAAGACTACTGCTTCCTTTTCTTGTTTCCCTAAAACTGGTATGTTCTAGTTTTGGTTTCAGCCTCATCCCAATGTGTTTATTTACAGCCTTTACACCCATGTTTGCTTTGCTGTCTACATTCAATGTTATTTAGCATGATTATTTCTTTGCATTTGTTTCTGTTGTGAATCCTTGCACCCCTGTTCCCCTCTATGTGCTTTGAGTTGAAGTTCAGAACATGGCAACATGCAAGTTGTTGCTCATGTTTGGACTTGATCCCTTAAGGGGATCCTGACTATCAAACAATGTGGCCTAACAGGCTGGTGGGGTGTGCCAGCACTTCCAATTGCTAGGTATGACCACTAGCCTGTCTTTGCTTCCTCTTAGAATCCCTCTCTGCACTTACACTCTCTCTTAGCTTCTATGTTCTGCCCCCCTCCTGTGAGCCTTGCTTTGGGACCTTGAGTTTCCTCTGAACTTGGACACTTGAGGGTTGGCCCTTCCACACTGCACTATGATTCAATTCTGCAATGTATTTGGGTGTGATCACTTCCCGGAGTCCATTTGAGACTCTTAGGGAACTCTGACACATTCCAAATAAGATAAAGGCTTTGGAATCTAATCTTTGGAGATGGTTTACTTCATGCTTCAGACAGGAAGTCTGAATCAGGCTCTCCTTGGTTGTAAATTCTTAGTTCTCTGAAGTAATTTTACTTTTTCTTATTCATTTTGGGCTGTAATAACTTATAATAACTATTGGGTCAATTAGTGAAAAGGGGAGGGTCAATCATGCATGCAAAGGGGTAGATATCATGTTCATAGGGAATATTTACACTTTTGCACTCATGTATCCTGTTTTCAGCTTTCACTTCTGCATTTCTATAGAGACCATGTCTATAGGTTTCTGCATTTTTGCATCTCATATAGAGACCATGTCTATAGGTTTCTGCACTTTTGCATTTCTATAGAGACCATGTCTATAGGTTTCTGCACTTTTGCATCTCATATAGAGACCATGTCTATAGGTTTCTGCACTTCTGCATTTTTATAGAGACCATGTCTATAGGTTTCTGCACTTTTGCATCTCATATAGATACTATATTTATAGGCTTCTGCACTTTTGCATTATATAGAGACCATGTCTATAAGTCATTTCTAAAATACTGCACATCATATAGATAATATGCCTATAGGACTTCCTGAATTTTGCATCTGCATCTGTCACTAGGCAAACTTGTTTATAGGTTTAAATAATTAACATCATATTAGATACCATGCCTATAGGACTTCTGCACTCTTGTTTCGATTGTAAAAAATGTTTTAAAATCAGTAACGCCTAGAAAGCATGCCTATAGGAACTATCAACTAAATCTGAATCGTCCATTCGCTTATAAGTCTAAAATCAGTAGTAACAATAACGACTGCAGAATTTATATTCCTATAACTGACAATTTCTTTCCCTTAAAATCAGTATACTTCTTTTCTAAAACTGATAGATATCATGCCTATAGGTTTTCGTTTAACACCTAGGCAAGGCATAAGGTAACTTGTAAATTGAATCAGATTTTGTTAACTACAACCAGCAGGCAAGCCTGATTCGGGCTTCTTATCTGAAATATGTAATAGATCCGTCTGCCACAACTCATAAGTTTAATCAGAACCTAATCAGTACGTGTAAGACATGCTAAACTATATGCTTCTTTTGTTTTTAAGGAGGTTTGTCTGAGCCTTTCTATCTGTTATGTTCTTCTCCCCATATTTGCTACATATGTGTTTTGATTGTCGCCTTAGAATTTTGTCCTTTGAAACTATAAAACCTCACAATTAGTAGTCCCAAATACCTCCGGGGCTGATAGGATTAGGGCGGGTAATAGCATGCAATAAGTAAAACAAGACCATTCCGTGTCTAATACCTTAACGGGGTGGGAAAGGGTAGATATAGATATGATGACCACGCGATAACACCACGTGTATAAATGGTTACCGGGTGTTGTGTGGGGTGATCCATATTATGTATAAACTTAGGACCCCCTCCCTTACTTGTTTATTCTATTCAGAATTTCAAACTACTTTTTCTCAAACTTCAGCTTCTTTAACTGCTTTTAACTGCAATTACTTACAACAATTATGTGAACCCCCCCCCCCCCTCATGTTTGTAACTCTTACTTGTCTACTTGTTGTTTTCACTTAAAGTCACAATTATATTATGGCCGGGAACCACACTAGTGGATCTCGAGGGATGCCTAACACCTTCCCCTCGGGATAATTTCGAGCCCTTACCCAATCTCTGGTTTTCTAAATCAAAGTTATTCTTAGTGTCCTAATGCACTTATTCATTAGGTGGCGACTCTTCAATTCAATAGTTAAATCATTCCACCACATATGGAGTTCTAACGGGATTTCCTCGAGGATTGTGAAGGGTTCATTTTCAATAGTGCTCATCCTGCACATTTATTTAAAGTGATTGGTTAAAAGATCATGACTTATTTTGACTCAAGAGAAAATTATCAATTTTTCAAAATAAACACCTTTTGCAGATACGACCCTTCAGCACCTCGGGAAAGAAGATTTTAGGGATGTTTTTGCTAATCGGCCAAGAATTTGAAAAAGGCCCTAGGTGGCTATTCTTGCAAAAACAGCTTTCCAGTGCCCCTTTGGGGACATTTTGGCTACTTAGACAAGAACGGCATCACCTAACTTTATTTATGACAATAACATTTTTTTCTTTTTGGGCTATTTTTGCAAAAATGGAGTTGGACCCGGTGAGGGTTGCCTACGTATCCCACATCCGGTGAGAATCAAATTTGCTTAGTTCGGGCAGTTTTGACATAATAAAAAGACATGAAATGTTTTGAAACCATTTTCCGTTCTCTTGTTTTTTTCAAAATTTTCGGCAGAATTTCGGTATATTTTGGACACTAGATTCTCTGAAAACGGGTAATTATCTCTCTCATACCTCAATTTGACTTTTCCAATTTTTCTCCCTTATTCTAGAAGCCGGTCAACATACAATCCAAAGCAAATAAAGGTACAATTAGCAAGTAAAATGCATCAGGATGGTCTTTTAATTTCGGGTACACCTGTCCTAGACGGACCCAACCCCTGTGTTGAGTCCCCAAAGTCAAATGCACGTGATGGAAACAAACCTACTAGGGATCTGGCATGAGGTTATGTTATACTAGGTTTAAAACCTGGGTGTATTGTTCTAGACCTGGCTTACCCGAGCGGACAGCTCGAGCTGGGGGGGGGGGGGGGGTAGGGGCAGCGTACCGGGAATACAGAAGCTTCACCGGCTTTGCAACTTGTCCGAACCTCATTCTAAAATTGGGATATGACTCTAACAGAAAAGAAATTACACGAAGTGAATACTTCCCGGATGATTAGAAGACTCAGAGAGAAGAGGGTTTCGTAATAATTGATATACACAATTCAATCAATACCAAAGCAGTAAAAAGCAGCATTTAGCACATTAGGCTCGAACATGTAATAATCAGATAATAAATAAAGCCAAATATAACAATTATCGTAAGCTCGAATTCTTAAACCCTGAACCAAAAGTTCTGGGTTTGAGTATCCCCAGCAGAGTCGCCAGAGCTGTCACACCTCCTTTTTACATACCCCGAAAGGGATAGTATAAGGGAGTTTTTCCAATTTAAGCGACATTATTCGAAATGGGATTATTTTATTAAAAATTATCAGAGTTGCCACTTGGAATAGTTTATTTGGTGTCCCAAGTCACCGGTTTATTTTAAATCCCAAATCGAGGAAATTTTGACTTTATTAAAAGTCTGCGAAACCAGAAATTCTAGATAAGGAATTCTGTTAACCCGGGAGAAGGTGTTAGGCATTCTCGGGTTCCGTAGTTCTAGCACGGTCGCTTAAACTGTTAAAATTTGCCTATTATCTGATTTACTACATGTTTTAACCTATTGTGCATTTTATCTTCTATAACCGCTTTGAATTGTTTAAGGAAAATTCAATGTTATTTAAAACGCATCATAAACCACGCTACATGAAATGCACTCGTCGTTCGCAACATGCTTTATTTAACATTGTTGAAGATTGAAATTGGGTTACATGAAATGTACACCCGGATTTTAATAAATAAAAATCACAAATACGTCACGCGAACCATACCCATAGCTATGATGAATTATTTAAAGAACGCGCCTAAAGCAACTACGAAGGTTCGATTTTAATAGCAACATTTGTGAGGGTCATAGATGATTTAATTGATGGCACACCTCAAAACTTTTCTATAAGTATCATCTCTTGGTCTAATTTTTTTTTAGGGCCATGAATTATAGTTTGGTTTGGCATGGCACGCCCCAATTATTTTATGTAAGGAGGTTTATTTAAAAAAGGCTAAGGATCTTAAATGAAGTTCAAACCAAAATTTTCTTAACTTAAGGCTAAGCTTTTTGAATTAATCTTGGACGGTTGTTTTGGGCCAGCAATGGCTTACCACATTGAACAAATCAGCTTTGAAAGCTGCATTTGGGCTCACAATTTGGCCTAGTAGAAAAGAACCTCAAGGGTCCTTGCATAGTTCGAGTTTTGACCAGTTCTGGCCCATATTGGGCTTGTATTAGGCAGGCCCAGTTACAAAGATTTACTATTTGGGCCTATCTACCTCTACCATTACTCACATATTAAAAATCATCTTGTTTTCCAATAAAACTGCGATATATAACATAATTCTAATTCAACGGTTAATTACACATTCAAACATGGATACAATTTAAAGACTAAACATGATTCTATTACTAAGGATTAATCAATTTGAACATAAATGAATTCATGACAAATGAGTTTCTGGACTGACTTAAGGTCTGGGCCTATAGACTAGGCCCAAATCATCTAAGGCCAGTCTTTTACTTGGGCTAGATATTCAGCCCTCTTTTCCCATCCACGAAACAGTCTTTGGGTTTGGCTGAATAGGCCCCAAAACCCAACACCATTACTGTTTTTCCTTCTCTTTTTTTAAAGAAAAAATGACAAAAAGAAAAACATAACGAATGCCTGGTTTATTACAATCTTCCAAAATAAAATAAACAACTTCCAAATTCAATACCTTACATCAAGACTTATTACATAACCTGACTACATTTAGAGCTAAACTATTAAAACTTTCATATCATGAAGAATCCTAGCCTCTTATGAACATGATTTATCCACAGCAGCATGATTCCATTTCCAAGCTTTTGAACCTGCTGGTTTGGCCAATTAGTAGCCAAATCCGCAGGCATCAGCTTACAACCAAACAGATAAGAGGAAAAAATAAAAAGATTAAAATAAGAGGAAAGCTGTCTACTCAAATAAGGGTAAGAAACATGGTTTTTAAAAATTTCATAGCCAGTCTTAATGACTAGAGATCTGGCTAAGGACATAAACGAGGCTAACTTTACAAACTGAAACTTATAAGGCATTCAAATATGAACTAGGTTGTTCATGCTCAAATTTTAAACTTGCATGTTCAAAATTTAACCACATTCATATCATTGTAAACTACTATCATGAAAAACACATTCACTTGCACAAACATCATTTTTATATCTAAATCTCATATCTTTTAACAAGACATTACATGAACAAAGGTTAAGTTCAATACCTTGAACTAACAGCAACAAAAACCAGCAACTAAAAGGTGCAAAAGCTGGCTGAAACTTTAAATGAAAATGGAGTAGCAACAGGACAGAAACAACAGCAACCAAAACCCCAGAATTTCAGACCCAAGACCAGCAACTTGAATCCAGAAATACCCAGCTAAATAATCCAAGAAAACTCTCTATTTCAAACCATTTTTAGCTTGTAAACAAGAAGGAGATGTTTTTTGGAAATTTTCTAAGGTTTTCTTAAATCTGAAATTTTCAGAGGAAAAGGAATTTTATGTAGTAAAATGATACTCTAATTCTTTATTTTTCAGAACTCTAATGATTGTCAATGTTTGTGTGTAAAATCAGAACGAAAGAGCCTATATATATAGGCTGCCTAGGGAGGGTATATCTTGGGGAATATTCCTTATCCTAGGAGCTGAAAATAGTACAATACAGCTGTCCTTCTTATCCTATTTTAGCATCTTTTGTAACAGCTTGGACAGTTGTACCATTTCTAGGAAACTTCTGATTTTTAGCCTAAGTGGAAGTCCAATTTTACCCTTCAAGTTACTGCTTATTTCATATTTACCTAAACTCTTTTAGTTTAATTAGGTGCCTAAGGTTCCTTTTGATTTCAAACAAAGACCAACTTAGAAATGATCGGAAATTTGGATAAAGATGCCTAAGAAAAAATAAATGACTGCAATCAATCAATAACAGGAATATTTGACTAATTAAACCTAAACAATATTGAACAAAAACAGAATTACAAAGACAAAAAGAAATCCCTAAACAAATTTGAACCTAACATGAAAGAACAGTTACACCTAATTAATCTAACCCATGCAATTGCCTAATGAAACTCAAACATGCTTCAATCAATTTACTAAACAAGAACAAATAATTAACTAAACAGTTGTGAAATAAAGAAAAGAAAATTCTAAAATTAAAATCCTAAAATATGCGGCTAAAGGAAGCAATTAACATAAAAAAGAAAACAATTAAAACAAGGTAAAATGGAAATTACCTAGGTTTGGTTACAAATTGGGCTCGACCAAGCTTCATAAGGCATAAATGAACTTTAATTATCGTTAATCGACTGTTTTTAACAAGAACAGTCGACTAATGGATATTTTGGGTTCATTTGACCAAACAATGATCAAGAAAAGAAGAAAGAAAAATTTAGGTTTTTTTCTAAATCTTAGATTTAAAATTCGACAATATTGGGGGTGATTCGAGGGGAACCATGGGTATACTTGGGAAGAGGATGAAAGGGGGATTGCATGGTGTAAATTTGAGGGGGTTTGGAGCACTTAGGATTTTTGGCCCTGAATTTCGATCTGAGATTCGAGAATTTCGGTGGTGATTCGAAACAAATGGATTGGAGATTTGGAATGAGGAGGTTGCGGGGGTTCTATGGTGTAAATTTGGGGAGAATTGGTGGTGGTCCGCTACCGTGAGACGATTTCCGGCCGGCGGACCACGGCGGGGGAGGGCTGAGTCGGCGGGTTTTTTAGGGTGGCTAGGGTTCGAAGTTTTTTAGAGGGATGAGAGACTGAGAAGGGTCTTTGGGTTAGGGGGTCTTGTGTTCGGACAGTTAAATACAAATTGACTGGCCAATTTCGAGTCGTTGGATCATAAGGATCCAACAGTTGTGACTAGTGGACGATGAAACGGGGTGGTTTGGTTAATGGGGGGGCTGGACCAGGTATGGTTATTTGGGCCTAGGTTAATTTGGATGGGTTTCGGGTCATTTTTTGGGCTGGTTTGGGTATTAAGATCAGTCAAATTTCAAAACAAATCCAATCTTTAAATTAGCCCCCTTTTTATTTCCTTTTCTTTTCTTTTTTTTTTAAAAAAATCCTAAATTATCTAAATTGTAAAATTAAATCTATTACTTAATTATAATAATATAAAGTTACTTCTAAATTAAAAGAGAAAAATCAATAACCTAAAAATTAAAAAGGTAAAAATAAATGTAAAATGAGCTATTTTTGTGATTTTTAATTTTTATAAAACAAATAACTACTGATTAATCCTAAAAAATGTGAAAATAAAGCCTAAATGCAATGCATGGTATTTTTGGTATTTTTCATGATTTAAATAAAAATTAAACATGCACAAAAATGCAAATAATTTAATAAAAATTCTACAAAAATCCTAAAAATGGCAAATAATTAAGAAAAAATCTATTTTTTTGGATTTTATAGGAGTATTTCGTATAGAGCAAAAATCACATGCTTACAAGGACTATTTACTATTACAAGTAGAGAAGAGAATGGAAGATATTTTCAAAATCAAATAAGGGGACTCAGAACTGCTTGGAGAATTCGTGGACAGATTTCAACGTGAAAGAATGACATTGTCGCGTGTACCTGACAACTGGGCAGCCATAGCTTTCACAAGTAATTTAAATGAAAAAAGCTCGGAAGATATGAGAAAACTCAAGGAAAGCCTTCGAGAATTCCCAGCTACGACGTGGAATGATGTTTATAACAGGTACAGCACGAAGCTGAGGATTGAGGAAGACACTATTCCACGATTCCAAAAAGAAGAAAAGGTAAGTTCGAGACGTGTGGAAACCGAAAAAAGATGCGATAAAAACAGGTACGATCCTTACATGGGACCTGCAGGAAGAGACTCACGGTCTAAACAGGACAATCAAAGGTACGATCACAGATCGAGAAATAAAGAGTCAGGTCCGTCTTCAAGATTTGGGAACGACCGAAGCACGCGTGAGCCACGAGACGACGACAGAAGTCTGAAAGCAAGGTTTGGTGGTTATAATTTCAATGTGAACACTTCTGAACTCGTGGCTGTTTTAGGAAGCATGGGGGATAAGGTACGGTGGCCGAAAGAAATGCGATCAAATCCAAACAGACGAAACCCTGATCATTGGTGCGAATTTCACAACGATCACGGGCATAAAACAGCAGATTGCAGGTTTCTACAGGGTGAAGTTGATCATTTGTTAAAATAGGGGTACCTCACTGAGTTATTCAATGAAAAAGTTAAACAAGCATACATGAAAAACAGGCAGGAACCACCAAAACCACCTTCACCCAAAAGAACTGTCAACGTTATAAGTGGGGGTGAAGATATCAACGGCGTATCATATACTGCAGCAAATAAGATTTCCAAAGTAACAATTACTAGCGGGAACGGCTGCGGCATATATTGGAGGAAGAAAATATTACGTTCGATGATGCAGATGCCGAGGGTCTATTAACTCCACATAACGACGCACTGGTAATATCTTTACTTGTATATGACACTAATGTGAAACGAGTTTTGATTGATCCAGGTAGTTTTGTGAACATTATTTTGATGCGAGTATTACGCGAGATGCAAGCAGAAGATAAATTGGTTCCAAAAGCGCACACCTTTTCAGGATTTGAGAACTCCAGTGTTGTAACGAAATGGGAGGTTATACTTACTATATTCACAGAAGGCATTGTCAAAGATACCAAATTTCAGGTAGTAGATATGGAAATGGCTTACAACATGATTCTTGGGAGGCCATGGATCCATGACATGGATGTTGTACCATCAACCTTGCATCAAGTCATTAAATTTCCATCGCCATGGGGAATATGTCAAATTAGGGGCGATCAACAAACATCCAGGAGCATCAACTCTGTGGCTGATTCAAGTGTTGAGGGTGAAGAAAAATAGCAATTACAGAATTCAGTTGAGAATAACATGGCGTCAACCTCAACTAAACAAGGTCAAACAGATGTGGATTCAAGACCTGATACCATTCAAGAACCAGAAGAAAATGAAAACATCAAAACAACGATAGAAGAGCTGGAGGCAGTGGTTTAATTTGTACATTGGCCAGAGAGAAAAGTGTATATTGGAGCCAATCTTAGCCCGGAGGTGAAGCGTAAGTTGATTGAATTTTTAAAAGCTAATGCAGATTGTTTTGCTTGGTCCCATTCTGACATGACAGGTATACCACTGGAGGTGATGACTCATAAACTAAATGAAGATCCATCATATCCACCAATCAAGCAAAAGAAAAGAAAGCAAGGAACTTTCAAGAATCAGGTGATTCAAGAAGAAGTCCAAAAATTGCTAATAATTGGTTCAATTCGTGAGGTAAAGTATCCTAACTGGTTAGCCAACACTGTTGTATTTCCAAAGAAAAACGGTAAGTGGCGAGTTTGCGTAGATTACACGGATCTTAATAAAGCTTGCCCTAAAGATTCTTTTCCACTACCGCACATAGATCAATTGATTGATGCAACTGCAGGTCATGAACTATTAATTTTTTTAGATGCATATTCAGGATATAATCAGATTAAAATGGATCCAGGAGATGAAGAAAAAACTTCCTTCATAATAGACAGGGGGACTTACTGTTATAAAGTAATGCCCTTTGGTCTAAAGAATGCAGGTGCAACGTATCAAAGGTTAGTTACCCAAATGTTTCAAGAACATTTAGGTAAGACTATGGAGGTATACATAGATGATATGCTCGTTAAAACTCAGCATTCAGGAGATCATATATCGCACCTGTCTGAAACGTTTAGAATATACGGAAGTATAATATGAAGTTAAACCCTGAAAAATGTGCATTTGGTGTTGCATCAGGTAAGTTCTTAGGTTTTCTTGTTTCTAACCGTGGTATTGAAGTGAATCCTGTACAGATTAAGGCCATTGAAGAAATTCCTGATATACTTTCAAACAAGAAAGAAGTTCAAAGATTAACAGGGAGAATTGCTGCCTTAGGAAGATTCATTTCTAAATCGTCAAAGAAATGTTTTAAATTCTTCTTAGCCCTCAAAAAGCAGGACCATTTTGAATGGAATGAAGAGTGTCAACAAGCACTCAGAAATTTGAAAACATACTTATCCAATCCACCTTTGCTAGCCAAATCAAAGGCTGGGGAAAGACTTCTCATTTACCTTGTTGTTTCAGAAGTTGCGGTAAGCGTTGTTTTGGTTCGAGAAGAAATGTGTAAACAATCCCCTATCTATTATGTTAATAAGTCTTTGTTAGATGCAAAGACACGATATCCTCAGTTGAAAAAACTTGCACTTGCATTAATCATGGCATCTAGGAAGTTAAGACCTTACTTTCAGTGTCATCATATTGCTGTAGTGACTACATATCCTTTACGTAATATATTGCATAAGCATGAATTATCAGGCAGGTTGGCCAAATGGGCCATAGACTTAAGTGAATACGGAATCACGTACCAACCTAGAACGGCAATCAAATCGCAAGTATTAGCCGATTTCGTGGCTGATTTTAGCCAGGGGATGCAATTAGAAGCAGAAAAAGAACTGCAAGTTTTAAATGGTGCTAACCCAGGAACTTGGACTTTATTCACTGATGGCTCATCTAACGTAAAAGGTGCAGGTTTAGGAATTGTCTTGGTACCACCTACAGGTGAAACTATTAGACAAGCAATTAAATGTCATTCCATAACTAACAATGAAGCGGAGTACGAAGCTGTGATTGCAGGTCTAGAATTGGCACGAGAACTTGGCATAAGTCAGATCGTAATCAAGTGCGATTCGCAACTCGTGATCAATCAAATGTTGGGGACTTATACAGCTAGGGAAGCAAGGATGCAGCAGTACTTAAAAAAGGTATGGGAATTGATCAAGCAATTTCAAACCTGGAAAGTCATACAATTACCAAGGGATAAAAATGTTGAAGCAGACGCCCTAGCTAATCTTGCATCAGCGACTGATGTGGCAAGTGATGCAAATGCCTCAGTTATACATTTATTTCACTCAGTTCTCGATCCTAATAACAATGAGGTAAACTTTAATAATTTAACTTGGGATTGGAGGAACGAGATTGTTGCTTTTTTGCAGTATGGTACCATTCCTGATGATAAGAAAAAAGCTCACGCGATGCAAAAAAAGGTCGTCCGGTACTGCCTAAAGCAAGATAATTTATATCGAAAAACGTTCGGTGGTCCCTTAGCAAGATGTCTCGGACCTTCGCAAACGGAGTATGTAATGAGAGAAATACATGAGGGGCACTGTGGGAATCATGCAGGAGGAAGGTCACTGGTAAGAACCTTGATTAGAGCAGGGTACTATTGGCCTAAAATGGAAGAAGAAGCAGAACGTTTCGTGGCTAAATGTGATAAATGCCAAAGGTACGGTAACAATATGCACAGACCTACAGAGTTGTTACATCCAGTCATTGCACCATGGCCCTTTATGAAATGGGGAATTGATATAGTAGGACCATTACCTCAAGCGAAAGGACAGGTAAAGTTTCTGCTCGTACTTACTGATTATTCACTAAATGGGTGGAGGCAGGATGTGACGACCCGACCCGTCGTCTCATGTATTACAGCCCCGTTTCCCCCATTTACTGCTTCTTCATGCTTCATTATCAGCAACGAGTGAGTTATAGTTGAATTGAATTGGTTTGGATAGGAAATGAGACACTTAGTCTCTTTAAGGAAGGTTTGGTTTGGAAAAGTCAACCGAACGTTGACTTATTAGTTAGAAGGCTCGGATGTGAATTCCGGTGATTCGGTTAGCTTCGGGAGGTGATTTGTGACTTAGGAGTGCGATCGAAAGTGATTTTGGAGGTCCGGAGTAGAATTAGGCTTGAATTGGCAAAGTTGGCATTTTGGCGAATTTCGGTGGATAGGTGAGATTTTGATCCGAGGGTCGGAATGGAATTCCGAGAGTTGTTGTAGCTTTGTTAAGTGATTTTGGATATGTGTGCAAATTTTCAGGTCATTCGGACATCGTTTGGTCGGGTTTTTGATCGAAAGTGC
Source organism: Nicotiana attenuata (assembly GCF_001879085.1). Taxonomy (NCBI): domain Eukaryota; kingdom Viridiplantae; phylum Streptophyta; class Magnoliopsida; order Solanales; family Solanaceae; genus Nicotiana; species Nicotiana attenuata. The sequence continues at coordinate 18,634,010 of NC_031998.1, forward strand.
ATTTCGGAAGTTCTTGAAGAACTTAGGCTTGAATCCGATGTGAATTGATGATTTTAGTGTTGTTAGGTGTGTTTTGATGATTGGATCAAGTTCGTATGATGTATTGGGATATGTTGGTGCCTTTGGCTGAGGTCCCGGGGGCCTCGGGCTGAATTCGGGTGGTTAAACAGAGAATTCGGAGTTTGTTGCATGTTTGAAGTTTGCTGGTTCTGTCAATTCCGCATCTTCGAAAAAGGGACCGCATAAGCGGTTCCGCAGATGCGACGTATTGGTCGCAGAAGCGGAACTTGAGGGACCAGGGTTTTTCGCAGAGGCGGACGTGGATCCGCAAATGCGGCGACCGCAGAAGCGGTTCTAGACCGCATAAGCGGTCCGGGGGAATTTAAGTGAGATCGCAAAAGCGATCGTTTGGTCGCATACGCGGTGACCGCAGGTGCGGCATATTAACCGCAGAAGCGGAAAAACTGTCTGGGTTTAAGTGAACAGTGGTTCACGAATTGGAAAGAGAAGAAAAATATTTTGGACATCGACTTAGGCGGTTTCTTGGGCGATTTTGAAGAGAATTCGAAGGGGCTTCATCAGGTATGAACTATTGGACTCGGATTATGTTTATATAGTAAAAAATCATGGATTGAACACTGAAATTTAAGGGATTAAATGCTAAAAATGGAGGTTAGGGCTTGAAACTTAAGAGAGCTTAAATTGATGATTTGAGGGATCAAATGGACTCCGATTCTTGTGAGTTTGATATGTATAGACTCGGGGCGAGATAAGGATCGTTTTGATGTAAAGTTTTCTGGATTTCGAGAAGTGGGCCCGGGGCTCGGGTTTTGCCAACTTAGTGAATTTTGGTATTTTTCGAGTCTTTTTGATTGGGTTATGTTTCTTTAGCCTATTGTAATGTATTCGTTGTGGTTTTAATTAGATTCGGCATGCGAGGAGGTTGATTCGAAAGGCAAAGGCATAGCGAGCTAGACTTGTGGCCGGCTTGAGGTGAGTAATAGATGTAGATGATGACCTGAGGGTTTGAAACCCCGGTATATCACATTGTGACGCTATATTGAGGCGAGACACGTACTCTATGACGAGTGCGGGGTCGATTGTGACTGGGGATGGTGACCTAGTCCGTTCTGATTGATGTTCGTACTGTGTTCTTGACTAGAAAATTGTTTGGTAATCATCCTACTTGGATTTTATGAATATGTTTGGGGCTTTGTGCCTATCATTTGCATCCTTCAGGGATCCTTATCATTGCTTCCATGATGCTTAGCATATTTCATGATATCAGTCTTGAGTTAGACACTACCTCAAAATGTTTAGTAAATAAATAAAGGTTTAAATACTTAGCTCTATAATTCCTAATAATTGAAACTAAAATGAACAATTTGACTGTGCCCGAGTGGCTTGCATGCATATATATATCTGGACTGAGTGTGGATCGGGCTGCACGCCGCAGCGAATGCTACGATGATATTGCGCTTGGGCTGTAGGAGCCCCTCCGGAGTCTGAACCCCCACAGTGAGCGCGGGTACCCAAATGAATCGGGCTGCGCGCCGCAGCGGTCATGTGCATTGCATTGCATTCATGCATTTATACCTATTTGTCTTGCTTGTCCTGGTATTGTTGTTGTTCCACCGTTTTATGTGCTGAATCGCTGATTATAGCTTTATATTATAATATTTCGGAATTTCTTATTTTCAGCCATTATATATGTTTATTACTCACTGAGTTGGAAGTACTCACTTTACTCCCTGCACCATGTGTGCAGATTCAGGTGCTCCGGAGACTTAGTAGAGCAGTTTGTTGTCTTCTTGGATTTTATCTTCAGGAGTTATCGAGGTAGCTGCCTGACGTCCGCAGGACCCGACTCCTCCCCTTTATTTTATTTATTTCTTTCATATTCTAGACTTCTTTATCACTATGGATATATATTACTCTATTACGTCTAGAGGCTCTAGACTCGTGACTCCAGATCTATTGGGGAATGTTTGGAATATTCGTTATTATTTTTCGTACTATTTTATCTAGATTCGGATTGGAACCTTGACATTGGCTATTTTAATCGTATTATTTGTTAACGGATTACGTATTTGGGTTGGGAGTATTTAATTAGTCGGGCTTGCCTAGCATCAGTGTTGGGTACCATCACGACCGGGATTGGGGTCGTGACAAGTTGGTATCAGAGCCTAGGTTACTAGGCCTCGGGAGTCATGAGCCGGTTTAGTAGAGTCTCGCGGAACGGTACGGGGACGCCTGTAGTTCTCCTCGAGAGGCTGCAGAACCTTTAGGAAAACTTCCCATTCTTGGAATTCTTATCGTGCGTACTTGATTCAGCTTGAGATATAACTCTTGAAATTCCTTCCACACGTTTGTATGCGCACGTGAGCGCTCAGTATTATATGTGCCTTGATGGTTTGTGATTACCCGATCGAGGGGCGAGATGTAATCTTCGTGAGTATGTTGGGCCAGTCTGGAGGACTTGAGGCCGGATCCTTGCCTATGGCTTGAGCACCGAGGTGCTGATTGTGTGAGCAAGTGTTTTGGACTTATATGTTCAGTATTGCCCCTATTAGCCGGAATGGCGGTTTGGTATTCATGTGATGAGTATGTTAGTACTGCGAGATGTAATTATATGACTTGGTAGTGACGAAGAAGTCCGCAGGATGATAGATGAACTGTTAAATGATTCGACTCCTATTGTGGATTGCTGCGTAGCCCGAATTATGGGCGCGCGAAGAACATTTTTGTACCTCCTAGTTGGGAAGTGAAGTGCATTGCATGCGGCGGTATGAGTTCGGACTCAGGAAGACTAATGACTGAGTAACGTATATGATAGTGAAAGGTATGCTGAAGTACTAAATTGAGGCGAAGTGGGTGGGTCATCTCCTGCGGAGTGTTCTTGAGTGGTATGGTCCTTACGTGTATGTTAGAAGATCTCATGTGTAATTGAAGGGTATGTGTTGAAATTTAAAATTTCGGGTCGCTTAAGAGAGTGGACTCAGTTGATGTGGGGATAAATGCAAGGGTTGTAGAGGATTTCAGTACTAGATGATCTGTGTTTTCACAAACTGGTAGATGATTTGAGTTTAATCTCACTATGACATTGTGGCATCATTAGAGTAAAAGTGTTATGAGTTGTTAAGTGTGTCTTGATGTATGGCTTCGAGCCAAGTTGGGGAGGTTGCTGTTGATTAGCTGATTGCACGGTTATGTGCTATGTTGGTTACGTCTCGAGGTATGCTAGCGAATCAGTTCTAGTTGCAGAAATTGAGCCGAGGTTGGGCGAGTGAAGCAAACTTTCGACAAAGGTTATATTATGTTCCATAGGTTATGATAATTTCGGAATGTCTAGAGTTGTTGTTGGTAAAGAATGCTCGGTGCATAGAGCAGGAAGTTGCTTGGTTGTATTGGGATGAGGGTCTCATTTTACGGTATCGGAGTGTCAATAAAGCACGAGTGGTTCTGTTCGTTAAATCAGGTAATTTGCAGATGAATAAGAGAGAATGACTCTCGAGAATGGTTTTAATGTGTTCAAGAATCTACATGTAGCACTCAGGTGTTTTAAGCTGGTGTATGTGACTAAAGACAGTGTTTCCAATAGAAAATGTCAAGACTTGTGGTATTTTTATGTTGATCATGGGATCCTATGTGTCGGTACTTGGAAAGTAAAGGAAGCGAATTTAGATTCGCAGAAAGTTCTCAGAGTGAAGTATTCTGGAATGTGGTATTTTTGGGATACAATTGAGAGAGTATTCAGTGGCCTATGGGTCTTAGACAGTGTGGTCTTATGTTCGAGTCTCGTGTGGTAAGCTTGGATTGAGGCATTGTGATGCTACAACGAGGGAGAAATATCAAGTGGATGATGAATCAAAAAGGGAAATTAGATAGATGGAATAGCTTGATAGTAGACCGAATCGGTATGGTAAGGATGTGATTAATTCTTCGTATGTGTTCGAGGTAATGGACTTTTACAGGTATTGTGCAGCAAGGCTCTTGAGTTCTGACAGCTTGCTTAGCTAGGTTCGAAGGATTCAGTCCTGGCAGTTTAGCTTGTGCAATGGGATTGGGGGAGAGTTCTTGATAAGTTTTACCGTGGTTTAGAGACGTATAAATTGCCTATGGGCATGCGAAGCATGGAATGTGTAATGATTTCTCTTCTTGATAGGATTGATGGAGAGTTCTTGACTAGTGGAGTACGTAGATGTTTGTGGTTAGGAAGGGAGATGGAGTTCTCATGTTATACTAGTGTGGCATGGTATATGCGATATGTGGTGGAGGATTTGGATTTGTGTGTGTAAGGTTATGGTTCTATTCATAATGGAAAGTCATTAAATTCTTAAGCAGCACGGGCAGCTGCAGGTGATTAAAGAATCGATCTTCAAATGATTAAGGAAAATGGTATTGCCAACCATAGTGATTCGACGGGGGTATATGTTCCAGTAAAAGGGCAATGTGATGTAAACTGATAATACTTCGGTAGTGTTACGGCATTTGGGATCGACTGTTGATATCTGAGTTTGTTTGATGGCACAGGGAAACTTTAGAATACCTTTCGTGGGATTATTGGGTACTTGAGGTGTGATGTGTATTCGTACGGCGCAATTTGGGATCAGGTATAGTGATTTATGTGCTATATGGAGTTGGAGACTAGGAGTTCTCGTGTTCAGGCTATGCAGTTGTTGTAAATCGTGTGTATCGGCTTCGTCTAGCGGTTATTGGGAATTAGAGGTCCGAGTGGATCTTTCTTTGCTTGGTATGCCAAATTTTGGATATGATATTGGATTGTAGGCTGGTTGTCTCAGTGTTGGATTATTCTAGACTATTTTGCTACGGGCTAGGCCGGAAATGCCACGGGTTGAGCGGCAAGGTGCATTGGATTATGTTCTTGTAGAGTGGTATATAATTCAAAAGATGCAGCGGACGGCTGAGAAGGATTGCTTTTCTTAATGGGGCATTCGTGATGGATGTTAGTGCAGAGGTTTCTACCATTGATTCAGTTCCGGTATTGGGTGACTTTTCGGATTTCGGTATTTATTTAGTGCCGGGCACCGTATCGTATGGCTCTGGCAGGAGTTATAGTAGTGAAAGGAGCAACTTCAGGCTTCTTAGTATTGAGTTCGTTGGCAGGCCAATGTGGCTACGTATTTAGCTTGAGTTAGCTTGGTTAGTCTTGAGTTGTATTGTTGAGGGACAGGTAGATTCGATCGTTATTGAACTTGTTAGTGATCTGGGGAGATCTATGAGTTGCTTTTTCTGTGCTGTGAGTCGTTATGATTTGTTGGTTATGGGCACACGTGGTGCAGATCTATTGAGGATTCATAGTGGAAGTCGAGCGGGAAGAATAATCGGATGTTGCTCGGTAAATGGAGTGTGGGTTATGCCCTATCAGGTGGCGTGTCGTATGTTGTTTATTTCACCGTGGGTGCAACGAATTGCCTTGGTTTCAGACATCAAATTGTGTGTGGCTGTCGAATTTTGATCACAGTGTCTTGAGGTGCTCCATGTGTAACAGTGTTTGGATAGGATCGCGCATTGCAGCGAGGCTGCGTTGAGTTATGACCTTTCGGGATAGATTCAGGTGTTCTATTTCTATAATGTGAGACGGGGTCTCAGCCTTGTGTTGTGATGACACTGATGAGCTTGAAGTACAGCTCTTTTGTTTGAGTTATTTTCATGATTTGAGTATATTCAGGTCGTTTCTTGTTGGTACGCGTATTATGCAAGTTGTGGCTTAGGCCTGTATTGAGGTATCATATCACCAGAGTGGTGTGTTGGATTCAAGGTGATCTTTAGAGTCATTAATGAATACGAACAAAATTGATTGCAGCTTGTTAGAGAGATAATATCAAGGTATGGCCCGGAAATCTATTGTGATATTAGTCAAAGGGAAGTGGCTTCATGAATGGTTGATCTGAGGAATGGTTACGGTTTATCGCGTGTTTCATTTGTTGTTGGCAGTATATGGAAGTGTTGGAATAAGACTTTAGCTAATAAAAGGTTTTCTATCAGTATTTGGTTATTATGGGCAACTGCTGTAAATAGAGGCTATCGTTTCGAGTGTTTGGATTATGTGGTATATCATATGATTTCACCTGAGGTTGCAAGTATGGGTTATTACAGCTGGTTCGGGTTTATTCTGGGTATAGATGTGAGGTTCTGATATTGTGTATGATTTCGGAAAGTGCAATGTGGTTCTATGGTTTATGGTTTAAATGGACTGTGAGATTTCGGCTATATTATGTTGTAGGACCTATATGAGATAGGGTGACGTGAGATCACCCCGGGTATATGCTTGGTAAAGTTATTCAGCTGTTGGTTAGCTTCTAGGACAACTCAGGGTACGCTCGAGGACGAGCGTTGGTTTAAGTTGGGGAGGATGTGACGACCCGACCCGTCGTCTCATGTTGTTCTTTACGTTTATTTTACTGATTTTCTGTTGTTACTTGACTTTATGGTGATGTCATTGATTCCCTTGCCCTAATTTCTTTGTAATTGTTGCTTGGGTGAGGAAGAGTGTAAAGCACAAAGGGTGATGCCGTGCATTGTTTTGGTGAGAGAGTGTTAAAGCACGAAGGGCGATGTCGTGCATCTTATTGCCGTTTGTTATGATTTCTTGTTGTTATCAGTTCAAGTGCTATTAATTGTCTTATTTCACTATTACTATGATTCCTTATGTTGACATTTTCCTTTATTGTGTTACTTGTTATTATTGGATCAAGGTGTTCTTTCGCAACAATATGCCTTGAATTTATGCTATAATTGCTACATGTTTATGTGACTTAATTGCTACTTGACCTTTAGCATACTTAATATTAAATTGCCTAATTGCTCCTTAAAGTCCATAATTTATTGCTACTTGTCATTATTTATTTTTCTGAGTGAATCATAATTATTGTGTACTTGTTGTCTTATGAATTCGTATTAATTGTTGCGTTTGTTAGAGTAAACTTCATTTGGAAGAAATGTTGATATAATGAAATAGGAGCGGGTGGTACGCCTACCACGAGATTTAATAAAATGGGAGCGGGTGGTACGCCTACCACAAGATATGAGAAATGGGATCGGGTTGCACGCCTGCAACGAGTTGTGAATCGAGAGTGAAATCTGCCTTTGTTTTCCTTATCCTCGTAAGAAGTTGAATTTTTGGTTTCCTAATAATTCTCTTGAGATTCTGCTTTATCTGTTATTTCCCGAAACATGTTTCCACCCTCCCATCTTTATTTGTTTATNTTACATCTTCCTGGACAAGCACATAACTGCTTATTGCCTTGACTGAGGCATGACCTAGTCTTTATGCCTAAAGCTCAATGTCTACCTTTCTTTACTGCATTCATCACTTTAGTTCTAATGTCATCCTTCTCAGCAGGTGTTTGTGAAAGCCAGTAGAGTCCATCTCTTTCTCTACCAATCCCCTTGACCTTCCCACTGTAAAGGTCCTGGAATATACAAAAATGTGGAAAGAAGCATACTGAGCAACATAAAGCTTTTGTGACTTTAGATAAGGACAGCAGGTTGTAGTTAAAATCTGGTATATATAAGACATTATCTAAAATTTCTTTGTCGAGTATTCTGCAAGTACCAATATGTGATATGTTTGTTGTTCCTCCGTTAGGTAAGTGTACCTTTCTCTTATCAGAATTTTCTACTTCAAGTTTGTTATCTAGCATAGTCATATCAGAAACCATATGATTTGTAGCTCCGGAGTCAATTATCCATTCCTTTTTATTTAAGTTTACCAGAAATGCTTTGATTTTACCTGCCATATTAGCTGAAGTCTCACCCACACTGTCCTTGCTCATCAACTTGAGAATCTGATTATATTGTTCTGGTGTAAAATATGGACCTCGAACAGCATCATCGGGCAAACACTTATCAGCTTCATTGATATTCCCTTCTCCTATGTCCTGCCTTTTATGATCTTCAATTGTAACATTGTGAGCTGCAGCATTTGCTCAAATTTTCTTCTTAACCTTGAATTCTGTGGGGTAACCTATCAGTTTATAACATCCCTCACGAGTGTGACCTTTCATTTTGCAATAGTCACAATACAGATTGAAATTTCTCCTTGGCCTTTGCCCTGGTCCTCCCTTCATAGTCATCAGGGCTGTCAGTTCTCCTCCTTCGTTTGTGCACAAATTGTTTGTCATACTACGTTGACTTTCTCTTTCCATTAACATTGAATAAGCTTTGTTGATTTTAGGTACTGGAACCACGCAGTTGACTCCTTGCTTGTTCATACGATTCATTCAGTCCCACAAGAAACTGTAAGAGTTTCAACCTTTCCATGAAGACAACAAACTCTCTAGATTTAGGACAATCACATCCTGGAACAGGTGCTAAGCTGTCAAATTCAGCCCACAACAGACGCAATTTTGAAAAATAAGCTGATACAGAATTGGTTCCCTGTCTGATAGTAGTGATTTCCTTATGGATCTGGAAGATCCTAGAACAATCGATTTTATCAAATCGCTCCTTCAGATCTAGCCAAACTGCCGATGCACTTGAAGACTACAAAATTCCACTGAATAATTCCTTTTGACACGCAATTCATAATCCATGAAAGGACAATTGCGTTGCATCGCTCCCACAAACCAACCAAATTTGGACCATAATTCTCCTTCTTGCATGTACCATCAATAAACCCTAGTTTATTTCTTCCTAGGATCACAATTCGCATTGCACGGCTCCATACGGAGTAAGTTTCTGGTCCGGTCAATTGGAGAGAAATTAGGACAGTACCTGAAGTATCTGTGGCATGCAAGTACAGCGGTGGTTGTGGCTTAACTTTTCCTGCTCTGCGTTGTCAATCGTTGCATTCGCCATTGATGAGCTTGATGAAGAAGATGATACAGGATCGAGTTACTAAGATCTAGCTAGCGATCGCTCTGCTCTGATACCATATTAGCTTCTATGAATTGAGCCCTAGAATTATGATGATGAAGGAAAATGTCAGTGAGAATGAGAGGAACAAAATTACAGAAATGAAGTCCGAGAAAATGAGCTCAATTACCTTGAACTGGAAAGCTACAGTACATATATACACAATACAACCGTCTCTAACTAACTAATTGGCCTAACTATAATTAACTTGTGACCAACCTATACTAACTCTAGTTAAGGTTTAACCCTATCCTATTTAACTTCAAGTAACCTCATTCTCAACAAGATTCTTTAAAATTGGGGACTTCGTGCTTAAAAAGGTTTTTCAATCTACAAAGGCAGCCAACACGGGCAAATTGAGTCCAACTTGGGAAGGACCCTACAGAGTTCGTGATATTGCAAGCAAGGGAGCATATGAATTGGAGACAATGGATGGCAAAGTACTACCTTCACATTGAAATGTTGTTCATTTGAAAGATATTACTTCTAAGGAATACCCACGTTCAGGTATCACCATTTTGCGTTTAATTTTTTGAATTGTTAAAATTTTACTAACGATTTTAGATGATAGGCAAAAAGCTAGCCCATACTAAATGATGAGTCACGACCTGTAAGGCACACGGAATAACCTAAAGTTCCTGGCCTAGGGTTACAATTATTCTGATAGAAACTTAAACGGGTTAAGCAGTCTTCATCTATAATCGTACCTCCAAGTCCTGTATGTGTTTCCTTTTCAGGAAAAGGACCAAATGAGAAAACGATCAAGTGCTCGAGGCTTCATATTTCAACACTCAAACACTTGGGGGGCTACATAATATACACAAGTATATACAAAGAAGGCAAAGAAGATTGAAGAAAAATCAAGCCTGAAAAAGTCAAGTGCAGAGAAATAGAGATCACACAAAGTCACGAGCCAAGGCTAAAGAAAACCTTACTGTAGTTAGGGCAAAAGCTATGTACTAAAGCAGGTTATAAAGAAAAACCTTGCATTTATTGTTCTAAAATGGATTATAAAGAAAAACCTCGTGTTATAAAGAAAAACCTCGTGTTTATTATTTTTTCTTACAAATCTGTTACAAGGAAAAATAGTTACGAGAAGTTATAGATGTAATTCAAATACATGTGAGGTGTTATTCAAAACTTGTCAAGGTTCAAAATAAAAACTTGTCAATGTTATTTCAAAGAAACATGTGTGTTCCTATTTCTTTTATCGTATTTTAACACCATTATGAAGTTGAGACGTCTTCTTCATCAAGTGTCAAAATATAAAAGGGCCCTCTTTTATAAAACTCATGTTTAAAACTATTTAGTCATGAGATTAACAAAAGCATTTTTAAAGAGCAAAAATGCAAGCTATTCTATAAGTCCTTAAAAATAAAGGCAAGAATAGAATAAACAGAAGTCTAAGATAATAACATCAAAAACTTCTTAAATACTTAAGATTAAGTGCGAACTTAATCAAAAAACTGTGAAATTGTTTATACAGGATTGCCCAATAAAAGACTTGGGGAATTGCGTTCCAAAAACTAACCCTTAAATGAAGCTAAGGGTTTTACTACAAATTTTCTAAAAATAAACCCTTAGATGAATCCAAGGGTTTCTAACACGACTTTCCAAAGAGGTACCTGCAGCAAAAACAAGAAATTCAAGATAAGATTTCTAAGCAGATGTGGGAACTGAAGAAGAAGCATCAACAGCAACGGGCTCAACTTGGACAGGAGCATCAACGGCGGCAACAGGCTCGACTTGAGTAAGGGCTTCAGCAGAGGTAGTTTCAACTTGGCTTGTAGCAGTGGTCTCGATTGGGCTTGAAGAAGATGCGATACCCGCATGAACCTCAACCACAGGAGCTTCAATCATGGTAGAAGGGAAGTCCTGCGGTTGCTGAGCTTGTTCTATGGTTTCATTGACCTTAGCTAATTCAGCCTCCAGGTCAAAACTTTCTTGCCCAACTTCAAGTAAGGTATCACGATGGGAATTCAGAAAAGCCCAACTCACCTCAACGTCAATTTTTCCTCAAGGATCTCATACTCCTTTTCCCAAGCAGCAACCTCACTTATGAGCTCCTCATTTTCGGCCAAGGTAGAACAAGAAGTTTGAAGGGAAGCATGAGAGCTCTCTAAGGTACTTCTTCTCTCTTGTAAATCCTCCATGTCGATTTGAGCGCTGTCAAATTGTTCCTTCCAGTTGTTTGCCTCCAGTTGGGAATCACGGGCAGCCTTCTCTGCATCATGAGCAGCCTTCTCCAAATCACGTGCTACCTTCTCCAAGAGGGAGATTCTGTTCATCAACTCAGTGCCAATAAGATTGGCCTAAGTAAAAAAAAGGAAGTAAGTATCCCAAAGTCAAAAAAAATTTACAAAATGGAGAAAAGTAGGAAAGGAAATACCTTTAAAGTGGCATGCACTATGTCATTCATAACATTCAGGTTGCTATGGCTTTCAAGCTTTGCTTTCTCGATGGGGCCAATCAAAGGCTCGAGCCAAATATCAGCTTGGTCGGACTTTCTCAAGAGGCTGTTGTTGGCTGGAACTTCAATGGTTACGCTCCTCATAGCAGTACTCCTACTTGAAGAACCCACCTCCGTATGGTGAACGATAGGTGGAGGAATTGCCAAAGGAGGAGCGGTGGAAGGAGTAAAAATAGTGGAGGAAGGAACAGAAACGGTTGTCGCAGGTAAAGAAGCAATTACAGGAATGGGAGATGAAAAAGAAGATAAGGGAAGTTCATCTAAAACAGGTCCTAGGTTTCCACTACCAAAACCACTATCAAAATGTTGATCGATAGACTCACGCGTGTCGTGAGGAGAGACGTCATCATCAGGAATGATAACTGGAATAACAACAGGCTCGGAAAGAGATAGATGAGGGGAGACTTCAGCCTCGTCATCAGAGACGATACGTCTCCTGGCTCGGGCTCTCGTAACTAGGGAGACATCATCTTCTTCCTCTGAGTCTTCTTCCTCGGTAGCTTTTCTTTTTGAAGAACCCAAGAATATATCTTGGGCTGAAGAGGTGCGAGTACCCAAATAGTCACGAGAAGCCATGATTGCCTCTGCAGTGACTCCTCGAATAGAACCTGATAAAAAGAAGGATAAAAGTTAGAACAAAGAAAATATTTATATACAGATAAGGTAAAATAGAAACTCTTACCATGAGTTTTTACTTTCCAACCGTAACGGTTGGAAAGGTTTTTCCACGACCTACCCTCTATTGAAGCGGTCTTCAAAAATCTTTCTACCCAACCACGGAAGTTGGGCACAGTCTCCACAACACCCATGGTTGCTGAGAATGATTTAACACTTACGTGCAAAGTTCCACTTCTCAGGGAAGGGAACGTTACTTTCACCCACTAAACCAGCAGTGGGGGCAGCAACAAACCGAGCATACTAGCCACGGTGTTTATCATTCTCGGGGCTCACTAAAACCCTCTTGCTCCTGGTTGCTAGGGTAAACACGCCGTTGCGAAAAAGCCTAGGGGAATAGAGGTGAATTAAGTGGGGAAAAGTAAAGCCAACATCCGCCATGTTAGCGAGATGCCTCAAGAAGGCAACAGCCCTCCAAACAATTGGACCAATTTGACCCAGACAAACATTGAAAAAGCGGCAAAAGTATAGAATGACCGGGCCAATGGCTGGTCTAAACCCTAGAGTGAAAGGGTATGTATAAACAAAAGAGAATCCGATTAAGTAGGAAGTGTTCCTTTGATTTGGGTTAGGAATGATAATTGGAAAATCATCACTCCAGTAACAATCCTTACGAACTATGGGAGTTAGAACTTCTATGATTTGAGTGGGGAAAGCATCAACACGATCTAAAGAGGCAACTTGGGTCCTGAGAGATTCTCTATCATGGTGAAAAGAAATTTCTGTGGGGACTATTTCTTCAACTAGAGGTTCACGTAGGGGCTCAGAGGGTTCTTTATTCCTAGAAGAAGACCTCTGAGAAAGGGAACCTCTAGTCCTAGAAGAGGGACCAGAGCTAGAAGAAGGAGTGGATGTACTGCCACCACGAGCAGACCCCAAGCTGCGGAGTCTACCCCCTCTTTTGTGCCTAATCGGAGCATTGGAGAAGTTATCTAAAATAGGGGTTCTTCTAGGGTTAGGGTTTGGTGAAGCCATGACGAAAGAGATTGAAGTGAAACAGAAGAGAATAAGAGGTTTTTGAAGAATTAAAGTGTTCGATACGCTTTATGTGGTAAAAGACAAGTAAAGAAGTTATATTTATATTTATGGGTAACCGGCAAAAGGAAAAGGTACAATGAAGGAAGGGCCATAATAATGATAACTGACACTTCGTGAACAGGAAAGCCGAAAAGAAAGCCTAAGAAAGTGCTGCAAAATTGTAAAACCAATAAGAGGTGACACGTGTGTAACGTATTAAATAGAAGTGACAATTGAAGCGTCAATTTTGTCAGAGAATTAATGGTGACAAAAATTCTCTTTTAATGAAATCCACTTCCCAAATATTCAACTGATGAATAAATGAAAAGTGGGGGGACTATCTGTATTGAAAAAAAATTATATTTATATATAAAGGTGACGTGTCAAGACACGTGGATTAGTCAAATGGTCAAAGAATCGCAATTAGCCACGAGTCAGGAGTTACAACAGATACGAGCAAACAAAGAGGAAGAGGCATGGGACATCAGACAAATAACACGGTGCCCGTACTTATTTAAGTTATTTATATCCGAAAATCAAAAGGAATGAATCTGACAATAGAAAAGAGTGCAGATACGGCATTTAATGAGCATTAAATGCTGAATACGTTAGAGAATATATTTTGAATGTAATGATTGTGTAACGTAGCATTCAATGTCTTTAATTACTCATAATAGCCTCATTATGATTCGAGCAAAACGTATATTCTCAAAGGTACCTATAAAAAGGAGATATATGATTAGTTGTAGGGAGAGGAAAGACTATTGAAATAGACATTTATTTATTTGTTTCTCTTGATTACCATCTTGCTATCCAGAATTACTTCTTTTTATTCATTTTCTTGATTATCAGTAACCCGAGTTCTTCTAAATTTTAGCTTTGACTAAAAATCTATTTTTTGGTTAAACAATGACGTTAGTGAATTATTTAATAATATGCTCTAATAATTGTCGCACTCATAGAATGTAATCAGTCTTTCTAGAGGTAATTTAATTTCTTTTATCAATTCAACTAACTATCCTTTGCCGATAGCTCCGCCCGTATAATTATGCTGCTCATTGAGTTTGACATGTGATATTAGAGTAAGGCTTAATGGTACGTTGTGGGTACAAAGATCAGATTTCGAGCCTAAATCCCTTGGAGTATGGTGCATAGAAAAATGAGATTTTTTAGCTGCTTGAGGGTATGGATATAAAGTATACCATGTGTATAGACAAAAAATCGGCTTGCTAACTATTTATCTTCTTATATTATCATCATATATGAACTTTCTTGTCTATCTCAGTGGAGAATAAAGTAAGTCAACATTTACAGTATTGTCAATGGTATTTTTTAAGGATGACTTTAATAAAAAAACTATAAATCCGTAAGACAGGAAAGCTAGAAAACTTTTAAAATTTTATTTTATAATCCATTCATATATAGCCTATTCTCATAGTATAAAACTACTTGTGTAATTTTTTAAATTTTATATTCATTGATATTAGGTACACGCGCAATGCGCGTATCCTAAAACTAGTGCTACTATAAAATTGAGCGGGTATTACAAGTGAAAATTCAAATCTTCACCAATAAAGTGAAAATTGAGTTTGACAAGTCAGTAAGCATTAATCATATCAAGCTATACAAAATCTTTTCTTCACCTTGTTTGTGTAGTAATATAATTTTTTTTGTGACGGAGATTCGATTAATTGAATCGAACCTTATAGAATTGGAGTTGGGTTTAACTTGTCAATGTATTAGAATGACTAATAAGGAAATTTTATCTCTTATACTAAAGGTTGATACCTTATTTATTATAAATAAATACCCTTTTAAAAAATTATCTCCTATAGCTACCTTTTAATTTTTATAGCAAAACATATATTTATGGCCACTTCCTACCTTTAAGCCAATAAATACGCTGTGTATTATTTTTCTCTCTCCATCTCTCCTCCTTTATCTTTCCTTTTCTTCTCTTTTCCCCCCGATTTTTTCCTCCCCTGCTTTTAGAAACCTAGCAGGGGCTGTGTTCCGCCAACAACAAATCCGGCCGACAACCACTACCCCCCTTCCTTGTTGTGTCACCCCTAACCCCCTCTTCCGGACGGCGATTTCTTTCACACAGTTGTGTTACACATTCTAAATTTTTCTTAGATTTTGCATTGACTGTTCATGTTTGCCTTGTGAGATCTGAAGAAGTTCTGTCTCTAGTTTCCGTTTGATCCTTTAAATTGGTTCTTCTTCAACAACTGGCTACATTTAACCGGCGGCGACGCCCCACATGGAGGCGGCCTGGATATCGATAGATTGGGGACAGAGTTTGGGGCTGAGAAACTTGAAGAGTCTGTTACCATTTTTTCCATTGTATTTCAATGTATCTCGCTGTATTCCGTGTATTTCATTGTATTCACTGTCTCTAGTTTTTTTTTACTTTTTCAATATATTCACTGTATTTAACTGTATTCAATGTAATTATATAATTTCAAAGCTTCACTTTGTTTCACTATTTTGTCCAGCAGTATATATTCAACACTATGTATTCAATGTATTGTAGAATGTATTCATATGTTTTTTTAATTGATATAATTTATGTATTCAGATGTATATATGTATTCAAATATATCTGCAGTATGAATTCATATCTATTTGCACTATAGATGATCTGCTATACTTTCAATGTATTTGTATGTATTTAACTGTATTTAATATAATTATATAATTTTAATATATAAATCTATTTGTAAATATACCACTAAAAAAAAGAAAGGATGGATTGAATCTCTGAAGATTACTATATTTTTGGGGTATTTTTCGGTTGAGAATCTTTTCTATAACTGAAAATACAAATTTTGTGTGTTATAATTGAGTTTGTTTAGTTATTAGAAGTCTACCGCATTAATTGGTTCACTTACCGTTTTTAAATAGCTAAAAACCTTTTTTCGCAAATTTCGTACTGTATTCACGAATACAGCTCGCTAATATAGCCGAATACATTCTCTACTTAGCTGGACTCCCCTGTTTTTCGCCGAGTTTTGCTACTGTATTCATGAACACAGCAGCAAAAATACATCGAATATAGTCTATAACAACTGAAAATATAGCTATAGGAAGTAATTTAGTAAAGGGTAGCTATAGCAAGCTAATAATCACTAAAACATAGTGATTTCTGAAAATTTCTCGATTAATAACTTAATACTATAGAATTTGACACTCTATGGTAGGGGTGTAAATAATTCGGTTCGGCTGGTTATGCTATAATATATGTACCATATCAATCATACGGTTACTATATTTTATATTACCAAAATTAGACTTTTCGAAACCGTACAAATCATCTCGGATTCTTTTCGTTGTTGGTACAGTTCGGTTAATTTTTTATTTTCTTTTAAAACATTATGTCAAAGTCGCTAGTAGAAATTAAAACGCGATAATATACGTACTTGCATATGATTTTGGCAAAACATTCTCTAGGCATTTTTCTGTTTAACAGGTGATGAATCAAAGAAATATGAAAAATAGCCAAAATAGAGTCATCTCACTATTCTATAGTAGCGTAAAACAATTTAACAAAGAGAGGATTATAATCACCTGAGTAAAATAATATTAATCACATTAGGACTTAACAATAGAAATCAATTACAAGGTTAAGTATTCAACAAATAAAATTTAAATCATACGAGAGGAAAGATATACAGTCCCTTGTAACCTATTACATAAATTGTTGGAACTAATTTAGTTTTAACAGGAGTATCAGAATATGTTTGGGAGCTAGGATTTTAGGTGTTAATTACATGTTGATTATAGTCGCTTTCATAATCCCAAGGCCTTATTAAAAATTAATATTTTGTTATTTTAAAACTAAATATACGAAATATATTTTCATATATAAATTTATTTGTATAGTTCGGTATGTTTTCGATTTATTTTTATAAATTAAAACTTACCCTATATACAGTTATAGATTTATATATAACCTACTATTTTAATAAAAGAAACATAATAATCGATTTGGTACAGTACAGTTCAACCGGTTTAATTAAGTTTTAAAGATCCATTGACATCCCTACTCTACGGCCATTCGACAAAATGAATAGTAAAGAAATAACAAAGCTTAAATACTATTATTAAGTATTTACCCATAAAACGGTACAGTTGAATTTCTAGCGTGGTTTATAGACAAGCAAATCGATTTGATCCAAAAATGATAAACAAATAAGGACAAAAATAAGATTAATGACTGAAATTAAAAGGAGATAACAAGCCCGACTCAGAACTTAGCCTTTCCGAGGACAAAAATCAATTGTTCAGGTGTTCAAATTAAGCGTAGCAAGATCGTAGAGTTTAGCTTTTGTGTGCAGAGTGTTCCGTGTCCCTATAATGGTTGTTAACCTTGCTATCCATTGCCCTATTTAAGGGGACAAGATCCTAAAGTCAAGCTCCAGTTGAATGAGAATAAAATCGCCATTGATGGGTGCATAACGGCTGGCTTTAAATGCAAATATTCTCTCTAATAGTTGTCCAGTGAATGTTACCCGATAGCAATGCTGCAAATCTTTGTCATCGGTTGTTATGTCTTCGGGGCTTATTTGGTGTTTATCGCTCGCCGCTCGGTGACAGCTGTTTGCTGACTCACATCCCCACCTATCTTTAATGACATGTATCACATTGTCATTCACCCAGATATCATCAACCATTTTTACCCCAAACAGATAGTCCCCTACTTTCCGGTGACACAACTTAGTGTTACCGGAAAGCAGATAAGGATCCTTTTTCTTAGCAGAAAAGTTCTTGAACGGTCTCTGACATTTGAAAGGACGCACGTCTTCTCGTATTTAATAACCTGAACATGTGTTGCTCCGTGATTCAGACTGTTTTCGAGGTAACCATGACCATGATTTTTGCCGTCTATAACCTCTCAACGACTCATCATTTTTACTCTTTACTTTCACTATTTTCAGAACTCTTTCTACTTCTCTGGATTTTCCTAGAACTTTTCTACAACATTCAACTTTGTCAGTAAGAACTTCTTCATTGATCTTGTACCACCATGTCTTCTTACACTGCTATCTCGGAAAATACTGGTCTTCTCTTCGTTGGAGGCCCGGGAAAAAACAAAACCAAAGAGGCTGCCGTCGAGTCTGATCCTCCAACCTTAAACACTATCATACCACTTCACCTCAGTACTGCATCTGATCTCCTGGAGCAAAAAGCACCTGCAAATTTCACAAGTGGAAGGTTTTGGCCTGTTCGTAGGTAGCCTTCCTCCATTCGTCATTCTAGCATCCCTGTTGTGAAGGAGGATTGCAACTATAACAATATCGAAATCTTTGCCCCAGATGGTGTAGAACGAGTTACTTACTCCAAAGCGCGTTCATGTATGTCTATACATACCTCTACACTTTGGGTCCCTTCACCTTGGCATCATGTGAAGGACTTGACCCAATAATCATGGAGTTCTGCCACCGGTAGCAGGTCTTCTTGGCACAATTAGGCCCATCTATATAGCGTACGGTGTCTTGTCTTTGTGAGTTGTGCTCTGAGACTAGGAAAATCCTAACTCTTGCGCACATGATGAACTTTTACTCCCCCAAGATTTTCCGTTGGGGAGTGTTAAACCTTAGCAAGTGTGGTCATCATGCTCTCCTCACCAGTGTTGATCATGACAATGACCATGGATGAATGGAACAGTTCGTTGTTATCTCTATTAGAGACATCATCCTGGCCGCAACGCTAGTTTTCCCGAAGCATAGAATCTTTTTCCGTAAGTCTTCGCATATTTGTTTCTTCTCTTCGTGAAAGAAACTTTCCCCTTAACTGACATTTCCTTTTCCTTGTTCCAGCTACTCGCTAGAAATCACCACAGGTTCAAGGATTGGCCCAATGGGTTCAAAAGATCCTAGACATCACCACTCCAGAAAACCGACGATGGAAAGAAATGGCTCCTAAATACGGGTGGAGAGCCAAGAATCATGGTAAGAAAAATTCTTCTTTCTTTCAATATTATTTGTGTAAAACAACTTAAGAACAATTTACTAACCGTCTTTTTGCTTGTATAGGGCTTTCGAGGGGTTCTGTTGTATGCCCCAATGTTGATGCTCTCGATGACCCCGAGGAGGCCGAGCGGGTACTGCAAAGTGCCCTTAATCGGAGCAGAGCTCATGGATTGCTCGAGCCTCCCATGAGGATGCCTCCTTTCGGAGTCTCCAGTCAAAAAGTAAGAAACCAAAGAGGAAGCACACCTCCTCGACGGGGGCTCTGGAAAAGAGAGTGAGAAGATCATCAACTAAACCTGTCACAATGGTCATTGATGATGAAGAAGGGTCTAATAATGAAGGCGCCCCTCTTCAAAGAAGAAAAAGGTCTTCATCAGCTTAACCGAGTGCTCAGTCGGTAGAGCTTCAAAATCCATCATCAGAGGAAGTTCACGCACTCTAGGGTAAATGGGTCTGGTTAAGAATGTTGATTCCCTTTTCTGATGCCCCCAGTATGAGGAGTTCGGCCCATGACCTTACTCTATCACCGACTACTGACGGAAGGCGAAGTGCCACTCTTTCGGTTTTGAAGGAGTTCCATATTCTCTCGAAGCTGGTGGAGCTTGCCAATTACCTAAAGCCGCTGGCTTCAGCGAAAGACCGAAAAAAGATGGACTCCCTTTCAGGGGAGTGCCTTATAAATAACAGCATGCATTGCTCGGCGCATGTAACAATCTTATTTTCTTCCCCTTCTTTCAATTTACGTTTCGAAGTAATAATCTTGGTTTTATCCCTTCTTCAGGCCAACTTTCTTGCCTCCGAGGGCCTACAAAGGTTGATTCTGTATAAGAAAGAGCTTGCTTCAGAACGAGATCAACTTTTGACTGAGAGGAATCAGCTCGCTGAGCGCCTCCCGGTGTTGGAGGCCAAAGCCGCTAAAAAAGATGAGCTCGAGGCCCGACTACAGCAACATGATGGCTCATAGTCAAGAAGCCACCCAGCTACACGAGAACCTCAAGGAAGCGAAGGCTAAATAGGTCGGGCTTCACGTCACGCGAGTCTGCCTTCATGGAACAAGTTAACAACTTTGAGGCTGGCTTACGTGATAAAACTGAGGAAGACACTGCTGCCGAGCAGAGGAGGGCCAAAATGGAAGAGAGGCTCAAGAGATTCATGGAGCAGAACCGACTTCACTCAACTACCAACGTTGAGCTTGATTTCAGACTCAGCGATAAAGGCTGAAAATGAAGATCTCCAGGGCAAAGTTGAATAGCTCCAAGCAAAACTCCAGGACCAAGAAGATTCCCTTGTCTTCGAGAAAACCTACGCCATGTATCATATGAAGAGGAAGACTTTGGAGGAGGCCAAAGAAGGCATTGCCAACATTGATGACTACATTTACAAGGCCCGGGAACTGGAGTTAACCGCTCGTGAGAACCTTCCTACTCGGCCCGCTGCATTTGACTCCTCGAATACAAATTCAGTGTATTTGGGAGATCGAAGAAGATTAAGGCCCCAAACCGGCAGCGGAACAACCTTCGTCTACCGGGGGAATGAAGACCTTTCTCTCCCTTCGGGTTCTGGCAGCAATGATGTATAAATTTTTTCTATTACCTTTTGTAATTATGCCAAAAAAATTTACTAAGTTTGGCGCTTTAATTAATAAAGAAACTTTTTGCTTAAGTGCTATGCAAAAATATTCTTTTTCGTTTAATTGATAAAGTTTCGGGAATATTTTTGCATCTGATAGCTTTTGATTCCGGGCATACACACTTCCGGAATCTACCCTTTACTATGAGAGTTTCATAAGAGAGGGCCCTTATGTTCACGGTGCTCTTGAAGAGGACGTTCCTGTTCAGTTTTTGTTAACTCTCAAATAATAAATGAAATTAACTTATCACTCGTACAAGAAATACGATAAAAACAAAAGGACTTTGATTTACTCCTTCTATATTCAAAAGTATACTTGCATGAACATTCACTTGCTTAAAGCTGCCAATACATATGGCTAACTTGTTACAACTTATTTTTACGGAGTTGATCATGCAATCCCTAGTCCCGACAAGATAGTGATCCCAGTTCTAATAGTCCCCAATCTGCGTGGCACTCTTGGTTCCGTAACATATATTAGTCCCCCAGTGGTCGAATTCTAAGTATGAGAATTCGAACACTGGAAGTCTTGCATTTATCGAAGGCCTTTTCCTTCATTTTATACTTTATGCTGTTGATTCAGCGGTGGAGACAACTTGTGAATGGTTAAATAATCTCTTTAAGTTTTTGGAAGATTTGCCATCGAACCAAAGATTATTTAACCATCCACAAGTTGTTTTCCACATGATCTCATGGTCGTCGATCCCATTGGTGGAAGAAATTTAGTGCCTTGATATTGAAAGTCTTGCCTTTGCCGATGCTCCTTTCTTCGTAGTATGTTGATGTTGCTGCCTCATTAAAAACATGCCTAAAAACCTGATCAGGACAAAAACTAATCGAAGGAAAAATGAATGCAGTACATATTTTTAGTATCAGCAAGGATCTTCAGTAATAATACCCTTTGAGGTGAGTCACGTTCCAATTGCTCGGCAATTTAACTTTGTCTTGATTTTCCAATTCGTATGAGCCTTTATCGGTTATAGCTAAAACTCGTTAAGGTCCTTCCCATGTTGCTCCCATCTTCCCGGTGTTGACTTCTCAAGTGCTTCGAGTAACTTTCCTTAGAACCAAATCCCCAACTTTGAAATATTGGAGATCTGCACTACGATTGTAATATCTTTCCATCCTTTTCTTTTTTGCTACCATCCTCACATATGCTAGATCCCCGCGCTCCTCAAATAAATCTAATCTGATAAGTAATGCCTCATTGTTCGCTTCTTCGTTCGCCTGGAAAAACCTTATGATCGGTTCCCCCACTTCCACCAGTATCAAAGCCTCCAAACCATATATGGGTAAAAATGGTGTTTCACCTGTACTCGGCTTTGTAGTGGTCCGATATGCCCATAGCACTCCCGGAAGCTCATCTGGCCACTTTCCCTTCGCATATTCTAACTTCCTTTTAAAGTTTTGAAAAATTACCTTGTTGGTTGACTCCGTCTGTCCATTAGCACTCGGGTAGTATGGAGAAGACGTAATTCGTTTTATCTTTAATCATTCTGATGTCGCCCAAACTCACACCAGAAGTATAGGTAGTGAGGCGGTCGTAGCAATAATAAATCCCAACACGAGTCGGGGTCGAATCCTCAGGGAGTTAGAAATGGGATTAGGTATACACCTAGTGCAATTGTATAATGCACCTCAATTTGCATTTCCACATTCTTGTTGGTTGTTTCTATTTATACTTTAAGCTATTGATTGCAAGTAATAAACTAGAAGACAATGTTTTTGGTTTTGGTTGTTTTTCAAATAATAAAGGATCTAGGGTCGTGACTTCCACCTAGGTGGTTACCTAATGGGTTGTAAACTCTAGGGTAGGTTTGATTAGTCGGGATCGTAATATAGCAATCACACGCAATTACCCTCTCTATACCTCTCGATAGTTTGAGTGATTTTGCCCAATTTCGCTTTCTCAAGTCCAAATGGGTACTGCACAATCAAGTGATATATGCTCAAGTCGGGTCTTACTATCTCTAAATTTGACACTTTAATTTGGGCTTTCAATTTCTTGAGTTCACCCCAATTCCTTGTTAGCCAAGTTTTTCTAGACTTAGTCTCTCTTTCTCAAGTAAAGACTAGGTCAAAAAGGCATGAATCAATGTTTGAAACCATTAATTCTAGAATTTAAGCATAAACAAGGCTAAATATCACCCAATCACAAGCAAGCCCTAAATTAAATACTCGTTAAGTACCCACACCAGGTTTGGGCCACAACCCTAGCTAAAGATGTAGCTACTCATAAAAAATAAAGAAATACAAGAAGAAATTAAGATAGAATGCATAATAATTGATTGGATAAAGAAACTCTAATGTTTTGAAGTTAATCTAGTACAAAATTACTCAAAAAGATAAAGAAAATGGCTCAGGTGCACCTCCACAAACTGAACTTAACCTAAAAATGACAAAAAGTACTATTTTACTAAGCTGAAATATCTGATAAAAATGGCCATGCAAAGGTTGTGCGGCCGCATAATTCTGGCGCGGTCCGCACAATGGGCTTCTACGGCCGCACAATTATCGTGCGGTCCGCAGTCTTGGGAATTTGGGCTTGGAACTCCAGGGATTCTGCGGTCAACATAAAAATGGGTGCGGTCGCACTTCTAATTATGCGGCCACAGAAAAGTGATGTGGTCCGCACTCCTTGCTTTTGGACTTGAAACAAGTCTCTGATTCTTCAATCATGCGGACCGCATAATAATGATTGTGGCCGTACTTAAGCTCCTATGGCCGCACAATTTTGGTACGGTCCACATGCCTTTAGCTGGCCCAAACAATTCTCACTGAATCTCCCTCTGTGACCGCACTAGAATTGTGCGGTCCGCACTGCTGGCCTTTTTGCCTTTTTTTGGGTCTTGTTCATTTTTGACTCCTTTATGAGTTGATTTTTGACTTCTTTGGCTTGTTTCCCAATATTCCTGCAAGCAAGCACATTTTGTTAGTTTCCGAAAATACCTTTAAGCATTTTTGAGCTAAAACACAAGTAAAAGAGAGCAAATAAGCAGTCAAAATCCCTACTTATCAACTCCCCCAAACTTAAGATTTTGCTTGTCCTCAAGCAAATAAGGCAATCCCCACGTTCGCTAGAAAAAAGGGGATATTTCAGCTAGCCTAAGGTGAATCAATCACGCATCAATTGGGACCAACAATTACCCACAACACAAATGAATTATCAACAACGCAATGATTTGACTTTTTGAGTACAATAGTTTTAGTGTGACACTAGGGCATCAAGAGTTGACTCTATTCATCAAGGAAGCTCGCTCTTTCATATAGGTCATTGTGGATCCCAAACTCCTCCTCCTCTACTCTCCATTAGCAAATTTCACTTTAGAATGTAACACTCGAAGCAAGGATTGTGAAAAGTTCGCTCATCTCTCTCAAAAGAACGTCACAAGTCCGGCTTTAAGTACCATAAGCTTGCCCCTTATGTAAATCACCACTAATGTAAGCTCACTCAACTTGCAATCATGTAGGGCTTTTGCGTTTGATGTAATGAAGGTTTCTGGATCAAGGCAGGACTTGTTGGAATAGAATGGTTTCATCTTTCCTTAAGCACTCCATTTTCTTTTTTCGGCTCATATTTTCTTGACTCTTTGAGTCATTTTCTTCTTCCTCGGGGGAACTAGAGGGACGTAACATCACTCTTTCTTGATCATGACATTCATTTTTCTTTTTTTCTATTTACTTCAGCCTTACCTCCTTATTTGCTTTTGAATTCCATTCAACTCTTCACTTTATTCACTTTCTTTTTGTTCTTTCTTTCTTTTCTTTGCCTTCACTTTTCTTCATGTCTTTCTCTTCTTTGTATCACGTTTTTGCCAACCGTTTCTCAAGATTACTAAGGAAAGATCGGGTGCCAAGAGAGGGTCATTACAAAACGGATAAAGGCTTGTAACGTTGTTATTGAAAGAAAAAAGCTTCGGCTCAAAGGGGTTGACTAGGGATATCACATTGGTCGGCTATAGAAGATTTCAAATTTCAATTTATATCAAGGAGAGCCTACAATCATTCCTCAAGCTGCACTTAGAGTTTTGCCTAGACAAACATTCGGGGCAAGTTCTAGACCATAAGCACGGATACTTGGACTTGTAACTAAACGTCTCACCTCTTATGCTTTTGGATTGCTAAAGAGAACAGAGTCGAGGTCCCACAACAACCCTAGCTAAGATTGAGAATCACAAATGGCTTGAATTAAACAATTCAATGACTGCTTAAGTCAACACAAGAGTCAAAAGGGTCACAACTAAAGCTATTTTCTGCCAACAGCTTGTTTTTAACCATACAATCATAGGTAAATGTGTTGGTACCAAGTGAAGCATGCTTGGACCCATTTTATTCATTACTACTATATTTGCCAAAACATAAAAGAACAGACTCAATCCCTTAAGAAGGTTGTCACACCATCCATCATTGGGAAGAGCCACCCGGTTCACACATAATCCACCTTTGGAAAGAACCGTGGCATTAAGAAAACCAAAGGTTTATTGTTCACTCAAAACGTAAAAAGAAGCTAGCAAATTAAAAAAAAGCTACTAAAGTAAATAAGAAGTTATACTATTAAGGAAAATCAAACTAAAGAAGCTATGAAATAAACTACGAAAAGCGATATAAATGAATATACAAACCGAAATCAAATGAATATATACATCAGGGAAATGAATATCTACATCAAATGGGGAGAATATGTACATACCAAAGGAAAATAAAGATGAAAGAAAAATAGTATCTGAGTTATTACAGCCCAAATGTCAAATGTCAAAGTCAAATACTCAAAATAGACCACCCCCAAATGAAAATAAGCATTGTCCTCAATGCTTAACAAAAATAAGAATAGGGAAAGGGTAGAGAGTTAAGAGAACTCCCTATGTGGTCTCAGTCTGCATAGGATCATCAGTACCCTCGGTCTCAAGCTGTATCTCATCATCACCTAGCTGAGGGACAACAAGGTTTCTGAGCATCTGGATCATCTCCTCAGCGGTGTGGGCAGTCGCAGCCCGCTCCTCAAACTGGCTAGCTGCTGCCTCTGGTGCCTCAGGTATTGTTGGTGGTGCTTGTGCTGCTGGGGCTGCTGACTCCATGAGCAGGTCCAATGGTAGATCACTGGCAGATGTAATCTTCTCAATCTCTTTTCTCAGCTTATCCACCGACTTCTTTGATGCTGAGACTTCCGCATCTTCTTGACCTGTTTGCCCAAATCCTCAATCACTTTCCTTTGCGCCACCACTTTAGCCATGATAGTCTTCTGGTCAGCCATAATCTTCTTCAATGTTTCCTCCACCGATGGAGGTAGCTGTTGCTCTGCTGGGGCTGAGGACTGTGCTGCAACAACACTGGATATATCAGTCAGCTTCGTGGTAGTTGCCTGCATCCAATTTGAGACTCGCAGTGCAGTCTGAGGATAAGTAGAGGAAGCTGGCACTAGTAGTGGCACTGATAATCTAACAGAAGAAGGTGGTCCGGAGGATGAAGGTGGCATGGCTGCTATGACAATGGAAGTACCGGCTGCTGTGGAAGGCTCGACAACTGAATCAGTAACTAATACCGCTGGCTCCTCAGACTGTCCAGTAGAGGTAGTAGCTTTACCCTTGAACTTCGGGTTGTCAGCTCCCTGGACGTGGTACCATGAGAAAGGCTTCTTGGCTTTTACCTAGGTGTCATAATACTTCGGCTCCACCCCTTGATCCTTGAAGTATTCTGTGAGGAAGTTCGGGTACGGATAGGATCTCTCACCCTTTTGGACAGCTAAAGTGATGTTGGTGGACATGATGACACCAACATTTGTCGGATACCCAGCCATAATCGAAGCCACCAAAACTGCACGGGGAAGTGGGAGCATGTTTCCATTGAGGCATGGGTCAATGCGGCTACTTCACCCTTTTGCTTCAAAGTTTAGGGTGGCCCGGACAATTGGAACCCCTGCTGTGAGCCACGGAGGTGTTGACCTTGGGATTGCCAGAATCTCAACTAACCACGGGCGAGCTGCGTCACACATAGCTAGCTTTTCCAAGTATTGCACCGCTTCTACTTCTTCAAACCCCACATATTTGTTCAGTGCACAGGAGTCAAAGCGGATTTTCAGATTCCGCACTTTTGTCACCTTAATTCCCTGTTTGATGTGAGCAACATTTGCGTAGAATTCCTTGACCAGGTACTTATTTGCATTTAGGATGTTGTTGGTGAACTATTTCCATCCTTTACGCTCCTGGAATTGCCTAAGGACATTGGGGTTGTGCTTGTGCAAATCCTTCATTAAAAATTGTCGCTCAAGAGTGAGCGACCTCTGTGTCCACCATTCCCTAAACTTTGTGAAGGCATTGGCACTGACAAATCTGTCCTTCCATATCTCTGGCCTCCTTGACCTCTCTAAACCTCTCACTGCAGTATTTCCCCCTCTACCATTGTCTCGGACATCATCATCATCGTCTAGGTTGATTGGACCAGGTGGAGCATGTGAGGAAGAGGGTTAAGAATCTTGACTACCCTCTTCCGAACCTTCAGACGAACTGGCAACTGAGATTCATCTACCAAATGAAATCTCCTCGGGAGTTGTTGTGATTGGGCTTCCGACTGTGCTTGCACGGAGTTACCCTCAGAAGCTTCACCGGAGAGGACATACTCACTACTCTCATAGGTATCAGGGGATCTATTGGCTGTGGAATTTTTACTTATTGCCCTTTGGATTGCTAGAGGGAGATTGCTTCTGCCTCGACCCCGGCCTCGGGAAGGTTCAGCCTTCCCTTTTGATATATCTCCTTTGCCACGTGATCGAACCCTTGTCTGCAACACAAAAGAATGAGAAATCAGTTAAAATTGAAGCTCATAATGTATACATAAGCATGATTGAAGGTTGCAGCAAAACAGTCTAAGAAGGGTAGTGCAGACCGCACAAAAGTGAGTGCGGCCACAGACTGCCCAGTGCGGACCGTACAAAAGTGAGTGCGGCCGCAGCACCAAGAGTGCGGACCATACAATTTCGACTGCGGCCGTACAGCCCCAGGTTCAGACTACTAGGGTCTCTGATGTTTCATCAGTGTGGACCGCATAAAAATGAGTACGGTCGCACAAGTCCACTGCGGACCGCACAATTTTGATTGCGGCCGCACAATTTATGCATACAATTTCCCTAACTCAGAGGGCCATAGACCGCACAAAAATGTGTGCGGCCGCATAGCCTCTAGTGCGGACCGCACAAAAGTGTGCGGCCGCACAATTTGAAAGTTACGGGCACTGACTTAGGGTTCATGCAACTTTTTCACAATCTAGACATGGTTTGCACAATTAAACATGGATAGCTACTTACCCAGACCCCAATTAACACTTAGTATGCTACCCACATGATTGTAAGCAAGAAAGGACTAACTATTGACATTTTGAGGCATGTAATTAACCCTAAATCAAAGAACAAAACAAAACCAAAGATGAAGAATCTATAGATGAAATTAACATAACAATAATGAAGATGCAGGTAAGAATCTAACTTGATGAAATGAGGGAAGATTTGAGAACCATGGGAAGATGCACTGTGTTAGCTTAGTCGGAGAGTGTAAAGTGTAAAAATATGAGAGAAGCTCTATTTATAGTTGTGACCCGTCGGGCCCACACCAACCTGAGTACGGCCGCATAATTTTGATGCGGTCCATACTCCTTACATGTTCCTGTGAAGACCTGCTGCGGACCGCAAAAAAATGAGTGCGGCCACAGTATCAGTGCGGACCGCACAAAAATGTGTGCAACCGCAATTTGTTAAGGATTTTTGACAGACCAAACTTCAGAGACCATGCATTTTGACACTTAGCCAAATTTTCTTGCACAGTCCCTGCAATGCACATCCATTCCTGCGTACACTTCAAAACTAGTTAGCACAAAGCAAAGCCTATCTAATCTAAAGAAAAATAAAAGAAAGAAAAAGACACATGGGTTGCCTCCCAAGAAGTGCCTGAGTTAACGTCGCAGCACGACGCAAATTACCACTCAATTGAAATGGAGAACCGCCACAATGTGGTCATCACCAACCTTGCCAAGATAATTCTTAACCCGGTGCCAATTGACTCTAAACAACTCATTGTTCTTATTTTGCAAATCTAGAGCACCAAAGGGGGTTACATTCACCACTTCAAAGGGGCCACTCCATTTAGATTTCAACTTACCCGGAAACATCCTTAACCGGGAATTGAACAATAGAACAAGATCACCTTCTTTAAACTCCTTGTTGTGGATGTACTTCATCTTCTCCTTGTTAAGGGACGAACTTGTGTAGGCATGATACCGGAATTCATCAAGCTCATTCAAATGTGCCACTCTTAGGTTTGCAGCGACAACCCACTCAAGGTTCAACTTCTTCAAAGCCCACATGACCTTATGTTCAAGTTCTACCGAAAGATGACACGCCTTCCCAAACACCAATCGGTATGCCGACATCCCAATCGGTGTCTTGTAGGCCGTCCTATAAGCCCAAAGAGCATCATCAAGTTTTCTTGACCAATCCGTTCAATTGGCATTCACAATCTTTGACAAAATACTCTTGATCTACCGGTTGGAGACTTCAACCTGTCCGCTGGCTTGAGGATGGTAGGGGGTGGAGACTTTATGAGTGACACCGTACTTGGTGAGTAAGGTATGAAAAGCCCGGTTGCAAAATGCGAACCCCCATCACTAATAATGACCCTCGGAGTACCAAACCTTGTGAAGATGTTCTTTTTCAAGAATGCCACCAAACTTCAAGCTTCGTTGTTGGGTAAAGCCACGGCTTCAACCCATTTTGACACATAGTCCACAACTACCAAAATGTAAGTGTTCCCACAAGAGCTCACGAACGGTCCCATGAAATCAATACCCAAAACATCAAAGATATCAATCTCTAAAATAGTGGTAAGGGGCATCTCATTCTTCTTAGAAATCCCACCGGCCCTTTGGCATTCATCACAATGCTTGACAAGCTCACTAGCATCCTTGTAGAGGGTAGGCCAATAGAATCCATAAGTCAAAACCTTTGTAGCTGTTCTGGCTCCACCATGATGACCATCATACGGTGAAGAGTGGAAAGCCTCAAGAACCCCCGTTATTCTTCTTTTGGCACACATCGCCGGATCACACCATTGGCACATATCCGGAAAAGATACGGCTCATCCTAATAATAATCCAAGCAATCCCGTTTAAGCTTCTTCCTTTGGTATGAAGAGAACTCATTCGGTACAATGCTGCTCACAAGATAATTGGCTAGATCGGTGAACCATGGCATACCGGTCATTTAAATGGCTAACAATTGCTCTTCGGGGAAGGAATCAATGATCTAAAGGCCATCATTTGTCCTCCCCTCCTCCTCCAATCAGGACAAGTGGTCCGCCACTTGATATTCACTACCCTTGCGGTCTTGAATCTCTAGATCAAACTCTTGCAAAAGAAGCACCCACCACATCAACCTTGCCTTAGAATCTTTCTTGCTTATCAAATACCGAAGCGCCGCATGGTCGGTGTGAACAATCACCTTAGTACCCATTAAATACGGCAGGAACATCTCCATGGCAATAACAATAGCAAGTAACTCCTTTTCGGTCACTGTGTAGTTAACTTGGGCATCATTCACGGTCTTGCTAGCATAGTAGGCCCGATGGAAGATTTTGTTGACTCTTTGCCCCAACACCGCTCCAATCGCAACATCACTAGCATCACATATGAGCTCAAAAGGCAAGCTCCAATCCGGTGCGGTGATAATAGGAGTAGCAGTCAACTTGAACTTAAGCAACTCGAATGCCTTCATGCAATCTTCATTGAAATGGAACTTGGCATCCTTCTCCAAAAGTTTGCACAATGGGTTCACCACCTTGGAAAAGTCCTTGATGAATCGGCGATAGAAACCCGCACGACCCAAGAAGCTCTTCACTCCCTTCACGGATATAGGAGGAAGGAGTTTGGAGATCACCTCAATTTTAGCTTGGTCGACCTCAATACCATGTTTTGAAATTTTGTGGCCGAGGACAATGCCTTCCTCGACCATGAAGTGACACTTCTCCCAATTCAACACCAAATTTGTCTCCTCACATCTAGCCAATACCCTATCCAAATTATTCAAACAATCTCTAAACTAATTCCCAGCCACAAAAAAATCATCCATAAAGACCTCAAGAATATCATCCACCATGTCGGTGAAAATAGCCATCATACACCGTTGAAAGTCGTCGGTGCATTACACAACCCAAAAGGCATCCTTGAAAACGATGAAGTACCATAAGGACATGTGAAAATGGTCTTCTCTTGGTCGTCGGGAGCAATAAGAATTTGATTGTAGTCGGAGTATCCATCAAGGAAGCAATAAAAAACACGTCCGACCAACC
Source organism: Nicotiana attenuata (assembly GCF_001879085.1). Taxonomy (NCBI): domain Eukaryota; kingdom Viridiplantae; phylum Streptophyta; class Magnoliopsida; order Solanales; family Solanaceae; genus Nicotiana; species Nicotiana attenuata. The sequence goes on from NC_031998.1 coordinate 18,664,984, forward strand.
TATCAAGCATTTGGTCAAGAAATGGAAGCAGGAAATGATCTTTCCAAGTGACTTTGTTGAGTTTCCTATAGTCCATGCACACTCTCCACCCGGTAACGGTTCTTGTTGGGATCAATTCATTCTTGTCATTTGTTACCACAGTCATGCCCCCTTTCTTTGGGAAACATCGCACCGGAGCCACGAGCTATCGAAAATGGGGTACACAACCCTGGCATCTAACCACTTGATTATCTCCTTTTTAACCACATCTTGCATTGCTTCATTTAGCCCCCTTTGATGTTCAATGGAGCGTTTGGCACCCTCCTCCAAAATAATCTTGTGCATGTAAAAGGCGGGGCTTATGTCCTGGATATCCGCCAAAGTCCATTCGATTGATCCTCTCCTCCTTTGTAGCACCTCCAATGTGGACTCTACCTATATGTTAGTTAAGCAAGAAGAAAGGATAACGGTAAAGTGGAAGAAGGGCCAATGAATTTATACCTGAGATGCGGGGGCAATGGCTTTAACTACAAGGTAGGAGGCTCCTCAATTGAGGGCTTTGTTGGAGGAGTCTTACGGTTTTCAAGATCCAAAGATAGCTTTCGGGGCTCATAAGTGTACGACCCCATGCCTTGCAATGCATTTACACACTCCATATAGTCATCACTCTCCTCTTCATCATCAAGGTTGAGCAAAACGACTTCCAATTTGTCTTCAACGTTCATTGTGGCACTAGCATCATCAGCAATCACGTCCGTCACCAAATCCACGAACGAACAAACTTCATTACTATTCGGTTGCCTCATTGATTTGCACACATGGAAGACCACCTTTTCTTCGTCCACCCGGAAAGTGAGCTCACCGACTTCCACATCAACAAGAGCCTTCCTCGTAGCAAGGAAAGGTCTATTCATAATATGATAGGCACCCATAGTCCACTTCACAATCAAGGATCACAAAGTCCGTTGGGAGGATAAACTTGTCAATTCGAACCAATACGTCATCAATAATACCCAAAGGCCTCTTCATTGTTCGATCCGCCATTTGCAACCTCATGCATGTGGGTCTTGGTTGCCCAATTCCCAAAGTTTTGAACACCGAATAGGGCATCAAGTTGATACTTGCCTCGAGATCACATAATGCTTTCGCAAATTCGGCTCTCCCAACAGTGGAAGGGATTGTGAAAGCGCCCGGATCTTCCAACTTTGGAGCCATTTAGTGCATAATAGTACTCACTTGATGAGTCATCTTTATGGTCTCACAATTCATTGATCTTTTCTTGGTTACCAAATCCTTTATGAATTTTGCATATTCGGCATTTGTTCCAATGCCTCAACCAACGGCACATTAATTGACAAACTCTTCATCATATCAATAATCTTTTTAAATTGGTTTTCACTATTTTGCTTTGCAAGCCTTTGAGGGTATGTAGGAAGAGGGCTTGGCATTGGTGCATTAGCCTTTGGCACCACAGGTTCCGGCATGTCAATCACGTGTTCCCTAGACGCGTTCACCTCTTCTTGCGTCTCCTCCACACTTTCATCTATATCAATTCTCACTTCTTCATTAGCTTGAACCATATTTCTTGTGATTTCATCCTCTTGAACCACAACATCTTCATCCACAATCCTTCTTTGATTTGAGGTGGTTGCATCTCCACCTTTTCCACTTCTAGTAGTCACGACCATAGCATGTCCCGTATTATTCCCACCCTTCGGGTTTGCCACCCTATCACTAGGTAGTGCCCCCTTAGGACGAGTGTTCAAAGCTTGTGAGGTTTGGTCTAATTGAACCTCCGAATTCCGAATAGAAGTGTTGTGCGAGGCTAATTGAGCATCGGAGTCGACATTCTTCTCCATCATCTGTTTAAACATGTTTTCAATTCTACCCATCTCATTGGAAGAAGAGCTCGGGCCTTGAGAAGGATAGAGAGGTGGTTGCTCGGTTGTTGGAACATCGGGGGTCTTTGAAAACCCGACGCCCGGTTGTTGTTATTGTTCCACCCTCCTTGGTTATTTCCTACCAAATTGTTTTGATTGTTGCCACCCCAATTGCCTTGATTACTCCAATTGCCTTGATTTCCTTGATTGTTCCAACTGCCTTGATTCGGATTGCCACCACTTCAATTGCCTTGGTGGTTTTGGTTGTTCCAATTACCTTGGTTCCCTTGTGACCTCCATTGTTGTTGATTTTGTCCTTGAGCATTGTTTCTTTGACCTTGATAATTGTTGACATATCGAACTTCTTCGTCTTGATCATTGAATGAATCACCTTGATCATAACCACTATCATCTTGCAAAAATTGTTCCGAACGACTTTGCATTTGTTGACCTTGTTGCCGTCTTTTGTTTACCATCATATTCACACCTTCCATCACATGCACTTGTTTCAGCCCTTGAACTTTGTTAAAGCTGAGCTTTGGCCAATTGGTTCATGGTAGTTGTCAACTCGTCAATAGCTTGCCCATGATCATGTAGCTCCTTGTGTAGGTGAATAACATTAGGGTCACCTTGCGGAACATTGGCTCTACTTTGCCATGCCGAAGAGGTATCCGCCATCTCATCAAGAATTTCACAAGCTTCGGCATATGGCGTGTTCATAAAGTTCCTCCAGGCAAGTTGCTTAACCACACATTGAATAGTTATGTTGATCCCCTTGTAGAAGGTCTATTGGATCATGGCCTCAGTCATATCATTATCGGGCACTCTTTAACCATGGTACGATATCTTTCCCAAATCTCGTGCAATGGCTCATTGGGTTCTTGCTTGAAAGCAAGAATCTCATCTCGAAGCGTCGCTATATGTCCCGGAGAAAAGAATTTGGAGATGAACTTCTCTGCCAACTCATCCCAATGACTGGGCAACCTCTCTAACCAGTCTAATGCTTTTCCCCGTAGAGAAAGGGAAATAGCCTCAACCTCAGCGCGTCCTCAGAGATATTTGTTCGCTTGCTCCCCCAACAAGTATCGACTAACCCCTTGAGATGCTCGTAAGCATTTTGATTTTGAGCCCCGGTGAAGAATCCCCGTTGCTCAAGTAGTGTAAGCATCGTGTAGGTGATTCGGAAGTTGCCCGCCCTAATGCGGGGCGATCACTTGCATAACCCTCATTTGGTAATTGTCAGTGGGATGCCGCTCTTGGTGGAGGTGGGAAGGGGAAGGCACATTAACGTGAGGCGGGCGGCCTCGTCTATTAGCTTGAGGTTCAAGAGGAACCTCATCCATGGCATCATCTTCCACTTCCTCCCCCAATGGCACATTTCCGATGGGCTCATTGTTGAGAGCCATTTTCGTACCTAAAATCAGTTCAAAAAAAAATAGTGTCTCAGAAGGAAAAGAAGAAAAAGCACACAAAAACCTAGATATATAGCTAATTCTGTTTAACTCCCCGGCAACGTCGCCAAACATTTGATGTCGCCCAAACTCAAACCACAAGTATAGGTAGTGAGGCGGTCGAAGCAATAATAAATCCTAACACGAGTTGGGGTTGAATCCTCGGGGAGTTAGAAATGGGATTAGGTATACACCTAGTGCAATTGTATAACGTGCCTCAATTTGCACTTCCACATTCTTGTTGGTTGTTTCTATTTCTACTTTAAGCTATTGATTGCAAGTAATAAACTAGAAGACAATGTTTTTGGTTTTGGTTGTTTTTCAAATGATAAAGGATCTATGGTCGTGACTTCCACCTAGGTGGTTACCTAACGGGTTGTAAACTCTAGGGCAGGTTTGGTTAGTCGGGGCCGTAATATATCTATCACATGCAATTACCCACTATATACCTCTCGGTAGTTTGAGTGATTTTGCCCAATTTGGCTTTCTCAAGTCCAAGTGGTATTGCACAAATCAAGTGATATATACTCAAGTCTGGTCTTACTATCTCTAGATTTGACCCTTTAATTGGGGCTATCAATTTCTTGAGTTCACCCCAATTCCTTGTTAGCCAAGTTTTCCTAGACTTAGTCTCTTGTTCTCAAGTAAAGACTAGGTCAAAAATGCATGAATCAACGTTTGCAACCATTAATTCTAGAATTCAAGCATAAACAAGGCTAAATATCACTAACCCAATCACAAACAAGCTCTAAAATAAATACCCATTAAGTACCCACATTAGGGTTGGCCCACAACCCTAGCTAAAGATTTAGCTACTCATGAAAAATAAAGAAATACAAGAAGAAATTAAGATAGAATGCATAATAATTGATTGGATAAAGAAAATCTAATGTTTTGAACTTAATCTAGTACAAAATTAATTAAAAGGTTAAAGAAAACGGCTCAGGTGCACCTCTACAAACTGAACTTAACCTAAAAATGACAAAAAGTACTATTTATACTAAACTAAAAATATCTGACAAAATGCCCCTGCGAAGGTTGTGCGGCCGCATAATTCTGGTGCGGTCCACACAATGGGCTTCTGTGGCCGCACAATTATCGTGCGGTCCGCAATCTTGGGAATTTGGGCTTGGAACTTCCGGGCTTCTGCGGTCCGCATAAAAATGGGTGAGGCCGCACTTCTGATTATGCGGCCGTAAAAAAGTGATATGGTCCGCTCCCCTGCTTTTGGACTTGAAACAACTCTCTGATTCTTCAATCCTGCGGACCGCATAATAATGACTGCGGCCGCACTTGACCTCCTGCGGCTGCACGTTTTTGGTACGGTCTGCATGCCTTTAGCTGGCCCAAACACTACTCTCTGAATCTCCCCTCTACGGTCGCACTAGAATGGTGCAGTCCGCATTGCTGACCTTTTTGCCTTGTTTTGGGTCTTGTTCATTTTTGACTCCTTTATGAGTTGATTTTTGACTTCTTTGGCTCGTTTTCCAATATTCCTGCAAGCAAGCACATTTTGTTAGTTTCCGGGAATACCTTTAAGCATTTTTGAGCTAAAACACAAGTAAAAGAGAGCAAATAAGCGGTCAAAATCCCTGCTTATCACATTCCAAAACCTTTGTGACTTTAGAACCTACGAACTGTGACCCGTTGTCACAAGCAATCTCCTTTGGTATTCTAAATTGACAGATTATGTGGTCTAATATGAAGTCAACCACTTCTCATTTTCCGATTCTTTGGTAAGCACCTACTTCAACCCATTTAGTAAAATAAACAGTTAAAACTAAAGGAAATCTTACCTTCCCGGGACCTTGCGGTAAGGGATCGACTATGTCCATCCTCCATTTTATGAATGGCCATGAGGACACCACCGAATGCTTAAGTTTTGCTGGTTGATGCACTAACTATGCATGACATTGACATCTGTCGCACTTTTGGATGAATGTTATTTCGTCTTGTCCATCCAGGGCCAATAATAGTCAACCCTAACTAACTTGAGAACTAACAAATCTGAGTGGTTTCCGTAGACTCTTTCATGGACTTCTCTCATCATGTAGTCTGCCTCTGATGCCCTTAGGCACCAAGCCAATGGTCCTTGGAACGATCTCCTGTATAACTGTCCATCAACGAGGCAGCAACAAGCTGCTTTGGTTCGTAGTGCCCGCGACACCTTTGGGTCCTCGAGTAATTTACCATGCCTGAGATATTCAATGAACTCATTCCTCCAATCCCAAATTAATTTGGTTGAATTTACTTCGCAGTAGCCGTCCACATCCAATATCGAATACATCAATTGAATGACCGCACCGGAATCAGATCCTTTCATCTCCGTGGACGAACCCAAATTAGCCAATGTGCCTGCCTCCATGTTTTCCTCCTTGGGATGTGGACGATTGACCATTCTTTGAATCGTGTAAGCAATGCTTGAACTTTGTTCAAGTATTGTTGCATGCTCTTCTCCTTTGTGTCGAAAATTTCACACACTTGGTTCACCATCAGCTGGAAGTCGCGTTTATCTCGATTATCTCGGAACCTAGTCCCCGAGATAGTTAGAGCCCTGTAACCAAAGCCTCGTACTTGGCTTCATTATTAGTTAACGGTATAGTTCTAATGCCCTAACTCAGGGTTTTCTCTAAGGGCGTGATTAGATCTACCCCGAGGCCAGACCCTTTTATGTTGGAGGCCATATCCGTAAACAAGGTCAAAACTCCCCATGCCGTTCCCAATACTAGCAAGACTTCCTTAGCCACCAAAGGCATTAATCTCGGACTGAAATCGACCATGAAGTGGCCCAAAACTTGTGACTTGATTGCAGCCCTAGGTTTGTACTCAATGCCGAACTCACTCATTTTAACTGCCCATTTAGCCAAACAGCCTGAATAGTCAGGCTTATGAAGGACATTCCATAAGGGAAAAGTTGTCACGACGGCTATTGGGTGACATTGAAAGTAAGGACTAAGCTTTTGAGAGGCAACTACGAGAGCTAAGTCTAGATTTTCAAGGTGCGAATAACGTGTCTCCACTCATGATAATATCTTACTAACTTAATAAATAGGAAACCGCATACCTTCTTCTTCCTAAACCAAGACGACGCTTGCCGCTTCTTCTGAGACTGCTAGATAAATTAGCAGTTATTCGCCTTCCCTCGGCTTTGACAACAACGAAGTTCTGGATAGGTATCTTTTATGGTCCTTCAATGCCTGTTGGCATTCTGGAGTCCGCACGAAGTCATTCTTCTTTTTCAAAAGTGAAAAGATCTTAATGAGCCTCTGATAAGTGGTTATGGCATTTTTAAGCCCAAAGGCATCACGTTATAAAATATGTGCCAAAATTTGTGATGAAAGAAGTGTTTTATTGATCTTATGGGTTCATCCTAATTGGATTATACCCGGAATAAGCATCAAGAAAACTCATTAACTCGTGTCCGGTCATAGCATCACTCATTTGATCAATGTTCGGCAACGAGAATGATTCTAATCCGCACACATCCTAAATTTGTTATTCTTTTACTATGTTACCTAACCATTTTGGGTACTTTACCTCTCGGATCAAACCGATGTTAAGTAGTCGGGTTACCTCTTCTTTAACAAACTTGTTCCTGACCTATATTATCGGGTGTTTCTTTTGCCTTACAGGTAGGAAGTTTGGATCCAAGCTTAGTTTGTGGACCGCTACCTTCCAATGGAATACCTGTCATATCCGAGTTCAACCATGCAAAGCAGTCAACGTTAGATTTAAGAACATTTATAAGTTCTAACCTAAGTTTGGGACTTAACCCCGTTCCTAAATGGAATTTCATTTCCAAATATTCTTCGAACAAAAACACTTATTCGAGCTCTTCTGCGGTTGACTTGGTTGCATCTGTCTCCTCTGGTACCTAAAAAGACCTCGGCACCTTATATAATTCCTATGAATCCTCATCTTTATAATCTTTAATCGGAAAGGGAGGAGGCATCGACTCCTGTGGTTGCTATTTACTGGTTTCTTTGCCCTTGCTGCTGGAAATGGTTACTTCGTTCATATCCCTTGCCGCCAGTTGGGCTCCTCTTATATGTTTGATCCCCCCAGGTGTCACAAACTTCAACAATTGGTAATAGGTCGAGGGCACAACCTTTACTTCATGTATCCACGGCTTTCCGAGGATTACATTATAACCTATGTCGCCATATATTACTTTGAACAAGGTGGTCTTTGTTACTCCTTCAGCATGAGTGGGTAGTAGAATTTCTCTTCGGGTTGTCACACTTGTTAGATTAAAGCCAGCTAGGAGCTTCTGGAATTATATTTTCGGTTAACTTCGCTTGCTCCAAGACTCTCCATTGTATGATATTGGCTGAACTTCCTGGATACACCAAACACGTTTAATTTTGAAATCCAAAACATTAAGAGAGATTACTAAGGCATAATTTTGCGGAAGAAGGAGTCCTTCATCATCTTCTTCCGTGGTGACATCATCTTACGAGACTTCCCGGATCCTCTTGCCTTGAGTCACTGATATTTTCGTCTTTTTTTGCTGCCGAAAATATCACCCCATTAACCTCGCTTCCCTCGAAGATCATGTTGATTGTCATCCGAGGTGACCCTGTTGTTGTCTTTGATGGCTCTGCATTGTCCCGACTTCGGCCATAATTGTTTTTGGCGCGGTCACTTAGAAACTCTCTAAGATGTCCATTCTTCAACAATGTCGCCACTTCCTCGCGAAGATGACAGCAGTCCCCAGTTCTGTGGCCGTGAGTCCTGTCGCACCCCCTTTTTTCCCTCCTCGCGGGGAGAAGTCCGGGTTTCGACATTCATGGGGGTAATAACTCATTTCCTTTTGGGAATTGGGTATTTGAAGAGTCGCCACCTAACGGATTATGGTGCGTTAGGACACCTATAGCGATTAACTCTTAGATTGGTTTGCATTACCAGAGATTAGGGTAAGGGCTCGAAATAACCTCGAGGGGAAGGTGTTAGGCACCCCTCTTGGTCCACAACTGTGGGTCTCGGCCGAACTTATACTTATGAATTAGTCCATTAACAAAATAAACAGTTGAAGCAAATAATTGCAAGTAGAGCATGTTGGGCATTGTATAAGACAAGGATTTAAACAAGTCGTGTGCATAAAAAAAAGTAAAGTTTCCAAGTAAAGAGAATTTGGGAGGGGGGGTCCTAGGTTGGTTAACCTATAGGATCACATCAGTACAATGCCCGGTAATCACTCTTTAGAAAGGAGCTACGCGTGACATTAGTGCACCGGTCATCATATCCATATCTACCCTTCCCATCCCCTTAGTGGTCATGAAAAACGAGTGTTGGTCAGCGATCTCTATTGCATGCTGCTACCCGTCCCTTCTTAATGGTCCTGGAGGGATTTAGGACCTCTACCTATAGGTGGTTCTAGACAGACTCCTAAGGTTTAAAAGGTGAAAATACTAAGGCGACAAGCAATAACACATAGGACTCTTAGCAACAAGAACAGGAAGGAACAAATAAGAGGCGCAGTTTACCTCCACAAGTAAAGCATATAAACAGCACGACTCACACACAAATAAAGGCATTTTTGTTAAACAGTATCCTAAGGCAGGATGTCTAAATGAATATACAGAAGACAAGCAGTTTATTTTTTATAAACTCAGAAGGAAAGCCCTGTCAATTGCCTACTGATTTTTTGAAAAGCCTGTTAAACCCGAAGAACATTAAGTCACAGAAACGGTTTCAGGGTTGCCATATTCGAAAAACGTCCTATAGGCTTGCCTATACATACAGATGACTACATTTTATATAGTGAAACAAGGCAGGTTTTTAAAATGGACCTTTTAATCCCTATAGGCATGCTGTCTAATGATAGATTAAAGCAGTTTTTAAAGAATTCGTTTCAGGGAAAATAAACCATTAATTAAACCAGTTTCGAAGTGACTGAACGCGGACTGGATTGATTTATTTAAACTAGTTTAGGCAGAATTTTTGGTGACATTCCTTATAGGCAAGATATCTAGTTGTTAAACAAAGATTTCAGAAACTTTGCAGGCATGATGTCAAATAATAAAAACATGCAACACTTATCGTAACAGAAGCCGGGTTAAATTATATTCTATAGGCATGGCATCTACTTGTGAAACTGATTGTAAGACTTATAAACATGATTTCTAACATGGAAAGGCAAGCATAGTAAAATCCTATAGGCATGGTTTCTAACATGGTAAGGCAAACATAGTAAAATGTAAAGTCCTATAGGCATGGTTTCTAACATGGTAAGGCAAGCATAATAAAATGTAAAGTCCTATAGGCATGGTTTCTACCCGCATTACCCCACAAGCATGTAACTATCCACCCCTTTTTACTAATTACCCCAATATTCGTTTACAAATTATTACAGATCATATGAATGAATTACATAAATAAATAAGAAAATAAGAAGTTATTCTATAGGGAGACTTTAATTAGGCCCAGGTTTCCAAAGCCTCCAATAGCCTCAAATGCCCAAATTCCATAGACAATGTCATAGTCCAGGTGCATCAAAGTTCCCTAAGGATCTCAAGGATCCCGGGCAGTGCTTACACCTAGACTTGGTAACCAAATCGAATAAGTGCAGTGTGGAAGGGCCAGCCTCAGTATGCCAGAGTTCAGAGGGTTCTCAAGAGGATACCAAGGCAGTACACATACTGGAGGGGGCAGAACCTATTGACTTAGGAGTAGAGTGGGAGTGCTTGACATAGTTTGAAAGGGTTGTAGTAAGAAAACAATGTTAAAAAAAACTTGTTTGAAACAGTTTTGTAGAGTAAAAGAGAGAGTCATGCAGTAAAACAACTTTGAAAGGAGAGAATTACAAGATTAGACAACAGTAAATCAAACACGGAGTCCAAAACCACATCAGCAGTATTCACATGACCAAAACAGGAGGAACGATCCTACACACAAGGGTGATGGGGATTGGGGACACATAGAACGCATGATTGTAAACACACAACATGCAAAGGTCTTAGGAATTGGTATAGACATGCTTAGACACAACTGATCAGACATAGTCATAGAACCAGCAATGCTTAAGGAAGTTTAGTATAGGGTCCATATGATTTAGGACCAATCCCAGAACCATACAAGTCAGGAGTACAGACTACATAGAGGGGATTCATACCAGAAAACAGATAGTGCAAACATACTACATAAGGGGGTAACATGCTCATATCGATCCTAATGAGGGGGGGGGGGGGTTCATAATATGCTAATCATATTAACTGCAAGTTTCACAGCAAAACCATAAGTAGAAGCAAACTAGAAACAGGATGAACTGAAGCAATAAAAGAACCATATTATTTTTGGAACTTAAACTGAAATTAAAACATACCAGTAAAGAAGACAGTAAGCAAAAATGAAGGAGCAGGAGAGCACAATAGTTAGCCTTGGCTTGCAGCCGGCTAACTTAGAATAAGAGCAAGCAGCACAAAGAAAGAGCAGAAAGTTTAAGTGTGAGAGAGAGAGCTTTTTGAACCAAAAAGTTCGTGTGTGTGTTAATGAGAGAGTATGTATATATAATAGTTCAAAATTAGATAAAAATAAGGTAAAAATCATAGTAGCATAGTAATTAAGGAACTCAAAATCAATTAGAGAAAAATCAGGACAAGTACTCCCTTAAGTTAAGGGAATTAATTCAAACGGTAAGAACAAGTAATAACTAAGAAAAGAAATCAGTGTATGACTAATAAGGAAAGATTCAAATTCAGTAAGTATAGGGTAAACAATTAGGGCTAAGTTCAGAACACTCTAATTAAGGAAATAGTCAGTAAGAATAAAGTACCACAACAGACAAGGTACGTGAATCAGTTAATTTGAATAGAAGGGGTCGAAATTGAGGGTTTAAAGGAAGGTCTTTCAATCAAACCCAAAAATAGGAAATCCAGAATCAATCAAGAGGGAGTCACGATTCAGTATTCAACATATAAATAGAGTAAGAGCAATCAGACACAGCAAACATGCAGGTTAAACAGTATTGATAGAAAGAGGCAAGTCTGAAAAATCAAGATGAACATAATCACATAGAGGCGGTATAAGTTAGGCTAAAGCTCAGTAAGAACACATTCGAGGCAAGGTAATCACAGAAACTTAAACAAGAATCGAGTAGTCATGCTAACACACAGAACCAAACAAAGAAAATCTAGAAAAATTAGGGCTTTTAACATAGGCGAGTTGAAAAAGCAGTAAGATCATAAATCAGTCAAAATATGCAAGAGATAGAAGTTTAAACATAAAGAAACAGTTTAAACAAAGTTTTAGAAGAAGTTCCGAAAACCCTAACTTTAGAAGGAGGGGAAAACACTTTGAAATCGATGATTCTTGTAAAAGGGATTCAAGAGCAGTGTAAACATCAAAGAAACAGACTCGAATCGTTTTAAAACGTACAGATCTAAGTGATGTAGGCAGAATTTAGGGTTTTAGAAGAAACCCAAGGAGAGGTGAAAGAACATGTCTAGAATCCCAAAGATCGTGACAAATACAGTGTGATTTTGCTTGAAATAGCACCGCAGTAGCCAAGAACAACCAAATAGCAAACCCTAGATGCAAGTCGGCGTTGCCCGGGGCCCTTGAAGAACTTAGAGAAGGCAAGCATAGCATTATAGGGGTCATTGGAGGCTTAGGAGTTGACGGGGCCGGAGAAGACCAGAGAAGAAGGTCGGCGGTTGAAGGAGCTATGGTTAGGTTGAGTGGTTGAGAGAGGAGAGGAGATGAGAGAATACAGAGGCGGCGGTCTCTAAGGAATGAAGTAGGGTTAGAGGTTGTTTGGGATAAAAAAGGAATGAACGGACGAGGGCTGTTGATCTTTTAGATCAACGGCCAGGATTTGACGGGTCTTGGGTCGGGTAGGCGGGTTTAGGGTCTGGGTCGGGTAGTTTGGTTAGAAACTGGGCTGGGGTTGGTTTTAAATTGGGCTAAGATTGAAATGCAGATCTGGCTATATTTTAAATAGCCAATTTTCCCCATATAATTTATAATAAATAATACTCCCTCCGTTTCATATTATTTGAGGTAGTTTGACTCAGCACGGAGTTTAAGAAAAAAGAAGAAGACTTTTGAAACTCGTGGTCTTAAAAGCTTAAGGGGCAAAAGGTTCGCGGGGTCATGCCATTTGTGGGGCTATAAAAGCTTTTCATTAAGGGCAAAAAGGGTAAAATGAAGAGTTTAAAATTGAATTATTTCCAAATTTAGAAATGTGTCATTTGTTTTGGAACAGACTAAAAAGGAAAGTACCTCATTTAATATGAAACAGAGGGAGTAAATAATTTCTGGAAAATAATTTTGTATACCAAAATGATTTAAAATAGATATTTAACATTTTTAAAAATATAGGAGGCAGATTTTATGCATATAAATGTAATTATACATTAATGCGGCTAATATTGCAGTTATATGCAATTTAGCTTTAAAAATACAAAATGCAATTATAAAAATGCGCAAAATATATTTTAACCATATTTGGCATAAATATGGAAATTAAATGACTAAATCATCACAACAATAATTTGAGGGATAATTATTGAGGACTTTATGAATAAAAGGGAAGGAGATAAATCAATTTAAATCCTTAAAAATTATGGAAAAAATTATAAAAACCTTGTGCATGCTTATATATGCATATATATGCTAGGTATTTATGCATATATAAAAATATAGGGAAAAATTGAGTATCAACAAGTCTCGTGAAATTCACACCATAGATTAGGATTCCTTTGGCTAGGATCCGATCGGATTGGTTTCGGAAACCGTGCTTCTTTGATATTCCTCATTGCTGACACTTCTACTAGGCTGATATTGAAGTTGTAATTAGATAACCTAGGATATGCAGGATCTCGGGATCCTAGAACCTCTTTCTCTTGTAATGATCTGTTATTCTGTCCATGATCTGTCCTTCTTTTGGAAGCTAACCTATCCGATGACTGGAATCCTTTACTGCTACACCCATCGATCCTCTCATATGGTAGAAAACGATTACTAGAGGACCTCCGATCTGCATTGGAGTCATTTTTAAACTTATTCTGATTTTTATTGCAACCTCGTCCCTTGGATGACACCGAAGAACCAAATTGATCATCTTTTATCCTTATCTTCGATTCGTAGCGATTATGAACATCTGCCCATATGGTTGCCTAAAACTAGAGCAAGCTCTCCTTCAATTTTCGGGAGGTATCGAAACTCAGTGGATTTAGGCCTTTTGTGAATGGCTCCACTGGACACTCTTCCGGAATCGCTGGTAGCAACATCCTTTCCTACTGGAACCGGATTACGAATTCCCGCAACAACTTAGATTCTCCTTACGAAATTCTGAATATATCCGCCTTTCTGTCCTGGACCTTTCTTGCTCCAGCATGGGCTTTGATGAACGAATCCACAAGAATTTCAAAAGAATCGATTGAATGCTCAGGTAAGAGAGAATACCATGTCAGGGCCCCCTTCGTGAGGGTTTCGCTGAACTTCTTCAACAAAATCGATTCGATCTCATGTTGAGCCAAGTCGTTCCCTTTCACTGCCGTGGTGTAGGTCGTGATGTGCTCCTGTAGATCCGATGTCCCATCATACTTTGGTATATATGGCATTTTGAACCTCTTCGGGATCAATTCTTGTGTCGCACTTTGTTTAAACGACAATTGCATGTACTTCTTTGAATATAGATCCTTTAACACCAGTGGCACATCCGGAATCTGATCCATTCGAGTGTGAAACTCCTTCGCATTCTAACCCATTCGTTCATTCATCTCTCTCATGAAAAAAATTGTAAATATCCTTGCATTGCATATTTAGGCTTCAAGGAAATATTCGAAAAGCCGCTTCAATGGGATCTTTTATCCTGGTCGGAGGAGAAATTACCAAACGTCTAGCATTCCCTTAAGCTTGGCGCCAATGAAGTTTTTATTTGAGAGAAAAAAGAGCTTAATTTTGAAAGGACAGTTCACATTATTGTTCCCAGATCAACTACTGGTCCCTTCGGCTTCGTCATAATCGACTTCACCCCTTGGGTATTGTTATTGGTTCTCTGAGCCGTTTGGTTTTCTAGAACACTGGGAGGAATCGAGGCCTTTCCATTATTAGAGGCACCCGGCAATGCTTGTTTTAATTCCGTCATCAACCGATCTTGCCTTGAGAGGTGATCCATGATTACTCGTTGCTGTTCTCTAAAGAGTTTGACCATTTCAACAATGTGTTCATCCTCCGTGTCATCAGGAGTTGTGCCCCATACATGCCGAGGGTACTGACTTTTGCGAACCAGGGTTGTTTTACCCCCTTCGTTGCGGGTCTCGCTGATTGAGTCATCACGTTGGGACGCCTTTTCTCATTCATTGTGTGTTCCAACGTTGTAAGCGTTGTTGACATCATTAGCTGCCATATTCGATTTTTTACTAAGGAAAGAGTCAAAACTTTGTTAGTAACAAACGAATGGATCAAAGAAACTTCGCAGCTATCTATGCCCCACGGTGGGCGAAAACCTGTCTACCCGTAAAACGATACAGTTAAATTTATAGCATAGTTTATAGACAAATGAATCGATTTGATCCAAAAATGATAAATAAATAACTATAAAAATAAGATTAACGACTGAAATTAAAGGAGATAACAAGTCTGACTCAGAACTTAGTCTTTTCGAGGACAAAAGTAAAAGCAATTGTTTAGGTGTTCAAATTGAGCGTAACAAGATAGTAGATCATAGCTTTTGTGTGCAGAGTGTTTCGTGTCCCTATAATGGTTGTTAACCCTGTTATTTATAACCCTATTTAAGGAAAAAAGATCCTAAAATTAAGCTACTCTTGAATGAGAATAAATTTGCCATTGATGGGCACATAACAACTGCCTTTAAATGCAGATATTCTCTGTAACAGTTTTTCAATGAATGTTACCTGATGGCAATGCTGCAAATCTATGTCATCGGTTGTTCTGTATTCGGGGGCTTATTTGGTGCTGATCGCTCGCCGCTTGCAACCGGTGACTTTGCTGACTCACATCCCCACCCGTCTTTAATGTCACATGTCACATCGTCATTCGCCCGGTTGTCATCAACCAATTTTACCCATACATCAAGTTTTTCCCAATTTGGAATTTTCAATCAAATACTTGGCATCCTGTAGTTAAGTGCACCCTTCTTCCTCACCCTTATTTCCTTTATTGAGTTTTAAGTTACTGTTTTTCAAGTTGAATCTGAAAATTCGAAGTTAATGATGATTTGTTTGTTGAAATTGATTGGGTGCAGCTTATTAGTACTGAAAGTTAATGCTTAACATTGATTTGTTGTGCTAATGGGATATTGTCGTGTCTGAAATGCGATTGGAGGTCTAGTGAGTGCTTCCACTCGGGTTGTGACCCCATCTTGGCCTAAGCCTCCACGTGGGACCTGAAAATACAATGTAGATGCAATCATTTTTCTTATTTGGGGTTACAGTGGAGCAAGGATTTTATATGTAATTCAGAAGATTTTTTTTTTTTTGTAATTGCAGCTTCTTCGATTTTTCGAGGTTGCATCAATGCTAGACATACTGAAAATATAAATTTATGTTTTGCTCTCGTCTGGTTGATTAAATAATTTAATGTTCCTAGTATAGTTGAATGTGATGCCTAGGAATTTGTGCTTATTGTAACTCCTCAAGTAAAGATTTTACATTGATCATAATGCTTTTAGAAGATTGTCGTTTCTTGTTAAGAAGAAATCCTAATATTTCTCTACTTTAGGTGAAGAGATAAGCAAATCTAGTTGCTCATTACTTGTCATGAGTCACTGGAAATTATGCTAGTCTTTTATATTTGAAGTATGCCCTAGTTTAATTGTAAACTTGTTGGTTGTTGATTCAGTAATAACTTTTGTTTGCTTCTTCTCCACCAAGCACGGAAGTCTAAGAATAACTGTAGGTCGGTGACTACTTAAAAAAACTCCGACTCGATTCGCCCCCGGGTGGGGAGGCATCTATTTTATCCCAATCACAAGAAGAGGTTCACTATGACGACGATACTTTTTTCGCTTGCGGAAAAAATGAAATGCATAGGGGACCATCCTTTTTTTGCGTAAAAATAGCACGGTATAGCCAGTTTTCGGACTGGTCAATCAAAAATAGCCAGCGTTTACCAAGTCAATGAAAAATAGCCACTATTTTGCTGCTATAGAGACCGGTCCAGCATAATATACTGGAGTTCGGTGCACTTGTGTATGAACTCTAGCATATTATGCTGGACCGGTATACTTTGCTGGCTCCAGTATAATATACTGGAGACTGGAGCACTGGTGCTCCAAACTCCAGTATATTATACTGGACCAATATACTTGCTGGAACTCCAGTATATTATGCTGGAGTTCTAGTGTACTTATGCTGGATCTCCATCATATTATGCTGGAGTTACAACATACTTATTCTGGAACTCCAGTATAATATGCTGGAGTTCAAGTATACTTATGCTGGAACTCCAGCATAATATACTGGAGTATTTTCCGGGTTTTGAACAGTGTTTTCGCTCAGATTTATCTTTATATAAAAAGTGGCTAAATTTCGATTGCTTTTGAAATTGGGCTACTTTGAACGACCAGTTATAAATCTGGCTATTTTTAAAATTTATACTTCTCAGATTTACGGATTCACAAGGAGCCTCAGTCTCTACTGAGAAGTTTTTGTTTAAGTTAAATAAAAAAGGAATTGTGGTTTGTGTTCAAGATTTGAGCTTAAATATCTGAATAACATTTTCAAAACCTATTTGGACTTGCAATCTTGCTATCATTTATGCTTGGTTGTAGTGAAGTTCCAAAGGTTGTACAAGCAGCGGGGACGAAAAATGTGATGTTTATATATAGTTTGTCTTCTACTACAGCTTGTACTAGCTGTTTTTATACTTTTTGTATAAACTGAATAAGGTAGTTGCAAGGCAATAAGAGAACTTTTTGCATGATTATTTAAAAAATTACTATACTTACCTACGAGTTGGAAATGTTCTAATTCTTTAAAAAAATTATTGTATACATTTTTTCCTGCTAATGTTATTGTTACTATCATAATTTTTTCCCCCTTTGTGATCCAATATTATCCCTCAGGAATATCATACAGGGGATGTGACATATTAGAAAACGTATTAATTCAATTGACAACAAAATTATGAACTTAAAATACTAGTAATAGTATGTCAATTATACCAAGTGTTGCTAGGGAAGTATTTGTCTGGTTATCAAACTACGGTGAACGTGTTCAAACTATGAGGTATGCGGTTGTAATTGTCACTAATATAAAGGTTTCTATCTAACTTTTTTGATAGGTACAACTTCTTTTTCAATTTATGTGATGTACTTATTTTTTTCTTTAATTTTAAATTTTACATTTTATTTTGTGTTAGATTAAAATTTCAAAAGTCTTTTGTTTTTTCTTAAATTCTTTAGATAATCAAAATGCATCATATAAAATGTAACCCAAAGATTACTGCTTAATTCTCTTCACTAGTGTGCCTATCTGCACTGACTGATATTTATACAATAACAATGTTGAAATCGCGTGGCATAGCCACTTTTACGGTTGGCTATCGGAAAATAGCCACTGTTTACGAAGTCAATAAAAAATAACCACTATTTGCTGCAATAGGGATCGGTCCCGTATAATTTAGGGGAGTTCTGGTGCATTTGTGTACGAACTCCGGCATATTATGCTGGAACTCCCGTAAAATTTGCGGGCGTATTTTCCGGATTTTGAACAGTGTTTTCGCTCAGATTTCTCTTTACATAAAAAGTGGCTAAATTCCGATGACTTTTGAAACTTGGCTATTTTTCAACGACCAGTGGTAAATCTGGCTATTTTTGAATTTCTCTCAATAACAATAACAATATATCCAGTATTATCCCACACCGTGAGGTTTAGGGAGGATAGTGTGTAAGCATACTTTACCCCTACCTTGTAAGGATAGAGATGCTGTTTTCAATAGACCCTCGGCTCAAAAAAGTATAAGCATCACATTAATGAAAATCTAGACCGACTAATATTTATGAATAATTTAATTTAATAAGAAAACAAGGCGCTGAATTAAAATGAAAATCCAAAATCAAAGCTAAGTGACTAGTTTAACAACTTAGGGGTTGTTTGGTATGAGGTATAAGTAAATATGGTGCTGATATAAAAATTTTATACCACCTTAATACTTTGTTTGGTTAGCAAACCTGGTATAAGTTATCTCGGGATTAAAATTAGTACCAGGATAACTTATAGCTTATAGGGGGTGGGATAATTAGTGCCGGAATAACTTATACCTTCTTATTAGAAATTATGCAATTATTATTTTTAATACAACATACGAAACAATAAATAAAAAATAATACCAAAATAATTAATCCAGCATAACTTATCGTAGCATAAGCCGTATTCAAACCAAACGACCCTTAGGTAACTTCTTCTCAACTTCACCAATTCAGCGGTAATATGTGGCGACTAGTGAGTGTGCTCACGACGAACAAATCATCAATTCGTTTCTTCTTTTGTTTAATGATTTAATCCTCCTTTTAAAAATACAAAAAATAGCTCATTAGAGCAACTCTTTACCTACCATCTAAAGAGTTAAAAGACGATCTTGCAAAGAGTTTTTACGTTTTATTTTCAGTTATTTTACACAACATTTTTTTTTAAAGATTTAATATATATTTTATTTTATTTGTATAATGGACCACAAAACTAATTGGTAAGAAAATGATCTCTTATCACAATTACCTAGATTTTTTTTTTACTTAAATTTTCCGCAAATCTTCTACATTCTTTTTTCCAGTGATCTTCTGTGAAAATGATTACTGTATATAATTAAAGTAATGAACAGCAAAATTAAATCTTTCTCCCTCTTACCTGAATCTTATCCTCAAAACTTTGTGAAAGTAACTTCTCACTGTGAATAGTACACCATAAAGCTGCTGTATTGATCTTGGGACCACTTTCTTCATTTTCCCCCACCCCTCTCTCTCTCTCTCTCTCTCTCTCTTTCTCTCTCTCTCTTGTTGCCTCTTTCTTACTCTTTTTTAGGAATACCCTTTTGGTTTTTCAACTCAAAAACCTTTAATTTGCTGTTTTAGATGCTGCCAGAAATGGGATCAGAAGGATCATCAAAAGTTGTAGGTAAGCTTCAAAATCTTTAAATTTCAAGTTTTTTTTCTTCTTCTTTTAATTGTAAACTTGATCTTGGTCTAGTTGTAAATCTCTGTATAACAGTTTTATATATTATTTGAAAGTCTTTTTTTGTTTGTTATGAATTCATGTGCTTCCCAGTTTATGTATTTTTTTTGTGCTGTTTAAAACCTTTTGTGGTATTTGGGTGTAGGGTTTCTTTCTTGGGTTTTGCCCAGATTGGGCTAAGTGGGCATATTATTATTTGCCTTTTTGACGCAGAGAGTTTAAATTTTTAGCATATTGAATGAATTTGGTGAACTTGGTGTCAGCTTTTATGGGAAAGTTGAAGTTTTTGTTGACAGAAATGTTTGCCCATTAAGGTAAAGGTATCAGCTGAATTGGTGCCAAGTTTGGAGGTTCTGTGCAAAATTCAATAAGAAACGATTCATAGGACTACTGGGGACTTAATTTACTCTGGAGTTCGAGTTTCCTTTCTTAATTTGGTAATGTGTGTGTGTTCTTTTTTTGAAATCTAAATCTAACTGTAGAGACAGGGCAGTGTATCTAAGATGTGGATGGTGAAAAATGTGGAAGTAAAGAAGGGGAATATGATTTATGACATACCATATTATAAGAATTTTGTAAATATTGGAGTGTGATGGGCGGGCAACTAGTGTAAAAGAACATGATCAAAATGAAGTAGGAATACTAGAACTTCAAGTGATTTTTCTGTAATTTTAAATACTGACTGCGGTTATGTATTCTAAAAAAGAAGAAGCTTAACAGCTATATTCATCCATAGCATTGTCAAAAACGAATCAAACTGAACACGACTTAAACGCTTATGCGTTCTTGATTAGAGTAGTGGACGAATGGCTCAAGCAACTTTGCTTTTGTAGCTCCAAATGAGGATGAATCTTCACAAGTTTCCAAGTAGAAAATAAAAAGGCTAACTTCATCTATGGAGGTGACGGAGGTTCTAATCTGGGTCCCACTTTGAGTTTTCTGTTTAGTTTGCTTGCATCACCTTAATTGAATGCTGATAATTGTGGTAAGCACGTAATCAGTAATTTATTAGCTTTCTAAAAACAACTATTTTCACGAGAAAGCTGTCTGGAGCTCAAGTAATTTATATAAGGCTAATGGACAGTGGCGGAGCTAGCATAGTCTAGCGGGTTCGCCCGAACCCAATAACTTTTGTTCCAACCCTGTATTTATCTTAAGATATTCACTAAATATGTATCAATTGTTAATTAAGAACCCAGTAACATAAACAAGCTAGAAGCTCGAACCCATTAGATTCAAATCCTGAATTCCTCTGCTAATGGAAGTGTTTTTATCCTCTTTACTTGGAGTTCAAAGAGAATTAATCAAATTGTAAGACTTTAGGGATGCCTTTCTTTATTCGATTTGACATTAATTTTCTTTAAAAAGCTCAATGCTACATGCAGTATAATGGCATTTAGTTCTATACTGCCCCTTTTGTGGCTCTAAACTGCTTAATTATTCATTTATAATTGCAATAACATGATATTTTTCAGTAACTTTGTCTTTAGTCTTTTTCAAGGAAGCCCCTTCTTAATGTGCTACATCCCACACACCATAATATTAACCTGATAGTATTTGTGTTCATGTCCAGTCCCGAGGAATTTCAGATTATTGGAAGAGCTCGAAAGAGGAGAAAAGGGAATAGGGGATGGAACTGTCAGCTACGGGATGGATGACGCGGATGATGTGTTCATGCAGTCATGGACAGGAACTATAATTGGTCCTCCTAATGTAGGCTTTCTTTCTCAACTCTTTCACATTTTTTCTTGTAACTCCTCTTTTTTCTGTGCTCTTGGATAGCTTGATCATGCTTTCCTGTTGCTCCATTTGAATGCAAGTGATTTGACATCTAGTTATTTGCACATAGAAATCATATTTTTGGATGTAAAATTAATGAGGTGCAACTCTTATGTTGATATCTAAAGTATGTTATTAGTCATTTTCGAAGGATTTCAATCCTGTCAATTTAGATGTCAATTGGGATCTTACTACTCCAGTTGTAGGACTAACAAAGTAAAAAATATATTTGAGTTCTTTCAATGAAAATACTTGTCACATTAACACGAGGAGTTTTCTCATTATGATTCACATCAATCAATTGAAATGGGACCTACAGTTAATCAAATTCCAGGTTTAGGATTTATTCATATATCCTGCTTGTTCAATAACTATCGAGCTGTACTGTTGTGACTAATTAGGCCCTCATGGTACTTTTCTTCTGTTAATGTAAATGAGTCTTTCAATTTGGTTTTGGGGCTGAGCTACTGTTAACTTTGTTGACTATTTGATCACAATTCGTCTATGTTATAGACTTGATGTTGCATTTACTGTTGGACACCTTTTGGTGGCTATCCAAAAATTAACGCTAAGATGTTTCTGAGAGCAAGGGGACTTGGGGCTGATTATGCCTTATCTATATGCTAATTTATTGGAGAAATTTTTTTTTTTTGATAAGATAATAGTTTATTAATAAATGTACCAAGAAGGTACTCAAAGTACAACCAAACAAGACAGACCCTACATCAATCTCTAGTTACATATTTCCAAGTGAGTCTAAAAATTCCATATACTGATCAATACTCTCTAGAATACTCCTTTTACACCAAAAAAACAGATTTTGCATACAAAGGTTCCTGACTCTAGAGATGTGGTTCCTTTTATTCTCGAAACAAGCATTATTCTTCTCTGTCCAAATAGTCCAGAAGATGCATAAAGGGATTGTTCTCCAGATCTGCTTTTGTATCCTTCCAGTCCTCTGCCCGTTCCAGCTCTCCAACAAGCTCTTAACATCTGACGGCATAACCCAAGCTACACCACACGTATTTAGGACAAGCTCCCAGCATTGCTTAGCAAAGTTACAATGAATAAAAAGATGATTGACTGATTCCAAATCCTCTTCACATAGATAACATCTGTTGCTTAAAGGAAAACCTCTCCTTTGCAAATTGTCTTGGGTTAAGCATGCTTTCCTATAGACATCCACCCGAAACAGGCTACCTTAACAGGTGCTTTGGTCTTCCATAGTATTTTCCAAGGCCAATTTGACTCAAAGTGTTCAGATTGTTTCTGAAGAAGGTTATAGCAGCTACAAGTCCATTCATTTTGAACAGGTCGCAACAGTAGAAAAAGAAGAAGAAGAGGGTGCCTAAAGCCTTGGTGGGCAGAATTACTCGGTACCTGAGCTAGTGGGAGGTAGCACGTACCCAGTTGAATAGTCGAGGTACATACAAATTGCTCGAACACCACCGTTGTCACCACCGTTATCCCAAAAAAGGTTGGGGTTGGTGGTGGTGGTGGTAAATAAGTTGTCGAGGAAGAATGAAGAGGCGGAGAGAGAGAGAAGGAATCCCCTCTTACGGGATGTCAATTTTGACTCATAATGAATTTTCATATGCTAAAGAACGCATGACACAATCCGTTCACAATAAGGAATTTGACTCAATTGTCATTTAGAGTCTTCTAAAGAAAGCATGATATAATGCATGTAATAGGGCGTCATAGTTAGGGAGCAGTGGTAATGACCCAGGTCCAGGAGGAAGAAGGTAGAAGGTAAGCAGTAGAAGTAGTAGCAAAGGAAAGAAGATGCAGAAAGGGAGAGAGATGCTGGATATGAGTTATAACCATTTATATAATCTGCTAGAGAAAGAATGATACAGTGCGTATAGGACATAATTGTGAGGAACCAAGAGTGCTGACTTAGAGTGCAAATGTGAATTTGTAATTAGTTGTAGGCCTAGACTTTCTTTGCCACTTAATGACTTGACAAGCAAGTTTGTGCACAGGACTTTGTTTCAAATACATCTAAAAATAATTAAGTTTCCGCCTTAAGGAACTAGGGACGCACTTGAGCCACAAAAACTTTGAAAATTACGCTTAGATTTTCGTCGAAGGGCTTCAATCTTTAAACTCAGACTGTTTGGTCATAAGAAGATGGTAGAGTCAAAAGTAGCATACATATCCTACTGTAAATAGCAGAAACTAACAATAAAAAGATATCCTACTGTAGATAGCAGAAACTAGAATAATAAGGTGGATAGAGTTACCCGGTAGCTGTTATTGGTGAGAGGTAACAGGCATCCCATGGAATTAGTCGAGTTGCGCGAAAGCCGGCCTGGACACCACGGTTATTAAAAAAAAAAGACTAATAAGGCTGTTGCTGGAAATTTTCTAGGGGTTTACCTGCAAGTTCTGTACCTGAAATGCTTGTTTATTATTTTGGGATAGATAAAGAATGAGGGGGACAGATATAGAAGAGCGAGAAACAGTCTAGAAATGGGGAACAAGAAGAGAGAAAGAAAAACCTAGGAAATGTAGTTCAGATTGAATAAACTGTGGGAACGGCACATTTTCTAGGTGTTGACCTCAAAGAGTTTCGACAGTTCTGATTGCTGTAATGGAGGTGCTTGGTTGTTTTGAATTTTTCTTTTTTGTACTTAATGTCATTCTAGAAGGTATCATCTGTGCAATTTGATTATGAATTTTTTGAATTTATCTTAGTGTAGTTCTTGCGTGATATCTGCTCTGATGCTTTTTGTTTTACCTTTTCATCAAATAAAAAAAAAAGAAAACCCCATAGATGAAATTTTGAGTTAACACAATGAAAAAAAAGGAAAAAGGGAAAAAGATGACCAAAGTGGACCATATTACATGAATCCTGCATTTGCATTTGACATATCACTGTATGAGTGTTTGATGGGCGTGACATGGGCATGAGTGAGTACTTAGTGTGAATTTTTGGGTGCACACTAAAAATTAGCAAAGCTGCACATACCCGTACAGTCATTCGTGTTTGATGTGTACTGATTCTGCCGTTGTAACACAGCCTAAACATACCTTGTCTACTCTTTGGATAAGATACTAATATGAAAATATTGCACTTACCTCAGTTTCAATTTTAGCCCCGTGCGACGGTGTCCAACACATTTAACCTCAACAACAAGCCAATGTTGTCCTCTTATTAACCCAGATACCATTTGAATAAAAATTTAATTGCTGTACTGCCTACCAACTGCGATACCCTTCTAATCTCACAACCTTCATACTTTCTAATTCAAATGCTTATGAAAATCTATGTTACATGAACTCAGTATGGGCGCTCACATTTTTTTATTTGCCAATTTTTATGTATCTGTAATCGTGAATTGGCAAGTTTTATGTATCCCCAACTTATTTGGGACTGAGGCGTAGTTGTTGGTTGGACGGATTTGCACGAGGACCACATCACACCTATTCTACACGGGTACATAAAATAAGTGAAGCATCAATGCAATTTAGCTGAAAATATTATAATGAAAGAAAAGTACAAAATGACAGAGTAATGAGACCTGCCTCCAGCTGGTCACCTCTGCACTTCTGGATAAATTGATTCTCAACCACCACGCGTGATACAAGAAACAAGAGGTCAGCAGTAGGTGGGGAGAAAGATATATTTTAAGTAATAAAATGAAATTTGATGAGGTAATATGGACAAGTAAGCTGTTGATAAATTAGTGGACCTTAATTCTCACTTAAGCTGTTTACCGTTTTGTTGAAGTAAATGTGGTCTTTTGTAAATAAAAATTGGCCTTTTGTAATTGTTGGAAACCTCGCTAGGGGTCTTGATGCAGTTAATCCAATATTAGGAATGAAGACAGCAACCTTTCGATCAAATGTGCCTCTAGCTTGTATTTAATCATTTTTGTAAGACGGATAAAAGAATTGTTTGCTACTCATGGGGACTTTGACAGTAATGAGATCAAATATTATGTGCGGTAACTGACATGCAATGCTTGACAGACTGTACATGAAGGTAAGATCTATCAGTTGAAACTATTTTGTGGAAAGGAGTATCCAGACGAGCCACCTGGTGTAAGGTTCCAGACCAGGATTAACATGAGTTGCGTAAATTATGAAACTGGTGTGGTAGGTACTACTTTCTATTTGACTTTATTAGGTTTGATATTAATAAAACATGCTTATGTGTGAGAACGTTTATCAGGTAGAGCCACGTCTTTTCCCGATGCTTGCTGATTGGAAGAGGGAAAACACAATGGAGGATATATTGATGCAGTTGAAAAAGGAAATGATGTCTCCCCAAAATCGAAAACTATCTCAGCCTTCTGACGGTGAGTCATCACTAGGTTGATCTTTTATACTTTTATTTTCTTAATGGATATATAGGAACTAATAAGACTAAAACATATTGGTCTTTCTTCACTGCTTGTTTAACTTTTTATTGTTTGATAAGTAATAAATAATGTTATTATTAGGAGATTGAGCACTAAGCTAGTGCTACAAAACATAGTCACATATTGCACAGTTCCTCAATTGTATCTTACATAACATCAACGTCCTGAACAAAAGCTAGGTTGCACTGCTTGTTTAATTTGAACCAAAGAGAATTTGCATTCCGAGAAGAGGATTGGTTCCTAAAGGGGAGCATCTACACGTCTGCATATTTATTTTTCCCCTTCATTCAGTTTGTCATGTCTATATCTCAGTATATGTTGAGGCATGTTGATTTAATGTCTCAATACGAGCAGTTTAGGTAATGGTCTTTGTTGTTACGTCAAATAGGATGTTGAAAAAAAATGCGATATCAATCTGAATCAAGGCTGTACTTTCTTTTGTCAGGCAATGAAGAGGGCCGGGTGGATCAGAAAGGCTTAGTGGTGAAATGCTGCATTATGTAATTGGATTAAATACTGAAAGATAATAATGTATATCCTTAATACTTAGATGATTCCAGATATTGTCTTAGTATGTATAGATACGTATATGCTTTGTACTTGTTATTGAATCCTCCTTAATTATGGGATGGAGTGCTGTTTAATGCCAATTTTCCAACTGTGAAAATAAGGCAAACTAGTTTCATGACTTAATCATATCCTGAATGATGCTCAAGTTTGTCTGAGAATACCAGTGATGGCGCTTAAAGAGAAAGTCGATCGGACTTCCCCTCAAATAGTCAGTGAAGCATGTTAAGGTATTGAAATGGCTTAAATGTTGATTATGGAACAATAATATTTATGTGAATCCACATTTCAAGATCTTTTTCCAGAAATCAGGGTAGATGAATATAATACTGCAATTTACATAAAAGTAAAGCATAAGTTCTACTTTTAATTGTTTCACAGGTATATCTAGTGTACTATTTTTAAGTCCATTACTTGAGTAAGACTCAAAATGTGTTGTGATATCAAATCTCTTGCCTGATGGAAGTTTGATGTAAGATTCTTGTTGCCTTCTTATGCTTTTTGAAAACTACTTCTGCTCTTGATATGAGACTCCAGAATTTAACCTCAATGTATTTTAACCATTACCATTTACCAATTACTATCGAAGAAGAAGTCATTGCTTAGAGGGTAATGACTTGTATAGATGATCAATCTTTTTCCGGAGTCTCGTCTAAGTTCTTTTCTATTTTAGGTTACATAGAAATCCAACATAATATACGAAAGTTTGAACTTTTATAAATGGAATTAGTGTAATGGGTTTTAATGGTAGAAATCCAACATAGTTCTAACTCTACGATAATGTGCTGAAGTTTTACATACAATTTTCAACTCTATTATAGTACTGTCCTGGGGTTTCACTCGTAGGAGTAGAAACTTAAGGGAGAAGTCTTGCTTTTGTAGAAGGCCAAATACATATACAACCTATTCAACTTGGCACCATTTTTCATTTTGCTACTCTATCTCAACCTTGTTTCGTTTTGGCCCGCCAACTCTATTTTATATGTTTCATTTTGACCCCGCATCTTTATTTTTTATGTTCCACTTTACCACAAAAGTTGAATCCAGTGCAAAAATATAGCGCGCATGTATACACAAATCTGAGGTGTAATAAATATTTAATTAAATATTACCACATAATTTTCTCATCCATGTTAAACGGGTCAATACTAAAGTAC
Organism: Nicotiana attenuata; assembly: GCF_001879085.1. Lineage (NCBI taxonomy): Eukaryota > Viridiplantae > Streptophyta > Magnoliopsida > Solanales > Solanaceae > Nicotiana > Nicotiana attenuata. The sequence continues at coordinate 18,692,303 of NC_031998.1, forward strand.
CCGAAATTCTCAAAGTTCCAAAGCTTTCATCTCAAAGAAGTGGATGTCTGGCCTCTGTTACGTTCCAATGAAAAACTAGCTGTGTTTTTCAACTACATTTCAAACAGTGGCGGAACATTAAGAAATGAACCAAAAAGTGGCCAGCCGGCGTCATTTTTACGCCATATGTAAATTTGTAATTAAGGTCGTGGCTAGGGATGATCAAATCAAATCGGAAAATCGCACCAAATCGTAAAGTTAAATCAATCCGACTATAAAACTCGATTAAGCTTGGTTTGATTTGATTTGGTATTGAGTAAAAAAAAACCCGAACCAAACTGACATATAAATAAATAATTTTTATATATACTTTTAAGACTTTATATAAAATTTTCTTTAAAAAAATATCTAGAAATATTTGGGATCTTCTCATGAAGTGAAATATTTTATATAACTATGAAATACATTCATTTTATTTGCTTTAAATAATGCGTTGTATCACTTTCTTATCAAATATGTCAAAATTTCTTATATCTTTTTTCGAATTTGAAATAGTATTTTGATAATTTAAATTTAAATAGAACATATCATTGTTTAGGTATCATATCAATTTTATGCTTAATTATTAATTTCGATTAACTTTGAAAGCGTACATCAACAAAAAATAATGTTAGATAATTAAGAAAATAACTATCATGTGTTACTAAAACAATCACCCATAAAAATGTTCTAATATATTATATGTTTGTCAACTTTTTTTTTAATTTTTACTGAACATATATTCAACTTATCAAAATTTTAACTATAATTTTAACAAAGTAAGGTTGAAAAATAATATTCATGTAGCAAAAAATTTGAAAAATCCAAAAATCCGACAAAATCGAACCAGCCCAAACCGAAATAGTTGGTTTGGTTTTGTTTTGATAAAACCGAACCAACTCGGTTCATATACATCCCTACTTGTGGCTTAGGTAAAAATAGCACGGTCTAGCCAGTTTTCGGACTGGTCATTCAAAAATAGCCAACATTTACCAAGTCAATGAAAAATAGCCACTGTTTTGCTGCAACAGAGACCGGTCCAACTCCAGCATAATATACTGGTGTATTTTCTGGGTTTTGAACAGTGTTTTCGCTCAGATTTATCTTTACATGAAAAGTGGCTAGATTTCGATTATTTTTAAAACTGAGCTATTTTTGAACGACCACTTGTAAATCTGGCTATTTTTGAATTTCTCCCGTGGCTTAGTGCTTAGGTCCAATTAGTTTGTCCACTGTAGCGGCCCAATCTATTGTTTCATAGTTTTGTTAGCTTGGGCTTTAACTCAAACTACGCTTCACAGCTTAATCTTGAACTTGTCATTTTATATGCACTAATTATTTTGCCCTCACATTTCGATGTGGGATTTGCTTAAAAAAAGATTTGTAGAGAGCCACTTTTGTGTTGAATCGCTAGTGATATGTAAACTGTCAAGACCAACTCAAAGGTGAAGCCAGCAAGGCCGCTGCTTAAGGCCCTTAAATTTGGGGGCACCATTTTTGGCAAAAATAGATTATAGGCTTAGTAGGCATTTGGACATAAATTTCCAGGTTTTTCTTGGAATTCAAAATTTCACTCAAGTTTGATTTGAATATGAAGTTATATTTGGTTATAACTTTTGCAATGTATTTGAATGTACTTTTTCCCAAAATCATAAAATATGATTTATACTCCACCATTTGTAAAAAGTATTAAAATCATCCCAATTTGACTATTCTACCTGAAAAAACAATTAAACCTGCTTAATGCTTAAAAAAGGGGGAAAATATCTATGTCCAATTGGGTTCTTAGAGTTTTGTTTCCCCTAAATAGTGAGAAGATGAATTTAAGAAAGACAAACAAACTTTATGGAGTTCTACATGTATGGAACCTTTACACCTGGATTTTATCATTAACTTAAAAGTGTAAGATGGGGAGTGCAACACCATCATACGTAAATTAAGTTTCTTTCTCATTTTTCATGCCATAGTTTCTTATGCCAATGCCTCAACTATTGTTGTTGAACAACATTAATTGATTTGAAGGTTCTTGTTACTCGTCACACTGCTCAACCAAAAAAAAAAAAGATTATTATTCACCACTGAAATATAGAAATTGAACTTGATAATAATGGTATAATTTATAGAAAGAAAAAATTGATTAGTATGTTGATAGTCACAAAGTCTTTAAGAATTTTTTTAAAGTTCATTACTTCTTATCTATTGTAGACCAAGCGAAGTTCACTTTAGAATAGATGTAAACAATTTGAAGCGCGTGTTCTCAATATTTCTTAAAATATAATAGTCACTCTAATATTGATGATTTAGATTTATTTTTTGAATTAAAAGTGTTAAACGATTTAGACTTACTTAAGATCAACAATGTTTGAAGAAATATTAAGCGAATTAGCTATATTATCAATTTAAAAGGAATAATTAGAAGAAAAACAAAAATAATTTTGTATCTCAAAAGCAAAAAAAATAGACATCAAATAAATTAAGATTTTCTTTTTAAGTTTAAGGCCTCCATTAAACTCTGGCTTTATGCCCATAATAATATGGGAGAACACTTTTTCCACAAATAGTATGGAGAATATTTGGAAGAAATTGAAGAACCTGAGATCAGACTTGAGGAGGCTTAACAATGAGGAGTTCAAGTTTATCAGACAAAAAATAGAGAAGGCAAGGCAAGATCTCAAAAACACTCAAGAACTAATGCAATTAAGGGACAATACAGATTTGCTTGCAGAAGAAAGAAAGTTGTTGCAGGAGCTGGAGAAATGGTCACTGATGGAAGAGTGTGCCTTACAACAAAAAGCTAAAGCTACATGGATCAAACTTGGAGACTCAAACAATAAATACTTCTCAGCATTGATCAAAGAAAGGACACAGAGGAAACAAATTACTGAGCTAACATCTCTTGATAATAGGAAGCTAGAAGATCCAGAGGAAATCAGAGATGAGATAATCAAGTTCTATAAAAGCTTGATGGGTTCAGCAGCCCACATTCTACCAGCAGTAAATAAGCAAACAATGAGGAAAGGGCCAGTTCTCACTCAACAACAAAGGACAAGCTTATGTGCAGAAATTACAGAGAAGGAGATATATGATGGGTTGTCCTCAATAGGAAATGATAAATCCCCTGGGGTTGATGGGTACAATGCCTATTTTTTCAAAAAGGTATGGCCCCTTGTGAAGAAAGAAGTTATTGCTGCTGTCAAAGAGTTTTTCAAAACTGGGAAATTGTATAGGGCAATCAATTGTACTGCTATCAACTAGTCCCAAAAAACTTCCAAACCAATACTGTGAAAGAGTATAGACCTATTGCATGTTGTATAGTCCTATACAAAATGATTGCCAAGATCCTTGCCTCCAGAATGCAGGCTGTGATTGCCAGATATTATAAGTGCAGCTCAAGCTGGCTTTATCCCAGGGAGGAAAATAGCTGACAACATATTCCTTTCCCATGAGTTAGTTAAAGACTATACAAGGAAGAATTGTCACCTAGGTGCATGATCAAAATTGACCACAAAAAGCTTATGATTCTGTTGAATGGCCCTTTGTGAGACAGATGTTATTTGAGCTTGCGATTCCTGATCAATTTGTGTTATGGATAATGGAATGTGTGCAAACTGTGAACTACACTGTGGTGATCAATGGAGAACAAAGTAAACCCTTTAATGCAGCTAGGGGGCTGAGACAAGGAGATCCAATATCTCCCTTCTTATTTGCAATAGCCATGGAGTACTTGAGTAGGCTACTCAATGAACTGAAGGATGAAAAAGCTATCAATTCCATCCTAAATGTGCAAAACTAGGTGTAACACACTTAAGTTTTGCAGATGATCTACTGCTATTTGCCAAAGGAAATTTGAGCTCTATTTCTGCACTCTATGAATGCTTCAGAACCTTCTCTACAGCCTCAGGACTACAAGCTAATCTTGGGAAGAGCAGTGTGTACTTTGGTGGAGTCAAAAGGAAGAACGACCAACATCCTGAATCACTTGGGTTTTGTCCATGGCATCTACCTTTTAAATACCTGGGAGTGCCTCTAGCTACTAAGAAGATTTCTTTGATACAGTGGCAACCTTTAATAGAGAAAATAATAGCCAGAATCACCTCTTGGACAGCAAAAAAATTATCATTGCAGGGAGAACACAAATTAGTGAAGTCAGTTTTGTTTGGAATGCAAGCATATTGGGCCCAACTATTTTCTATCCCTGCTAAGGTTCTGAAGATTATAGAAGGTTATTGCAGAAGCTATGTGTGGTCAGACAGCAACTCAATCACTAAGAAAGCTTTGATAGCATGGGATAGAGTGTGTCTGCCTAAGTCTATGGGTGGAATAGGCCTCATCAACATGAAATTATGGAATAAAGCAGCTCAAATCAAGACATGCTGGGATATTGCTCACAAACAAGACAAGCTATGGATTAGATGGATCCACACTTACTATATTAAAGGGAAGCCACTACTGGAAGCAACAGTTCCAACACAAGCCAGCTGGATTACTAGAAAGCTTTTGGAATTGAGGAATGAACTGCATCTGATCCCTGCAACTTCAAGCTCAAGGAGCTTGACTAATGCTATCTACTACAAATTGCTCCCTGAAATGAGACCAGTAGTCTGGAAATGCCTTATGTTCAAGAATGATGCAAGACCAAAGGCAAGCTTTATAATGTGGTTGGTATTGCAGGGGAGGTTGGCTACAACAGATAGGCTAATGCGATGGGGTATAACAAGTGGACAATACTTGCTCTTTGTGTCAAGCTGAACTGAAAACTAGAGACCACTTGTTTGTAGAATATGACTATGCTAAGGCTATATGGAGGATAATGCAGAAATGGCTACAATGGCAACAAGCACCAGATGAATGGAATCAGCATGCTACTTGGGCTATCAAAAGGGCTAAAGGGAAATCTAAACAAGCTCAACTATTCAAACTGGTATATGCGGAATGTGTCTATGCTATATGGATTGAAAGGAACAATAGAGTGTTTGAAAAGAAGGCCAGAAGTTGGGAAGCAATTGCTCGAGAAATTGTTTATACTTGTCATGTGCGAGCTGGCAGCAGAGTTCAAGAACTATTGGAAATTTTTTCATTTTAGGTGTGAAGGAAATTAGTTTAGATGAGATCTTCATGTATATAGTAATAGTGAGGAGTATAGATTGAGATATTTTCTTTTGAGATAACTAACTGTGCTGTGGTTAGTTATAGTTTTGTAAAGTTTCAAAGGTGATTAATACAAAAGTTAGTTACCAAAAAAAAAAAAAAATGGTTAACCCGCCCCTGTAAACTGTTATGCCATCTGCCTTGAAGGTAGAGACGTTACTCGACACTTGTACTAATGAGAGAATATATATCCGATAGAATAGTTGAGGAGGTATGTGTAAGCTGGTCAGAAAATGATCTTCACAACTGAATGATGCCATATGTAAACCAAGCTATATATATACATATGCAATAACAGAAATTCTTGAACAATGAGATCATTCGTAAACCAAACTCTACACTGCAATACCAAAAATATAACAAATCATGAGATCATTCAAGAGTCAAAATTTTCAAGCCCTTATTTCTCAAGGACCCCACACAGACGACGCATTTTCCTTCGTTAATGCTTCACGGAAGCATCTTGTAAAGCTAAAGGGCAAAGGCAAGAACGAAAGGAAGTACAAATACGTTATTTCTTCATAAAGCAAATAATGTTTGTTGTTGCTTTATTAGATTGATGCTTTAACTTTCAAGCCAAATAATTAAGTTGCTTTTGCGATCTGTTGCTTCAACGTTTTAAATCTAATATTTTTTAGGCGGTGAACTATGAGCCCACCAAAAACATAATAATAAGAAAAGAAAAGAAAAGAAAAGAAAGAAGCAACAATATTATTACTATCTTAATTTTGTGACCATTTTTTTTCACGAATTAGTTAATGCAGAGTCATAATATTGTTAGGGTTTTTTCTTTTGAGTCGAAGGTTTATCGGAAACAACTTCTTTATCTTCACAATCATAGCTTGTTAGCGTTTTTTTCTTTGAATCAAGGATTTATCGGAAACAACTTGTTTATTTTCACAAAGTAGAATAAAGTCTGCGTATCCGAGAGATACGAGAATCTAAACCAAAACCTTGGCAATAGGTGAAGTCTCCCCTCTTTGATAACCTTTACATAAGCGAGAAGTCATTTCCCCCTATTTAATTACACTAAATACATACCACATAATGATTTCATCATAAAAACATTTCCACTAAAGTATACCGTTCTTTAACAAATATGAGATTCTATTTTTAGACTAAGTGAGAAGTCATTTCCCCCTATTTAATTACGCTAAATATATACCACCTAATAATTTCATCATAAAAAACATTTCCCCTAAAGTATACATTCTTTAAGAAATAAGAGATTCTATTTTTAGACTAAGTGAGAAGTATACATCATTGAAAGCTGATTACAACAATTTTTTTTTAAGAAAAAAAAAACGAACTACTCCAGATCCAGCACATGCTTTATATTTTAGTTAAATAATGTCAAGAAAATAAACAAATTAAATTAGAGAAAAAGGTAAAAGAGAATGAAAATAAAATGAAAAAGATTCCAAATTCCAGATGCGAAAGTGAAAATCCAGGTGTGTAGTGCTGGTCCTACTAAGAAAATTCAGGTGTTGTATATATACACACTTATTCTGTGAAATACGAATACTACACAGCAAGAAAGAGTTAAAGAGCAACCTCAAAATTTATTCTTTTCTTTCCAATCTTTCATATCCAAATTCTTATTGATATTTTCATCTTCTTTCTCTGTTCATTTTATTCATAGATTTTATGGCTTCTTACAACAGCATTCACCAAGAGGGTATGCGATTTTTCTTTTCTTTTTTTTTCTTTTTAAGTTTTTGTGATTGAAAATTTAAAATAGCTACATATAATTCGTGTAATTTGGTATGCAGGAGTTGAGAAGAAAGAGCCAACTCCTCTGGAAAAACATGTTATGTTCTTTGATATCAACAAGGATGGAGTTATTTACCCATGGGAAACTTATCAAGGTTTTAATTTCTATTTAAATATTTTAATGTCATTTTTTCTTAAGCATAGTTTGAATGGAGCTAGTAGGAAACTACAAAGCAATTGTGGCCAAGCGATCAATTAATTCTAATTTGTGATATTTTGAGTTGAATTGTCATCTTTCGACCGTTCGTGTTTATTCCTTGGAAAATATCTTTTTGTTCGTTTGTCGTTTTTCTTTTTTTTACAAAATAATTTCCACATTATTAATTATTACTTTTCTACTTCATTTTATGTATCATCTTTTTCTTTTTTTTTCTCTTCTGAAAACAATCTTCTCTTTGATTTATCAGGTTTCCGGAAAATAGGAAGTGGTATTTTTCTCTCCGTTTTCGCCTCCATTTTTATTAATGCTGGCCTCAGTCGCAAAACTCGACCTGTAATTATCTCTATCTCTGTCTCTTTATATGATTCTTTTGAATTAATAAGTTGTTTAATCTAAATCTCATTTTGAAGATCGTAAAAGAAATAAAACAGAATTACACTGAAAGACTATGGTAGGTCTATTCATACTTAATATTGTCAAAAATAAATAAATAAGTGAGGTTATGCTAATGCAGAAACCAGAATAGCAATGAGAATCTGCTGAAACAAAGCATAAAAATAGGTACTACTTACTAAACTCTAGGTAACGGAAACCAAATCTCCTAAATATTAGGTAAACAAATCAAAACAATTAACATAATCTTTGACTTATTCTACTAACACATATGACATAGAAGAACTAAACTGAAAAAAATAAATGAGAAAATATCCCTTTTTCCCTAACTTGAAGAGAAGATTTTGTATGAATGAGTGAAGAGTTAATTAGATTAATGTTCCACAGTGGAAAGCGAAGAATTGAGACCTAAAGATGATTTAAAATATTGTCAAATCTATTTATTCACGAATTGTTTGTCCATGAAGCTAATTATTTTATTTATTCAAGATTCTATTGGTAAAGTTTCATATCAGATAATAAGCCTGTGGCTGTGATCAGAAGTATATTTCCAGCTTTATTCTCTGACGTGTGCATTAGTGGCGAAGCCAGAAAATTCAATAAGGGCCAGTGGGCTATGCAAGGGTGTTCAAAATCTATTTTTAATCAATAATAAGTAATATTTTACCTTATACGTAGTATGATTTTTCGACGAAGGGTGGTCAATATTTTACCTTATACGTAGTATGATTTTTCGACGAAGGGTGGTCAGTTGACCACCCTTGGCACAGAGCTTCGCCCCGGGTGTGCATGACTAGAGAGAATTATTATTTGCTGGATATGGAGTTGCCTTTGTTAGGGAGCGCTTTACCCTAATGTGGGACTTCCCGGAGCGAATCCGAATTTAGTCAGACCCCAATGCGGATACCGGACACGGGAATAGAAAAAAGAAAGAAGAGAACTATTACTTACGTATTAATTTGTAGATGCAAGGGTTATGAGAAGCACCCTTCCCTGTCGTAGGAGGGAAGAAAAATGATACTCCCTCCGTGCCAGTTTATGTGGACCTATTTCCTTTGTTAGAAAAAATAACAGAATATAGGGACGAAATAATTAGGCCTTGATAGTGTAGTCACTGTCCTTAAGGAATTCAAGCCTCCCAATTTCGTTGCAGCAAGGAATATGGCAGAATTCCTCCAGGATTCTACAAAGCCTCTGAAATTCGAGTACCATCAATTAACTCAAATTTCCACTTGAACAAACTTTGTGAATTGAAGATAGCAGAAAAAGAAGAAGATAAAACTGTTGCTTTTCTGATGATTTTCGTTTTGGAGAGGAAAGGGGTATTTATAAACCCTTTAGGTATCTGTTAGGATTAACAAACTCAACCTTTGCCAATATGCACCTTTTAAAAAACAAGTCACCTTTTTCAAAATTAAAACGTTTTAATAATTAAAATATTTTTTTATTAATTAATAAAATTAATAGGTAGCTAAAAGAAATAAATTTTGGGCTATTTAATTGGCCCAAGTGCCCCAAGTGCCTACTAATATAGCCAAATTCTAGTTTCCCTCCAAAACATCTTTAAAATATTCAAATCATGTAAGACGAAGAAGTGCTTTCTTCCTTTCTTTCTTTTTCCAATGAGGGACAAAGCAACCTCTTCTCAAATATTCCCATCAAAACACTAACTAATATAATAATTTTGATCTGTTCAAAAAAGAATGACCCCTTTCTAAATTTGGAAACAATTTAGCTTAAACTTCCAATTCTACCCTTAACGAGAAGCTTTTATAACCACACAAATACTCTAGATCCCTTTTTGACTTGTTTAGGATAATAAATTCAAAAAGTATTCATTTTTTCTTAAATTTCGTGCCCAGTCAAACAAGTTTCACATAAATTGAAACGGAGAGATTACTAATAAAAGAACAGACTTAATAACAACCACATAAATTTGGGACTTGTCATAATTTAGGTGTGCAACTAAATAATTTGTGCTAAATTAGAAGGTGTTTTAGGTATTCTGCTAAAATATTAGTATCCACATATATGACGACGGATCCTTCCCTTCTGGAGAAACAAAAAAAGAAAATAAACACTTCACTGTAGGAGAACAAAACAAATGCACTTTACAGTATCAATATATTACTCCATTATTTAAGAGAGTTTAACTACTCTATATTGACAGCGAAAAAAATATTTACATTATTAGTAATCTGGAAAATAACACAAACAACTTGCTACAGCAAGTTAAACAAGTTAAAGTATTGATAGTGAAAAATTTATATTTAGGCAAAATATTTTCGTAAAAGCTTTTATAGAAGTGGTTTGGTTGGCTGGAAATGGACCCTAATATTACCAAAAGTGGAGCAATAAGATACTAATTTTTTCTATACACATTGTCATATATTCTAATATGCACATGATTTTGGAAAGTGCCAAATATGGAGCAAGCTGGCAGATGCCTATCTTAATTCCTTTCACTTCATGAATTGAGTTTCATATTCTTGGTAATTACTTTATCCCTAATTAAGTAGTGCACATTAATCAGGCAGTCTTGTTCACATGCAAATTAAATAAACCAAAGATTACCTGCCTTTCATGTCGTATTAACACTTTAACATGTTAGAAACCTTATCTTGCATGGTGTGTTTAATGACGTTTTAAAGTTATTCTTTTCCAATTTTGTTATGCTTTCTAATTCCAATATTGTTAGGAAAAGATTCTCATAGTTTTGGCACCTTTTAGAGAATTACGTACGTTATAGGCGCTATTCATATGAAGTTACATGTAATTTAATTTAACTGAAAATAATTTATAGTCTTTTGTGCCAAGCTTCACCAATTTCAAAATTGAGGTATTTGGCCAAAGTTTCTAGGAAGAAAAAAAAACAAAAACTTTTGAGTAGAAACAGAAGCTGTTTTGAGAAGCAGAAAAAAAAAAGTAGTTTCTTTCCAAAAGCATTTTTTTGCAAAAATATTTTTGAGAAAATTGAGGGCGTTTGGCTAAGCTTATAAGCGGGTGAAACTGGCTTATAAACACTTTTTGGCTTATCTATGCGTTTGGTAAACACCCAAAATGCTTATAAGCCAAGTGCTTATAAGCTAATTAAGTAAGCCATAAGTCATAAGTCATAAGTTGATCACCCTCAACTTATGGCTTTTCAGTTTATAAGCACTTTTAATTTGACAACATTTTTACTAGTTTATCCTTAATAATAATTTTTAATTCACAAAATACTTTTCGCAAAATAAATTTTCTAACTTTCTTTTCATTCCGTATTTGGTGTTAATTCTTTTCTTTACAATTTTTTTTTAATTTATAATCTTTCGAAAGAAAAATCAAGGGTATTTTAGTCATTTTGCCAAAAATAGCTGATTTTTATCAAACACATCAGCTATTAATATCAGTTTCACCACTTTTATCCAAATCAGTTTCAGCACCTAAAAAAGCTTTTCAGCACTTCAAGCTTATCAGCTATTTACAATCAGTTAATCTAAACGGACTCAAATACACTTAAAAGCATTTTCTAAAAGCTTGACAAAATACTAATTACTGCTCAAAAATGCTTTCCAAATTGATCAGCCAAACATAAATTGTTTTAACATAAATTGTCGTATTAACACTTTAACATGTTAGAAACCTTATCTTGCATGGTGTGTTTAATGACGTTTTGAAGTTATTCTTTTCTAATTTTGTTACGTTTTCTAATTCCAATATTTTTAGGAAAAGATTCTCATAGTTTTGACACCTTTTAGAGAATTACGTAAGTTATAGGCACTATTCATATGAAGTTACATGTAATTGAATTTAAATGAAAACAATTTATAATCTGTTGGGCTAAGCTTTTCCAATTTCAAAGTTAAAGGTATTTAGCCAAAGTTTATAGGAAGGAAAAAAAAAAAGTACTTGTGAGTAGAAGCAGAAGTATTTTTTGAGAAGCAAAAAAAAAAAAAAAAGTAGCTTCTTTCAAAAGTATTTTTTTGAAAAACGCTTTTAAGAAAAATACACTTAGAAGCATTTCTAAAAGCTTGACAAAATACTAATTGCTGTTCAAAAATGCTTTCCAAATTGATCAGCCAAACATAAATTATTTTTCACCAAAAGTGCTTTTCAAAATAAGGTAATTTTAGAAGCTTGGCCAATAACCTATTAGACTGTCCATGTGTGGAAGACACGAGTTAGAGTAAGCTCATAACAACCGGAATATAGCAAAAAGGAATCTCTTATTTTGACTTGTAATTTGTTATTTATGTTTCAAAAAAATTGTCTTACTTTGACTTGGCACAAGCTTTAATAAAGAAAGGAAGACTTTTAAAATATGTGATCTTAAATAAGCCATAACATCTGTGTGGCTGTAAAACTTTTGAATCTTGTGGTATGAAACCCGCCATACCATTTGTATGACTATAAATACTTCTTATTAAGGAAATATTGAAAGGTGTCAATGTTTTTGAAACAGAGTAATAAAAAGATAATGTCAATCTTTTTGAACAAACCCCACTTTCTTTTATTGAACTAATTTCATTAATTAAAGATCAATGAACTATCGGAAATGATAGAGCTATGATCATAAGTGATACAACTTCAATTCACAAATTAATCAAGTTTATTCAAGATTTAGACATGCGAGGACGCAAGGGCGAAGCTATATAGCCCTAAAGGTGGTCAACTGACCACATTCGTCGAAAAATTATACTGTATATATAGGTAAAACATTAGATTTTAGAGGTATATAACATATATTGTAACACCCTTTATTGAGGATTTTTTTTACTTCTTTCAGCTTTGTACACCCTAGATAAATTTCCGGCTTCGCCACTGCGAGGACGTACTGTTAATTAAAAAAAGGACAAGAATTGAATTTGGTTCTTAAATACAAAGTATATATTCACCAATAATATATAGTTTGCTTGAGAAAAATGATGGAGGGAAGAAACTGATAACTATTTATAACTGTACCATGCACAGGGGAAGTGGCCTTCTTTACTGTTTCCTATTGAAGTGAAGAACATCAAATTAGCAAAGCATGGCAGTGATAGTGGAGCCTATGACACTGAAGGAAGGTACGCATCTCATGCCTCTCTTTTGCTCCACTAGAACCTCTCCCTCTACTCGTCGGAGTTAGAATTTGAAGTTTATAAATTTGAAATTCTAGTCCTTTTAAGTTATCGAGTTTACATACTAATGCAAAGTTTTGATCAAAGTTACTGAGTTCTCCCGAACTTTGTGAAAAGTAGTTTGTGTTTGGCTAATTAATTTGAAAAGTACTTCTAAGCAACAATTAGTGTTTGCCAAGCTTTTAAAAAGTGCTTTTAAGTGTGTTTTTCTCAAAAGTACTTCTCAAAAAAGTGCTTCCGGAAATAAATTAGTTGGATAACCACAAATAAATTCTTTACATCGTCAGTGAATAAAACTTCAGTCTCTTATTGTTGATGCTTAACAAGGGTTCTACACTGCTTGTAAAGTAGTAGTATATTTTAGCATGCTTGAACAGCGAAACTCAAACTCTATCTTGCCATTTTGAAGGTTTGTTCAGGAAAAATTCGAAGAGATATTCAGGAAACATGCACGTTCAAATGGAAACGCCTTGACAGCCCAGGAATTGGATGAAATGCTTAAGGCAAATGAGCAACCAAAGGACTCTAAGGGACGGTAATATAAATTTCTTATTGTCAAGTTTGGATTTTAAAGGACAATAAATTATAAAATCTGGAAAATATTCCAGCATAATATAATGGAGTTCGAAGTTTTTACATGTGAACTTTCAGCATAATATACTGGAGTTTCAGCATAATATGCTGGAAGTTCATACACATGTGCACCAATCTCCAGCATAATATGCTGGAAGTTCAAACACATGTGCACCAATCTCCAGTATATTTTGCTAAAACTTTCCGTGTTACAGCAAATAGTGGCTATTTTTCAATGACATTCCAAATGCTAGCTATTTTTCAATTACCAGCCCCAAAACTGGCTAGCCCGTGCTATTTTCACGAGGTTGACTGCTAGATTTACATGCTATTATATTTTAGATGACTTAATATATAAAAGTTCTTTTACATTGTGGCTTATAAAAGTTAAACTCCATTTTTATGGCCTCTTGAAAAAAGTAATAATATAATAAACTGGATTATGCAGCATTGCTGCTTTATCAGAGTGGAAAATCCTTTATTTCCTTTGCAAAGACCAGCATGGATTGTTGGGAAAAGAAAAGGTTAGAGGTGTTTATGATGGTAGCCTATTTGAACAAATGGCCAAGGAGCACCAATCAAAGAATTGCAAGTGTAATTATCAATCTTCATCTCCTAATTAAATTTAATTCTTGATTATTTCTCAAATATATTTTGCAATTGATTTCTCCAGTAAATTGAACAGGGAAAAAATTGTGATATAATTTTATTTTCACTTCAGAGCTACATCAAGTTCATAAAAATGGAGGGCTCTTGAAATCGTCTGCTGCAGTTGTGCCTTGTGTGTAGCTATAACCGTAGCAACAATGAAACAAGAAGTACAGTTATCATACATGGAGTGTTAGCTGGAATCTGGTGGATTTTCATAATATTTGTAATTGTGGAATATTCTTTGAATTGTGTGGATAGGAAGTGAGTTTGTCTCATTTTATGACACTTTAATTGTTTGTTCTTTTTCTCTTTTTCTTGTTATCTAATAAATTTTTTATCTTTTTTTTTTGAGTACTAATAGGATTTATGTTACTTACTAAATAGAGCTTAACATATTACATGTCATAGTGTCACTAGAGATGACATTGAGGCTAGATATCCCCGCAGACAAATAGCTTTTGTCATTTGCAATATTTTGATTTCCTAGAGTTCTAAGCATATTACAAACTGAGATAGGTAGTTGTTTTGACAATTTGCATTCCCAGCTCATATCCTTGGTAAGATGTTTCACAAAAAGAGGCGGTTCAGCAAACAGTTTAGTTCTTCCCGGATTATATTGTTTGTTTTCTTTGTTTTTTGCTTCTTTTGCTAGAGCGTTCGCAACTGCATTTCCTTGTCAGAAATTATGTCGTAGTAGAAGGCCCTTCTCCTGGCACATTAATGACCTGTAAGAGTAAATCAGATTAGCTAGTATCACATGTCCATTGTTAATAGCATTTATCACTTCCGTTGAGTCCGTTTCTATTTTCAATAGGAATAGGTCAAACCTGTCCGCCAATCGTAGCCCTTCCTGGAGTGCCTGCAATTCAATATGTAAAGGAAATAGGCCATGACAGTATTTATGGAATCCTAATATCCATTTTCCCGTACTGTCCCTAAATACTCCACCTAAGCCACACTTAGAATTTTCGAACGCTCCGTATATGTCAAGTTTTATCCAACATTTCTGTGGGGCGTGCCAATTATTTGCATAGTTGTGATGGTTTGAGTGGAAGGATTTTTTGATCATGAAGTGGAATTCTAGGGAATGATTTAGAATTTTTTGGAGTGACAGGCGGAGAGTTGTGTTGCTGGTGTTGTTATTATTCCTATTTATCCATATTCCCCATATTATAAAGGGAAAGAGGTCTTGCCGGTCAATGTGGGGTGATTTAAAACTTGGCCTAAGATTTTTGGTGTGAAGTAGCCAGTGCTCTGTGACAGTTGTGGTTAGATTTTTGATTCCTAGATTGTCTCATAGGGTTTGAACTATGGGGCATCGAATGAAGATGTGAGCAATGGACTCTTCTCCTTCATTGCACATAGGACAGTTGCTATCAATGTTAATACCAATATGCTGCAAGTATTGGCGATAAGGAATTCTATTATGAAGACATTGCAAAAGGAACAATTTTATTTTATTAGGGCATTTCAATTTTCATATCCACATGAAGTCATATTGATGGATGGTGGTATTATTGATAATGTTAAGACAAGATATGCTAATAAAGCACCCATTGGTGTTGAGATTCCAAACCGGTGTATATTGTTCCCAGGCTTTAATTGCATTGGTATTTGATCAATTTTGATCTTAATCTCCTTTGGAATATCAAAGGAAATTCTTTTGAGATCCCATTGGCCATTAGAAAAGATGTCTTTGACCTTGATGGTTGATTCTCCTCTGCTAAGAGGTCCTTCAATGCATTGTCTTAGTGGTTGAAGGTTTGGTACCCAATTGGAAGTCCAAAGACTAAGGTTCGAATTTTACTGGGCTGCCACGTAATACCTTTTGAGCAAATCAACTACTCTTTGAGGATACTTTTTCAAGTGAAGGAGGTGGTGATTTTTGGATTTTTATTGGCATATTTGAAGATGAAGAGCTTCGACCATATAGCTGTGGGATTTGTGAGAATCCTCCAAGCAAGATTGCTTAATGTTATTAAGTTCTCGGTTTTGGCTGTTTTTAAGCTAAGGCCCCCTTCTTCTTTTGTTTTGGTAATACTAGTCCAGCTTACATAGTGAAGCTTCTTGGATTCATTAATCTCCAGATAAAGTTGTGTTGGATACGATCTATTTGTTTGACGGTTTTTGTAGGAAGATAGGTGTATTGCATGGCATAACTAGGAATTGAGTTTAGGGTGAAGATCGCTAGGGTTGTTCTGCCAGCTATATTAAGAAAGTTTGCTCTCCAGGAAGTCAACTTTCTTTGCATGTTATCAATAATGAATTGGTAGTCCCTTGGTTTGGTTGATTCTGGAGAGTTGGATACCCTAAGTATTTCCCAAAAGTATTGCTTATGTTGATGTTGAAGCTGCTTGCTACTTCTTTGGCTAAATTAGGGGCACAGTCTTTTTGAAAGAATGATCTTTGATTTTTGGAGATTGATATTTTGGCCCGATAATTTGCAGAAGAGAGAAAGGCTATTTTTGATGGAGTTGCATGATTTCTCGTTCACCCTAGCCATTAGAGTAAGATCATTAGCAAAGAATAGGTGAGATATGCCGGGATATCGGGGGCTTAGGTGTATGGGATCCCATTGGCAAATGTCTACTTCATGATAGATTAGACGGGAGAACATTTCCCTACAAAGTATGAAGATATAAGGTGATAAGGGGCAACCCTGTCTAATACCTCTGCTTGGACTAAAGAATTCAGTAGTTGAATCATTGACTAGGATTGCTATATTGCTTATACAAATACAGTGCATGATTAATTTTGGAGATTGATGGTGAGAAATTGAAGAATTTGAGCGTACGATAGATAAGTGACCATTCTAGTCGGTCAAAAGTCTTTTCTAAATCTAGCTTTAGTATCATATTGTCCTTTTTCCCTTTTATCTTTTTGAATTGATTGATAATTTCCTTGACTATGATAGCATGATCACTAGTTCTTCTACTCTTAATGAAACTTGCTTGAAATGGACTAATCAGGTCATTGAGAAATGGTTTTATTGTGTTAGCAATAATATTAGTAATGACTTTGTACATCATATTGCAGAGCCCAATTGGCCAATTTTTTTTTTTTAAATTGTTAGCATTATGGATTTTTGGAATAAAGCAGGTATATGTATTATTAATACCCATTGGGAGTGTATTGTTGCGGAATACTGGGAGACAATAATTTATGACTGATGGCCCAACGATTTTTCAATATTTTTGATAGAAAAAAGGATGTATACCATCTAGCCTTGGTGCCTTAAAGGGTTTAAAAGAGAAAACAACATTTGTGACCTCAAAAGGCATTTAAAGGATTATCGAAGGTCTTGAGATCAATTTTATTGAAGCTTGTAGGATCTCGACGAATGTTCATCCAGTTGGTGGATTGATGGGATGTTGTGAAAGTGTTGAGAAAATATTGGTGGGTATGTTTTAGAAGTTCCAAAGGATCATTGATCCAGTCACCCGCACCATGTTTAAAGAACATAATTTTGTTTTTCCTTTTATTGTTAGATGCCATGATGTGAAAGAACTTTGTATTTGCATCACCCTCTTGAACCCAAGAGATTCTGGCTCTATGTTTCTAGTAGTCATCTTCTATTTTCAGAAAGTTGTTGTATTCAATTTGTAATGATGTTCTAATTGTTGAAGGAAGATACTATTAGGTAGTGCTTGGATTCTTGGATGCCTTTTAACCTAGCCAGGATTCTCTTTTTCTTTCTGAAGATATCTCCAAAGACCTTATTTTTTCAGGCTTTAACATTTCCTAGAAAGGAATTAGACGATTCAAGGTAACTAGATCCCTTCCAACTTTCTTCTACTAGGTTGTTAAAGTCGGGGTACCTGCACCAATAGGTTTCTAGTCTAAAAGGTTTTGGAAAGGCAATGTTTAATTTAGGGATTATTTAAAGAAGTAAAGGGTTGTGATCGGAGTGAGTTTTTGATAAATGTGTTACTGATGCATTCGGAAAGCAACTGATCCAATCGCTATTAGCAAAGATTTTATCTACTCTCTCCATAATAAGACCTTTATTTTTCTTCCTACGATTTGTCCAGGTGAACTTGCATCCCTTAAATCCTAGATCAATGAGGTCGCATTTATTAATGCAGCTCCAAAGGTATTTAGTACGATTTCTGTTAACATGGTTACCACCTAATTTTTTGTTTGAATCTAATACATCATTAAAGTCCCCCTACTAGCCATGTGCACTTAAAATTAGCGTGCATGTTGATAAGGTTATTCCACATTTGATTTCTATAGTTAGTTTTAGTACTAGCATATATAGAGGTAAATAACCAAGTTTTGTGAGTAGGAATTACCTCAATGGTTGCACTAATTTCTTGGCTTCTACGAACAAAGCTATGGACATTGACAAGAGTATGGTCCCATAGGATGACCATACCACCCAATTGTCCATCAGCCGGAATTTTGATCATGTCGGAGAAACCAAATGGGTTTAAAAGAGGCATATGGTTGTCCATTCTTGTTTCCAAGAGGTGACCATGCAAGGACGAGGGTGTCAATTATTTTCCTAAAATTTAATTTGAAATTATCATTGTTTCCACCACGAACGTTCCATATAATGAATGAGATAGCCCTATTCATGTTGATATTCCAGTTGTGTAGGTCTCCACTCTCCAGCACTCTTGGTGCATGCACTGGGTTCCTTCTCTGAAAGGGAACTGGGATCATTGCATGTTGCCCTACTGTTGGATCGACTAGTGCTCTTATGTCCATTGTGCACTTGTAAAGTGCCATTGGACAATTAAGAATTTGCCTCTGTTCTTGCATCTCCGTGAAGATAAACAGTTTTACCTCGTCGAGATTTGAATCTTCGATTATTTATTCTGGGATTAAGTTGATGAGTTCCACTGACTCCTCCATCATGTCCTCTTGGTGTGGTAAGTTTGTTTGTGCATGAGGCTGTGATGGACCTGATGAGGTATTGGAGGTGCATGCTGAGCATTGGGAGTTAAAGTTTGGTTTGCATGTGCACTCCATGGTGTAAATATTGGGTTGATGTTGGTCGTAATCTCCGGAGTGAAGAATGGTAGACCCGTCACTGAGTTTGCATTTTGGATTGGAACAAATGGGGTGGCAGATTCCACTCTCCCATCATCATCTGAGTTGCATTGGGAGTCAAGTTTGGTGCTACTGGGTGAAGAATATTGTTCACCCAAACATGGTTCATGTAGTTATTCATCGATAACTGGATACCCTAATTAGTTGGGCGAGATAGTGCGAGTTTTGTAGTACAATCACTAACTCTCTTCCATCCAACATGATATTGAAAGAGATGACATGACCCATCAGTCCCAACTCTACCCAAGATAGTGGTTGGTGATTCTCTGGCAGTGGGGGTTGGATAAAGATCGTGGGAGTATTCATTGTTTGTGGATTGGGAGATGTTTGGTTTGCCATGTTTTTAAGCTGATTGTGACGTAGGATTTGAATGCGATTGTAACGTCTCCTGTGGGAGATAGGTATTCTTGGAATTTTTTATTAAAGTGGAAGATCTTATAGAGGACTTAGGAACGCTGTTGGTTTCTCGAAAATTCACTGAATCTGTTTCAATGATTATGGATTCAATTTGCATGTCATTTGAGAGGAGTAGTGTAGAGTATTTATTAAGAGAGGGAGCAGATTGGGTTTTGGGTACGTGTTCCATGGCATTGGCCATTTGGAACAAGGATGATTCTTGTTTTGACAGGTAGGTTTTGTCACTTGTGGCATGCATGGGGCAATTATTATCAGTAGTAGAGTGTTTTGCGGTATAGGCGTGATTAGTAGTAGTTTGATTATTTCCGTTAGTAGTATTACAGAGAGTGTAATTAGGTGAGCAGTCTGTAATGGTGGACACGTGTCCATTTGAGTTGTCTTCGTTATGTAATTCCTTGGTTTCTATATTGTTTTCTTTTATTTTTCGGGTGGCTGGTTTGTGGTATTATCCAAAACCATGTCCTGTTCCATTAGAGCTGAAAAGTGGTTTTCTGAATGGATATCTTTTTTGTTTGTGAGGTATTCCCCAGCAATTGTTTTTTTTTCCGTTCTGTTATCTCCAGAGAGATTGTTTTAGGACGGGCTTTGTAGTTTAATATTTGGGAGCTAAGGAACTTACCTGTGGTGGCGTAAAAAATATTGACATTTATACCTGCCATTGTTGATGTTTCTAAGCTCTCATTCATCACATGCCTTTTCTTCCCTTTGTGAAATGTGACTGTCTTCCATCCCTCGTTGGTCCTGGATGTTTTCTCCTGCATGTAGCCACTCTGCTCATTGTCTTCTTTTTCTTTTGTTACTAGGTTAGTTGTCTGCTGCTTAATCTTGGTGCACTGGCTTGTTGAGTGCCCTAGATGTCCAAAGTTCAAATAAAGGGGCTTGTCACATTTATATAAGATTTGTTGTTTACGCGAGCCTATCTATACATTAGATTTAACTGGTTTGTTCAAAGGTAATTCGACACAAAGTCTGGCATAACGCCCACGTAGAGCTATTGTTGTGCAGGCATCAACTTTGAGTAGCCTTCCAATTGTGTTGCCCACTTTTTTCAGAATTTTCCCATCATGAAACTCTGTGGGGAGCTGGGGGTAGGCGTATCCAAATTGCAGTGAGTGTTTGTTTGGCTTTTGAAGGTACAAAATTTGGTTCTCAGCATTGCACCAATAGAAAGTGACCAAAGATGAACCACGGTCCATTTTGTAATGCATTTACCATATTTTCCTCTTTGTTGAATCTCACTTTGTAGTAATCTTCAACAAGATCAATTAGTGAAAATACCTCTGTTGGCTTCCAAACATCTGTCAATTTGTGTCTGAGAATTTGGTGAAGGATATTTTTTCCTTGGAGTTTGATTATTACTGAGAATCTCCATTGGTAATAAATGCGTTGTTTGTCTTCCCCAGTTATAGGAACCGTATATTCATTCTCCTGGGCTTCAGAAGCCTTTTCCCCTTCTTCCTCGATGATATCAATAGCCATAGGCAATAAATACAAGGGGGGTGAGGATATTTAGAAGCTTCTCTCTTGTTCATTAGTTAGGAGTTTATCCTTGAATGAGATGGGTTCAGTTAACTGAGGGAATTTAATATCCGGTAGTTTTGGAGGTAGTTTCTCTAGATCAGTGTGGTTTTTTGTTTGATTTCCGGTATAGGATTGTTTTGTTGATTGGTGGGGTTGGTATTTCTTAGAGAGAAGTGAGAGTTTCTTTTTATCTTTCCATTTGTTACTTGTCCTTTTTTCCTTTTTAGTCCTACCTTCCAAATATGGAATGCCTACATTTTGCATGCCTAAAATGACCATGGTACTCGTGAAGATGCGAATTCGAGATTTTTACTTTATGGGTTCATTCTTTATGGTTTTATTATTATACTCATTGCATTTTAAAAATAATTGGTTCAATACGCAATATTTATTGAAATTTTAGTAATTTTTACACGTATTATCTAAACTCAGAGGCGACGCTAGCATTTGGAGTTTACGGGTTCTGAATTGCCACTGAACCATATCTCTCTTAATTAGTGGGTTCGCAATTATATATTTTTACATATGTAATAGATTTTTTTTGTAAAAATATAGGCATTGAGCAAAAATTATTGGATTCGTTCAAACCCGTTGCTAATGCTCTCCCTTTGTCCTTGTCTAAATTCCGTATAAAAGTTATTGGATTTAGTTGAACTCTTATCTTGGAAGCTACAGCCGCCACTGCTGGTACTAGCTACTTTACTTCAATAACTAATATATTTTGCTAGATATATATTTTGTATAGTTAGAAGGTTAGCTTAATATTTTTATTTTTTATTATATATATAATATATATATATATATATATATATATATTATAAATACCACTTGTAATTATTTAGTTATTGAAGGTACTTATTATTGATGCCTTACTGGTATCAGAGACCTGGTTATCCTCCTACTTCTTTTTCATATATTCATGGCTCCACAAATTCTCATGGCTCCTTTTCTCCTTCCATGGCTAATCTTCCTGTTACAACACCTATTGTATATTCCGCTATCACTGTAACATTAAAAACTTGACTTGAAAATTTAAGAGAAAAGATAAATATCCAGCTAGAAAGAAAATGACTACATAATATTGAAAAAGTTGAACATGATAAGGATAAGATCACCACTAGATGAGCTTCATTCGTTAGCATTGTAGAGTTTGTATTCAACTCAATGTAATAGTCATACGTCTTGTAGAACTCTAAGTCATTGTATATCGACTTAACATACTTAGCCTTGTTTTTCTCCAGACTTGTGACTTGCATAAATACAATCACTTTTATCTTTGTAACATATATGAAAACACTTGACTGCTCAATATAAGCTCCTCTCAATCTTGTATTTTTCTACATGGTACCAGAGCTTTCTAAAGCTACGCTGTCCAAAACAGAAACCAGATCAAACATGGATATAACAACATCCTCAACCTCCTTGTCTTTATCACCTGCTTCCCTGCACCATCTCATTGCTTCCCGATGAGTTAAGTTGAAGCCATCAAGCTACCTAATCTTGAGGACACAAATAATTCATTTGATTCAGGTAATGAAGGAGACAAACATGATCATCAAAGAAAGAAAGCCAGACGCAAGCAGTTCATCCTCCTCTGATGGAATTGACAAGGTTGTTGACAAAGGTGATGATAACACTGATTGGGAGGAAAAGGATGTGCTCCTGAGGAGCTAGATTTCTGCTATAATGACTGAGGAAAGCATGTACCTCATTGTGGGATTTTTAACTGCCAAAGAGATGTGGAAATGCTTAGAGGAAACATACCTGTAGACAACTAAGGACAAGGAATTTCAGCTTAAGAAGCAACTACAGAACATCATGCTAGGAACCAAAAGGCTTGATGAATATTTGAAGGAATTCAAAGGAATATGTGATGGTCTTTCAGCCGTACACAAGCCCGTTGCTGAAGACAACAAGGCAATCAACTTTTCTAGAGGACTTGGTCCAATGTACAAGACTTTTAGGACAATCATGTTGGGAAAGACTCCATATCCCACCTTGAACCAGTTTGTCAGTTCTCTTAGAGGATTTAACATGAGAGAGGATGAAGAAGAGGTGACTCAACAGGGCTATTACATGGATTTTTGTTGCTCAATGAGAAGAGGTCGTGGGGGTTACTCTAAACAAAAAAGGAAACTCAAACTTCTCCTCAAGAAGAAGAGGTTTTAGACTTGCAGGACAAGGAAACAACTAGAGTACTCAGGCTACTCAGAATAAGTAAACCAAAGAGCAAGAATAATAATCAAATATGTGGAAGGAATAACCGCACATCCTTGAAATGCTTCTACAGGTAGGACTATTCCTACCAGGCTACAAAAGATATTTTTCTGCTGTTAATCTGCAGAATACACCAGCTGAGGATGAGACCATGTATGTTGACTCTGGTGCAAGTAGTCACATAACCAATTTAACAAGTAATTGTCAAATCTTTAGACTTATAATGGCCCTGATAAGATAATAGTTGGAAATGACTCAAAACTTGACATCTTAATTCTATGATATTTTTGTTAAGTTTCAGAAGATAGTTGAGTGAATTCAATAATACTGAGTTTGTGGAGCATCTAGATAATTGTGGGATTATTAGACATATCTCATGTCCTCATACACCTGAGCAAAATGGAGTCTCTGCAAGAAAACATAGGCATATAGTAAAAACATGTCTGACCTTATTTTTTTCGTGCAAAGTTGTCACAGTTCCTTTGGGTTGAAGCTTTCTTGGCAGTTGTATTCTTAATTAACAGAATGCCCTTACCAATGTTAAAAATGGAGTCTCCATTCTTTTAAGCTTTTTGGAGAAATTCGGATTATAATAATCTGAAAGTATTTGGATGCAGGTATTTTCCCTACTTGAAAGGCAAAACTAAATTCTTCCCAAAGACCTATCCTTGTGTTTATTGGATACAATAGTCTTCATAAAGGCTATATTTGTTATCATCCACCTTCCAGGAGAGTGTTTGTCTCAAGGCATGTGTTCTTTGATGAGAACACACTGCCCTATGTGCAACTAGATGCACCACTAGATAGTTCAAGTGACACTACTCATCTTGCTACCTTTTATGAGTTTTTCTCTTGGTTGCAAGACAATTCAAATCAGATGTGGACCTTTCTACTTCAGGGGAAGTGTTGAATGCACCACCAAATAGTGACCCAACTAGTGATCAACGTGTAATTGTTGCTCATGCTACTCCTACACCAACAAGTCACCAGCCTGCCGAACCACCTGCAGCAGCAGCTCCTGCACCAATAGATGATCACATTGCTGCAAATACTCCTAGTCTTCCCTTGACCACAACTGGCACTCCTACTGAGTCAGAGTTCACTGGAACAAATACAATTGATACTTCTTCTGAACCTCAGTCCATTGGAATAAGTGAAGTATCAAACAACTCAACTCAGGACAGTGCACCTCCTAAACCTAATATTATTTCAGCTTGAAGTTGGTTTGTCTCACTGGTTCAACACTGAATCTAATCAGGATGAACAAACTATACCAACACAAGAAGAACCTACTGATGAGGCAAAACCAACAGATCACACATCCAATGCACAAAATCATCACATGGTGACAAGGCTAAAATCAAAAACCATGCCAGTAAGGCGCATATGTCTGTTTGCAGCTAAGGAGCCATAGACAATGAATGAGGCACTCAACTCCCCAGAATGGCTTGCAGCTATGAAAGAGGAGATAAATGTACTTCAGCAAAACAAGACCTGAACATTGGTGCCTAAGGCAGCTGGTATGGATATAGTTGGCTCTAGGTAGGTGTTCAAAACCAAGATAAAGGCTGGTGAATTCATTGACAGGTACAAGGCAAGACTAGTTGCCAAGGGGTGTTCACAACTTGAAGAAGTAGATTTCAAATAAACCTTCAGTCCAGTTGTTGAAGGAACCACTAGAAGAGTAGTTCTCTCAATAGCTGTGAGTCTCCACTGGTGTATTAGACAACTAGATGTAAAGAATACATTTTATACGGACATCTGCAGGAGGAGGTGCACATGAGTCAACCACAAGGTTTTAAGGAACCTAGATATCCTGACAGTGTGTGCCTTCTAAAGAAAGCACTATATGGCCTTAAGCAGAAACCTAGAGCCTGGTTTGACAAGTTCAACTTACATATGCTTCACCTTGGTTTTAAGGGTAGTAAGCATACACACACCTACTTTACTGGAGGAATTCAACTAAGTATGTTTAAGGATGTTGTAGAATTGCTATGAAGGATGTTGTAGAATTGCTCGCCAAGACTAACATGGCACATGCTAAACTAATAAGCACACCTCTAGCATAAAAGCATGGTCTACAAGAAGTTGTAGATGATCCAGTGGATGCTTCATTATGCAGGAGTATTGTTGACAGTCTACAATACTTAACCCTCATAAGACCATA
This sequence comes from Nicotiana attenuata, assembly GCF_001879085.1. Classification (NCBI taxonomy): domain Eukaryota; kingdom Viridiplantae; phylum Streptophyta; class Magnoliopsida; order Solanales; family Solanaceae; genus Nicotiana; species Nicotiana attenuata. The sequence continues at coordinate 18,717,501 of NC_031998.1, forward strand.
CATAACTCATGCAATGAATTTGGCAAGTCAATTCATGCAAAGTCCAAACATCGCTCATTACCAAGCTGTAAAAAGGATCCTTAGATATGTGAAGGCACAATTGAGTTTGGTTTAAGGATCTTATCTCATAACCATTCAGGTTATATGGTTTCACTAATGTAGACTGGGGAGGGTGTCCTACGACTAGAAGATCAACTACATGCTACAATATCTGTCTTGGAACTAATTGTATATCTTGGACATCCAAAACAACAATTGCAAGGTCTAGTGCAGAAGATGAGTATAGAGCACATGCTTGAACAACAACTGAAATGACATGGATCACATACATTCTCAATGACATTGGGGTTCATATAAAGACTGCACCAATACTGTTCTGTGATAACTTGAGTGGACTATATATGACAGTCAATCCAGTAATGTATTCGAGAACAATGCATGTTGAGACGGACTATCATTTTGTTAGAGAAAAAGTTGCTGGTGGGCAGCTTAACACAAGATTTGTTAGATCAAACGATCAACTAGCTGACATTCATACAAAGGCACTAGCTAAGCAGATGTTTGCAGTTTTTGAAATAAGCTAGGAGTGGTAACTCCACCTCTCACTATCTTAAGGGGAAGTGTTGACCACCATTGGCATAGGGTGGCCACGCCACCGATGGTATAACAGAAAAACAAAAAGCACGTAGCAATTTACCTACTCATGTGCTCGTTGAAGCTTATGCGGTAATATAATATGTTTTATGTCCTGACTTTTGTGGTTTGTCAAGTAGTTAAACTTTTAATGAGTTTGGAGGTTCAAAACGTTGTGGCCAGAGACCAACTCGAAGGAGGTGGGAAACTATTGGAAAACACAAATCTATGAGGCGCTTGTTAATACCCAATTTTGCCCTCATATTTTCTCAAATAGTATATATACTTTCAAAACATCATTTAACATCATTATTTAGTTTACAAAATCTATACAAGCATTTTATATAATTTTCCATAATTTTTTTTGAGCTTTAACTTTAATTTTCTTGCATTTAAATTACTTGAATATTTATTAATTACTCCTTAAAATTATTTTGTGATGGCTTAATAATCTAAAAATATTATTTGCATCCATAATGCATGTTTCAATTTTTTTACTTCATTTTATATAATTACTTTAGTATTTTTAAAGCTATTTGCACAATCTTGTAATAATAGCCTATATTTTGCATTTTATTGCATTTGTCATTTTATTCAGGGCCAAAATAATATTTTGCATTTTTATATTCTTCTAATATTATTTTAAAATATTAATTTGCATAAATAACATTTTTCTATATTTATTTAACTATTTTATTAAATTATTTCCCTTTAATCTCTCATTTATAAAAGCTGGCCCAATTTTTGAGCTATTTTTCGGACTAAACATACCCAAACCCCCGGCCCAATAACCTCAGTAGCCCAACCAAACGACCCATTACCTTCTGACCCGCCCAGTTTCCTATTCAATCTCGGCCGTTGGTCTCAAATGATCAACGGTCCATAATAAATGCCTACCTCCCCTTATATCCCCATAACCCCAAACCCTAGAGACAAAGTCCCCACCCCGTCGCCTCTGTATTCTCTCATCTCTCCTTCTCCTTCCTTCAGAAACCCTAGCCGCCTCCCCAATCTTCTCCAAATCCGAGCAAACCATGGATTCCCTCTGTGATTTATTTACCTTTTACGCGTTACCTCGTTGTTACTTGCAAGACTATGGTGTTACTTAGTACTTGCCTAAACTTGGCAAGTACCATCTCTCGGATTCGAGCCCGTTCAACTTCAATCGCTAAGATCTGGACAATATCTCGTCCATATACACGGAAGAATAGTTGATTTCTCATACCAGTAGACGAATTTTTAAATATTGAACCCTAATTAGGGTTTGATTCTCGATTTCTTTGCTTTACTAGTTGCTTTATGATTGCATGCATATTTTTTTCCTTTCCTTGTTTATGTTTGATTGACTTCTTTCCTTATTTACTCGTCTGATTTTACTACTATATAAACCCCTCCCCTAAATCCCCTTGAACGAACCTTATTCATTGTATTCTCTCACTCTCACTAATTCGACTACTCTGAAATTTGAGACTTTTAATCAATTCACTAAAAATTGAAGCTATTGTTCTATCATTCTTGTCACACCTCCTTTTTACTTCCCCGGAAGGGATATAAGGGAGTTTTTTCCAATTAAAAGTGACAATCGAAATGAGATTATTTATATTAAATTCAGAGTCTCCACTTGGGATAGTTTATAGTGTCCCAAGTCATCGGTTTAGAATCCCGAATCGAGGAGATTTGACTCTGTTTGAATGTCTGCGAAACATAGAAATCCGGGCAAGGAATTCTGTTAACCCGGGAGAAGGTGTTAGGCATTCCCGGGTTTCGTAGTTTTAGCACGGTCGCTTTGATCATACTTGGCTTAATCAAATTGCTTAATTACTTATTTTAGAACCTATGTGCATTTCCCTTTTTAATTAAGAAATTATCTTAAAACAGGTCATGCGTACGTGTACCCGTTTGTTTGGCGCGTCAAAAATCATGTCACGCGAACGTGTCCACGATTAATAATACTTTATTATTATAAAGAAATTTTGGTCAAAGTTGCGTGAACGCATACCTCAGTTTATTTTGAGAAAGATCGTAATCATGTCACGCAAACGTGTACACAATCACGATGATAGATTAAAAGCGGGTCTAAAAGCATACTAACATATTCATAAATTAATTTATCCTATGGTTTAGGACTAAATTTACATCTAGCTATGCAACTAAGTTAGGAAAACTTCCTACTTTCACAAAACTATACAATTAGTACACCTTATAACTTAATTTCAAGACAAGACAAGCCAAAATCATATTTGAACAAATAAAACGGACTCCAACAAAAATGCTTCACTCAAACACAATCAAGATTCAGTGCCGATGAACAACAAGGAAATAAGTTCAGATTTACTCAAACGGAAATGAAGACTGGGAGGAATAGACCGGGTAATGACCTCCTAGTTAAACATGGGTCACCTAATTACCTAAACACGAAAAACTAGCAACAAGAAGACCAAAACCACAGGAGAAAACATTGCCCTTCGCACAGATTTCACAAGAAACAAAATACATAGTCATAACATTGTAATCAGAATTATCACGGTAAATTGGATTTTTTCAAGAGGTCCAAATTCTCGTTCAAAACAGAGAAACAACTAACTTTCTTTGCCCATGTCTAATGTTATATCCTTTAGCAATTACTACTGCCACACAAACATCCAAGACAAACTTAGTTACAGAACAACAATTAGAGCAAGATGAACAAATAAATTGGACCATTCCTATGAGAAAAATCGAGAAAACAAAAAGAGCAAGGAAAGAGTAGAGCTATGAGGTGAGATCTAAATCCATGAAATCAATAGTGAAGTAAAAAGGAGAAATCTTAACTTGTTTACAGCAATGTAAAATCCCGGCAAACTCGAACTTGATCGAGAAACGGACGCAACAATAGCCTTAAATTGGAACCAACGAACGACAGCCTCAGATCTTGACTGAAATCAACTCACTCAAACTCAATACGTCCAACATCCTTATCTTTGTAAATCTTTTTCCTGGATGTGTACATCTTCACAGATCTGTGAGAGAAAGGCAAGGAACAACGCCGGCGAACTAGGTTGGGTCTGGTGAGAAGTTGTGCGGTTGTGTGTGGTTAAGATTGTGCGCTTGGTTTGTGTATAGAGGATGGGTGTCGTTGGTTGTTCACTGGTGGGTCTGGTTTTGGGTGTTCTGTTGTGAAGGTCTGGAGATTGAAGATGAAGGGCAGGGGTGGTGAGGCGAGCTGGTGATGGTAGCAGGGGTTGCTGCTTTTGACGTTTGGGGTGGGGTGGGTTCGAAGAATATGGTATTCAGGGGGTGGGGTTCTGTTGTTCTGCGGCGGATTTCTCAAGTCTCTATGTGCCTATAGGTCTCCTAAGGTCTGTGAAGAAGAAGACCAAGTTTCAGGGGGGGTGGGTCTCTTGGTGTAACGGCGGATGGATTTTTTTTAGAGTCCCCGGATCTAGGTCTTAGAGTGTGTATATGTATAGGGTTTTTTAGGTTAAGAGTATGGGTTTTTATCTATTGGGCCTTAAAAATTGGGCCAAAAACTAAAAATGGACTACAAAAATTCATAAAAATGGGAAAAACCAACCCAAAACTAACTCTTCCTTCTAAAAATTATATACAATTTATAACATGAAAATATAAGACTAATCTTAATTAATTAAAATAGACAGTATTATGTTGTGAGACTATTTTGGTATTTTTTCAAGATTATATAAAAAAAATAAAAATCCTAGTAAAATAGTATGACTACAAATCATTAACGAAACTATTTTTGTAATTTTTATTTTTGTGATAAAATAAAGTAAAAGAGTCAAAACTAGTTGAAATAGCTATATTAGACCTAAACTAAATATTTAAATGCTAAAATATGTAAAATCTTGGGGAGGGTAAAAAATCACATGTCTACAGCTGCCGTTCTTTGACTGGAAACACGAAGTATTTTCAGACAAAGAACGACTAGACATGTTTTTTGACCCAACCCTTATTTAGGGAGACCAAAAACTAAAGAAAAGAGAATGTGACCGAGCCCTGGTATCTGAGCTGCCTACATATCCTTGGCTATAAAGGAATCAGGCCATGTGTAGTTCAGAAGTAGGAACAGTGATGGAGTATACCGAGGTGGAGAGCCGGTTGAGGTGCGGTTCCGTCGAGGTTCCGGTCCGCGGTCCTGTTATTACATCAAAATCAAAAAATGAAAAAGACCTAACTAAGCCTGTCAACTATGAGTTACAAGATTCCTATCTATAAGTCTTTTGAAGCTTGATCTTGAGTCTTGAATGGTTCTTCATGCAGACTTTAAATTTGAACCTTGACGCTTGCTAGCTGCAGGTGCTAGTTCATTCTTCTTCAGATTAAGACCGGACACACTGTGCTTGTGACTTCAGTCATGTCTTGAGCAATCCACCTCTCGTCTCAGCTTCTACATTTTGGATTCACTTCCCTTTCCTTTTTTTTATATTCTGGATTGAGATTACTTCTGTTGATCATCTCGGACTGTTGACTCGTACTCTCCAGGTGAGCTTCCTTTGTTGCTGACTTGAATTGCATTCTGAAGTGAATTCCCTTGTTTTTTAGGTGGGCGCCTGATTGCCAAAACTTGAACTGTCTTCCTTTGAAACTTCGATTGCTTTCCTTTGAAACCTGAACTGTTTTCCCTTGTTTCTCCAGGTAGGCACTTGATTGCTGAACTTGAACTGTCTTCATTTGAAACTGCTTTCCCTTGAAACTTGAACTGCCTTCCCTTGTTCTCCAGGTGGGCGCCTGATTGCTGAAACTTGAACGGTCTTCCCTTGTTCTCCAGGTGGGCGCCTGACTGTCGAACTTGAACTGTCTTCCTTCGAAGCTGCTTTACCTTGAAACTTGAACTGTCTTCCCTTGTTCTCCAGGTGGGCGCCTGATTGCTGAACTTGAACTGTCTTCCTTCGAAACTGCTTTCCCTTGAAACTTGAACTGTCTTCCCTTGTTCTCCAGGTGGGCGCCTGATTGCTGGACTTGAACTGTCTTCCTTCGAAACTGCTTTCCCTTGAAACTTGAACTGTCTTCCCTTGTTCTCCAGGTGGGCGCCTAATTGCTGAACTTGAACTGTCTTCCTTCGAAACTGCTTCCCCTTGAAACTTGAACTATCTTCCCTTGTTCTCCAGGTGGACGCCTGATTGCTGAACTTGAACTGTCTTGCTTTGGAACTGCTTTCCCTTGAAACTTGAATTGTCTTCCCTTGTTCTCCAGGTCGGCGCCTGATTGCTGAACTTGAACTGTCTTCCTTCGAAACTGCTCTCCCTTGAAACTTGAACTGTCTTCCCTTGTTCTCCAGGTGGGCGCCTGATTGCCGATACCCGAACTGTCTTCCTTCTAAACTTGAACTGTTTTCCCTTGAAACCTGAACCGTTTTCCCTTGTTCTCCAGGTGGGTGCCTAATTGGTGAAACTTTCTGTGTTCCCTTGTTTTCCATGTGGGTGCCTGCAATCAAAACAAACAAAACGAACAAAATTTTTCTGCCCCAGTTTGCACCTGCAAGTAAAAACCTTCTCGCACAGCCTTTGTGCTGACAAAATTTGGGCACGGTACTTAAAAATTCATGCTTCCAAGCTTGATTTGGACATAGAATTCGTCCCTGTTTCAAATAAAGAAAACTTATGAGTTTAAACGTGGTGGTTGGTTTGTGGCCTTGACTTTGCGGGCGATTGCTCATTCACTTGCCATGATAACCTTGATTTCAACTTGAAAGACCTTGCCTGTTTATTGACTAACCACTTTCTCTGTCACCCTTATCACAGAAAATACCTCTGATCCGTTCAAACCCAATATCCTCTATCTGTTGCATTTTTCTCATGAATTGACATTTACCGAACCATTGTATTTCACATGAATCCCAAAACACATTGATTTTTACCAACTCAGTGCGCTTGCTGTTCTTTCCCGACATAGGTCACTGGCCTTGGCCTTGAGGTATGTTGCTCCTTCACTTGCCATGATAATCTTTGATTCCCACTTGGAAAACCTTGTTTGTTATTGGTTAACCACTTTCTCTGTCAACCTTATCACAGAAAATACCTTTGATCCGTTCAAACCAAACACCCTCTATCTGTTGCATTGTTCATGAATTGATATACACCGAACCTTTGTATTTCACATGAATCCCAAAGCACGTTGATTGTTACCGACTCAGTGCGCATGCTGTTCTTTCCTGACTTATGCCAGTTTGATGTGCAAGACAGATTCCGCTTTGTGCAATTGGAAAGTTGGTAGCATACTTTGAAGTCATTCTCACTTGTTTTGACCAAACTGACTCAAAAGAGGACTTGAACAACAAAATGAGCAGAGTAAGGGACAATGGAATGACATGAGATCTAGCAAGAAATCTACAAAGTAGAAACTTATCAGATGTGGATACCAACTCTAATGACCATGACACGCATTTTTGGACTAACGGCCTAATCTGTCAAGAAAGTCTCATGTTCAACTCTTGTTGTACCTCCTCGCCGTGAAACTGGGCTTCAATGCTCCGATCATCCTAGCTTATTCACGATCCTTATTCGACTTGTGGTGCCCGAAGGGTTTTCACCATCAAGCCTCTCTCATTTTGTTCTTTCTCTCAACTCACCGTCGCCTTATGGTGCCTGTGAAGGTTTTCACTAATAAGACTCTCTCATTTTGTTCTTTTCTTTTTATTCCTCTGATTCCACAGATGACAAGGTATTACCCATAGTAAAACATCATATGCTCCTGGCATGTCTAGCTCGGCACTCTCAAAGATTATCTGGGAGGTCTTTATTGGACCGTAATGTGGCTTTTGGACAGGGTTAAAAAGAAAGGATATCATAAAGGCTCAAAACAACTTGAATGGGTTTAGAATTACAACTTTTGGAATCAGATCTTTTACAAAACCGCAACTTCTGCCCCAGTTTCCTTGCTTGGGGAATTTCGAATTTTATTTTGATGGGACCGAACCGTGAGGCTGCCTACGTATCCTTAAAAGGAATCAGGTCGAACGTAGTTCATGACATAGGATTCGCTTTATTTTTGTACTTTTCTCTTTTTTTTCTTCTTTTCTCTCTTTTTTTCTCTTTTTTTTCTTTTCTTCTCTTTTCTTTTCTTTCTTTTGCTTTACTTACTTTTTTTTTTCAATTTCTTTTCTCTGTT
>NC_031998.1:18725340-18814887 GCF_001879085.1 Nicotiana attenuata
ATACACCGCCATTGCCGAACCAATCGACCAGCTGTATGAAAGGCTTAAAGCTGCTGGTTGCGTCACCCCTATCCCTGCCATAACCCCAGAAAATCCTTCCCAATGGGTCAACCCAAACAAAACCTATGCATACCATTCCGGCATGAAGGGGCATACCATTGATGAATGCCGCTCTCTGAAGGATAAGATCCAGGCGTTGATTGACAACAAGATCATCGTGGCAAAGGAGCCTGCTCCGAATGTCCGTAACAACCCTCTACCGGACCACAAGGGTGGCGATGTTCACATGATTGAGATAGAAGATGATTGGGACCCCAAAGGATCGATCGGATTGATCGCTGAAGGTGACGAGCCAAAGAAACCAACAGTCACACTTAATCCGATTGTCGTCCAGATCCAACCTTCTGGAGACGCCGAAGTGAACATGTCCATACCACTTAATCTTGAAACACCATCTTCTGCAAAAATGCCAGGGCCGATTGAAGTCGAGTTGGGGTCCCCGAAGGCACCTACGCCATTTGAAGTTGCTGTGTTACCTTCCAAAGCAAGGGTACCCATTCCGGTAGCAATGTCGGCCATAGCACCATTCCGTACGAGGGCCATCCCTTGAGATTACACAGCCGAGGCAAGGAGAAAAGGAAAAGCCAAAACCGGAGAAGCAATTGTGGCACAAGGTATGACAAGAACCGGCAGGGTTTATACTCCGGAACACTTGGTTGAGTCGAGTAAGCAGACCTCTGGTCGACAAGCCATCACCGAAACTGGGACCGATGACCTCTGGAGAAAGATACAAGCAAAGGAATACTCAGTCATTGACCAATTGAATAAAACATCGGCACGGATCTCTATCTTAGCTCTGCTGCAAAGATCCAATGCACATAAGAATGCCTTGTTAAAAGTACTAAGTGAGGCATATGTACCGAGCAACACCACGGGAGGAGAAATGGCAAATATGGTAGGGCAGGTATTGGAGAGTCACAAAATCACTTTCCACGAAGATGAGTTGCCACCGAAAGTTTAAGCCACAACAAGGCGTTGCACATCACTGTGCAATGCGAGGATTATTTCATCACCCGGATTCTGATTGACGGAGGTCCAGCCTCAATATTTGTCCATTGGTGACTCTCAGAACATTAGGAAAGAGCCTGCATGAGATAAAGGATGGAGCCATTAGTGTCAAGGCTTTCGATGGTTCCCAAAGATCCACTATTGGGGAAATCAGTTTGTGTCTGCAAATGGGACCTACTTGGTTTGATGTCGACTTTCAAGTAATAGACATCCCAGCATCTTACAACTTGCTATTGGGACAGCCCTGGATCCATGCCGCTGGGGCTGTGGCATCAACCTTACATCAGGCGGTGAAGTTTGAGTGGAATCACCAAGAGGTGATTATTCATGGTGACGGTAGCAATCCCATATACAGTCGCCAGACCATCCCAGCAATCGGAGGAAGAAGAAAGATAGGAGGAGAAACCTACCACCACATTGAGCGAGTCAACGCCGTAGACAAGGACAAATGGTGGGATAACAAAATTGAAAGCATATTGAACTGGTGCGGGTATGAACCTGGCAAAGGACTTGGCAAGAATCTCCAAGGAATCGCTAAGCCTATCAATCTCAAGAAGCATGGCACCTCCTTCGGATTGGGATATGAGTATACCTGGGAAGAATTCAAGGATTAGTCGCCACCCTAGCGCGGCCCTTACTATCCGTTGGAGCAGCCAATACCCCGTCTCGAACAGAATTTTCAACCAGCGGAATTCTACGGGTCAGAAGAAGAGGAAGCATTAGCAGCAATGACGAATTTGTTCTTAGAAGAGGATGATATGGACTGTTATGTCATTTTTGAGGAGGAGGGTAAGGAAGGCCCTTCTATACAGGCTGTAAGTAGAGGAGCACGCCTCAACAATTGGATTGTCAGAACCACCAGACCCCGGCGTGCCTCGAGGTAGCAAGGCTGAACAAAGCACTACGCATTATTTTGCTTTACTATTTTATTTTCCTTTCGCATTTTATTTTTCACAAGAAAGAGCTCCAATGTTCAAAACACTTATGGAATTTATTAAAGTATTTCATTTTTCTTACAAATCTCTCTCTTATTGTTTCCTCTCATGTAAGGCCCCGGAAATTTTCGCTAAATAATTTAGGATTTCGTGGTGTCACGTAGGCTTATTATAATATTTTTATGTGCTATTAACATGGTTTACATCCATTGTATTTGGTAAATATGTGTATAAGTCTTATGGTAAGTAATTTGGGGTCCAAGGAAAGGCCAAAGTCTAAGAAAAATTGAAAAAAGTCCATAATAGGCTAAAGTTCCCAATGATCTTGCACTAGTCCCTACTTTGAACGAGCATATCTAAATATCTATAAGGTTTTAGGTGATGGATAACCTATCAAATGAAAGGTCTTCGAGTCTAGTTTCCAACGCTTCAAACCGTTCGTCATTTGGACATTCCTACACAAAGTTATGATCAAATTACCAAAGGCTGGAAAAAAATGCGATCCTGTGTCAGATCTGCGATCTCAATGTCCATTATGCGGTCCGCATTTTTGATCTGCGGTCGCAAATCAGGTCGCAAATTGGACCAGTGTAGCCCAGTTTTGGACGCCGATTTTGCGATGCATTATGCAGCCAGCATTCGCGTTCTGCGGTCCATTCTGCTATAGCAGACTTGACATCGGAGGGTTAATTTTTATAACCCGACCCCATTTTAATATATAGGCTTTAGGGTTCATTTTGGAGTCATTTTCTACTGATTTTAGAGAGAGGTGAGAGCATTTTAGAGAGAGAAGGAGGAACCCAACATATAAATCATCCAATCTTGCATCAATCTTCAAGAATTGAAGACCCCAATCACAAGTTCTTCATCTAAGAGGTAAGATTCTATACCCTAGGTTTCAATTTCGAGTTTGGAGTATAAGATGGGTTATTAAGGTATAATTCTTGGGTGTATTAATATTGTATATACATGCATGTACAACTTAGGTTTTTGGGAAGATTTCTTAACATAAGTACGTAATGATTTGGTTGGGGAATGAAGGAAAACCTTGAAAAAGAGATTTGAGATTAAGATGCTCAACTAGTATTTGATAAAATGCACAATGAGCTGAAACCATGAATACCTTTCTAATTTGTGTTCAATTTTATTATGTCTCAAACTAGATTGGAATTGCTAGAATATCCGGAATGTTGTAGTAACTTAAGGAAAGCTTAAACGAGGTATGTATGGCTAACTTTAACTCTTGTAGAATCCCCTTGTTGTGACGAGCATACGGTATGTGTACCTTGTATGAAAATATGTGAGTTGATTGCCATAGTTGATTTCCATACCACCAAGTTATTTGTGATTATGAGAAGTGATTTGATGTGCCTATCTTGTTATGTGCAAAGTTTGTAAAAGCTTGAGGGTGTCGACATGGAAGTATGTGTTTACTTATGTGAGCTATTTGTGAATTCTTGTGATTAATGTGCCTTGAACGTTGTTGGTTAATTCTTACTATATGATGGTGCAAGTAAATGGAAACAAATCAAATGTGGGTGTGTGATTGTGAAAGTGTTATGTGGTAAGAACTGAGAAATAAAAGATGGATAGAAATCGTAAATGATGCACTTGGAACAACTGTGGTAATAACATATTTGGCTTGTTATGGGTAATTATTGTGGTGACTTAAATTGCATATGAGTTGTTGAATATGATGAAATGGTATTGATGGCTACGGAAATTCTTGTGAATTGTGGTGGTTGTTCTTTGAGAATTGTTGTTGTTGTTCTTGTGAATTGTTGTTGTTGTGTGTTGTTTGTGAATTGTGATTGTTCGGTGGGATCGGGTTGCGCGCCGCAACACGAAGTAATAAGGTGTGGGTTGTGGTGATAAGGGTGGCCGAGGTAATAAGGGTGGCCGAGTTAATAAGGGTGGAAAGTGATCGAAATCACTATTGAAATGAAAATATGAGAAAATTGTGAAATCATTGATGTGATAATGTTGAAGGGGAAAAGGAGAGATTGTGAAACTTGTTTGGCTTTGATTGTTTCTTTCACGTGCATTTGATCATTGATTCTATTGATGTCTGTTACGTGTGTGTTATTTGATTTTACTTGGGACGAAGTTTGTTTATACATACCAGTACAATTCAAATGTACTGACATCCCTTTTGCTGGGGGCGCTACATTCGTGTTATGATTGTAGGTGGTTCTATAGCAGGTACTCCAGTCCACCGATAGTAGCACCTTATCCATTTCCCGTGAGCTGTATTAGTGAGCCCCTTTCCTCTCGGGGCCCTGTGTGGCTCATGCCGCTCTTCTTCCCGGAGTCTTATTTTGGTATTTTTGTAAGGTATAGCCGGAGCCTTGTTGCCGACATTTCCATATTATTCTTTAGTTGTAGTTAGAGGCTCCGTAGACAGGTTGTGGGTAGTGTCGGGCATGGGAATTTAAAATAGAAGTATTGATGTTTGGCAATGATGTATAAAACTTCTAATACCTTTAATATTGCGAATGAAGTTGCTAATGAAAATGAAATGGAAATCGTTAATGATATGTTTATAGAATTTGATTAATGGAGTCCATCTCCTATTTATTCACGAGTTAGATTGGGTAGAATGAGATCTAACAGGCTTGCTCGGTCGGGTTTACTCGGTTGAGCGCCGGTCGCGCTCCTCGGATTTTGGGGCGTGACAAACTTGGTATCAGAGCCTAAGGTTTTAAAGTGTCCTAGGATGTCTCGGAGCCGTGTCTAGTAGAGTCCTTCTTATCGGTGTGTTGTCGACCACATCTATAAGTTGGAGGCTATTTAGACATTTAGGAATTTCACCCTTCTTTGATACTCCAATCGTGCAATAGAGCTCAAGTTAGGGAGCTAATTTCCTCTCTAAGTCTTATTCTCAAGATTGGTAACCTTGATGCCATAATCCGTGAATTTGAAGCATGTAAGGAGGGATTGATCCTACCATTGAGTCCGAGTGGATTGACCCATGACTTGTTAGGAGAATGTATTGAGCTATGGATGGATTGGTAAAACATATCGCTAAGAGGGGAGTGTCATTGTCGCTATTGATGTCTTTGCACCATCAGATCATGTGGTATATCATCATGTTACCTACGTACGTTAGAGAGGTGGAGTCGAGGGGTATCGATTATGCTATTGCCCTATCAACCTAACCTCGTTAAGTGAGTCAAATGAAAATTTCTACTCATTGTGTATGTACACCCATAGTGAAGAGTTCTCATAAACACGGTATTAACAAGATGTTGAATAACAAAACATTGCGTGTATCAACTCTTTGACCGAGACGCACTATTCGTGAATCTGCTCTATTATGAATTCTTTATTTACATTCTTGTTGAATTATGTTCTATAATTATGCCCTTGAATTGAGTTAGAACTCTAGGACCGATACTTCCCACTTGTTTTCCTAAATTCTCACCAAGGGATTATATCCGATGAATTTCTTACAGAATCTTTTATTTAAATATACAAAATCTATTCGCTTGAGACTATACATGCACTGTCTTAAATTTTACCTATGTGGTGTCAAGTTCCATGCAAAGCATCCCAGCATTGTGATCCTTCTCGAGTCACTGTTTTACTCAGTTGTGTATATGGATTATATGGTTTGAACAGTCAATCTACCCCCTTGCGAATATCATCATGAAAGCTTCTCACTGCCTAGTAACATAAGAGCATACCTTAACACCTATCACGTGAGTGCATGTCAATCGAAATGGTCACCGTGTGCATAAAGTCTCTCTGAATGTTTGGGGATCCTCACATCCCCGTCATAGGAAGATATTGTGTCTCCATAACTTTTGTGTCCACTTGGGACATTCCGCAGTAGGAAGCTCACCTTGTCCTAGTATTGTGGTTGCTCGTGGCATGGTCGTATATTGCAGTTGGGAGCTAATATAGCAGAAAAATGTCCAGCTCATAACAAATGTTTACTCTCTCTTTACACCTCCATAACATGTGTTCATTGTGTTCTTTAGTTAGTGAATCCATTGTGCTAGTTTCCCGCACTTGTTCGATAACCATGAGAGAGCATATCCTTCTATGAGTAATTGTAACACTTTCTGTCTCGTAAGGACCTATACTAGGCTCTCCGTCAAGACCAAGCACACCTTCGGGATTTATTACAGCACAACGCCTGTTTCTCATGTTCTTCTGTGTTTCCTTTGCATCCGGGTAGTTCTCAAGTCAAAATCCATGAAGAACTCATTACGAACATCTGCAAACCCTCCATGATTATTCTATACTATCTCATTGGGTTCTCATATCACTTCAACTTCAAGATTCATCAAGGGTTGATAGCATGCCGCAATTGTTGAAATTGGATGATCTTTTTCTGATAATGGATTATCTACACTTGTGCTAGTCCAACGACCTGCTTATCAGTCTAAGTCTCGCCTTTTTGGCTTTAGGTTGGCCAAGGAGAAATACACCTAGTAACACATTCGTTTGTCAAAACCTTTCTCTCAGTCAAGTCTTATAGCATCTCCCCATATGGCTCGTAATAGTTGGTTGTATAGAAGTGTGTTGTAATGCTTCATTATGAAGTTGAGTTGCTAAAAACAATAGGATTTTTGAATTCTAGAGCTATACATAACGTGACTTCATAACAGAGATCTTCTTTCAAAAAAAAAAGGGGTTAGCTTCTCGTAATTGCTTTATATTACCCCCTCCCTAGTGGATACAATGAAAAGGTTACTTCCATAAGGCTCTCTCACTTTTTGTAATTTTTCTTGCATCATGTGTTGTTTACCCGTAATCTTCAATGCTATATCATCTCAATGTCTCGACTAGTTATCCAACTATATGATATGATTTAATTAACCTCACTTTGATGTACTCTACAAGCGCACCGAGAGTGGGCAAATTTCTCCTTTCCTACAGACTTCTAATGTCTTCACCTTGGTTTAAGCTCGTTGGTTCGAATGGTGCTCATTAGTTTTGCTACCCTACTATCCATTTCATCTGATGACTCTCATTGTAGAATTCATTTATGTTTCATGGCATCAAAGAGGAATTCTTGTAGTATTAAGGATGGGGACATATCCCTTTTGTTAGAATAAATAAATATTGCTGGTATTCTTAATAGATGTTCTTCGAACAACCATTTATCTCCTCTGCTTGTCCATGTGACTAGATAACCCAGGTTACTTCTCCTCGATAAATGCATTAAGACGCCTCATTCTTTCGAACTTATCCATGTGGGCACTTTGAGGTCTTGTTTTATACAAACTCGTAATGGTTTTAAGTACTTCCTCGCCATTGTTATCGATTTTCTAGGACTGCGAGGGCTTGTCCCATGGGTTTCAAAAGTAATGATTTTCCTTTAAGCTCAGGCTAAAATTTCCCTGATTTCAAACCAAAGTGCATCCCTTTTTCCAAAGTCTTAAATGGATTAGATTAGATGGGTTATGTGGCCTTCTTCTCACTCGACTTCTAGAATAATTGACTATATCATTTTCATGTGAGGGTAGTTTTAGTACCCTTGGTATCACACCCCCTTGGGTGGATAGGAGTGGCATTTGTCTCTCTTCCTGGAGCATCATGAGCGCCTCTAACCAATACATGATTTCCTCCCAACATTTAGATGTCCGAGCTATGTGGTTTTACCCGTGAAAGGAGTGAGATTGGATGCCTTCAGATTTTTGCACATATCATGAGCATATTGATTTGGAAGACAAGTGTCATACCTTTAGTTCTCTCATATAGGGTCAATTGTCAAGGAGGGTTAAGCTGTTTGAGTTATGATAATCTCATAAGTGTTTTAACTTCATTTTCATCCTCATGGGCTTACGGCATAGATTCCTTGTGTCAGCTAACGTCAGGAGTGTAATTCCACTTCATGTGTTTTGAATCCCATATCGCATTCAAGGTGCCAGAGTATTCTTATTCTTGATAAACGGATTTTCCCTACACTCTAGAAAATGAGTGGTTCACGTACTTGAGTATTCCTCCTTAATAATTCCTATTGCCAATGTACTACTTACCTCTATGCCTCATTTGTGTAATAATTGACGTAGTCACAGTGATTAACCATGTCAGTATTGTTAGTAGCAACCTTCTGTGTCTCTTAGCATATAACCTCATGAAGTACTCAACTCACCGCATTAATGGATTCCTGAATAACTCCAGCCTGATCTTGAACTCCGCTGCTCCTCATTGTATTAGATCCATTGGGTATTGTAAGTTCAGATGATCCAAAGATGAAGCTTCATAGTATGATCACATATGTATATTTGATAGGTAATTTTATGGTCAGTTTATGAAAGCACACCTTAGAGTAATTATTGAAGGTAATCAAGGGTTTAGTGTGAGTGTTCGCCTAGAGATTTAGAATTTTAAGGATGAGCGGGCTATTCTCCATATTTACCCCTGAAGATGTTATGTGAGTTGATAATAAAGGTAACATAAGTGTACTACACATCAGGTTGCACTAGGAGTATGATGTTCCCCATAACTGTTCCTCATGTACTTTGTGTTTCCATATGTTTATGTCTAAGAAGGTAGTGGTAAACGAGGGATATAATTGATTTGATTGAACAATATGATCATGGTAATATCTTATATGATGCACTACTGGCAAGAATCATCGTGACTTGACTTCATATGGATTGTTGATTGAAATGAAATTATATTCTTGTTGATGAACACCTTTGTGATTACATTAATGGCTGGTAAGGAATATTATGAACACATGATTGTTTGGTTACTATGAAATGACATTCTTGATGGTGTGATGCCATGTGATGGAATTGTAGGTTGTTGTTGTTATCATGAATTGCAATATCCGGTGGGATGTAAATTGTACAGTGGAAATTATTAAAGGTAAAGTCAATGGATAGGTAACTCATGCGAGGTGTCTATCTGTCATCCTTGTTATGTATGTTGGGAGTTGATATTATTTCCGAGAATGTGTCATGATAGAGCTTGTAAGTCGAGAAGGTCATCTGGAAGGCTGAAAGTGTCGTGGAAGGAAAATATTTTTGCTTGATTGAATATCAATTAGTTTTGACTTCAAAGGTACCATATAGGTGTTTTGATCTAAAACTGTGCAGTTCGTGTTCTGGTATCCTTATGATAATGTAGTGCTCGTAATACTGAGATTAGTATTGTTAATATATACATTGTGGTGCTTTGTCTAGTTGTGGGTGTGTTGTTAAGACGATTTTGGTGATTCTCTGGCAGGTGGATAGGCCTAGTTACAAAGGAGACACTGCCGAAATTTTTGAAAAACTTAGGAGTTAGTCAAAATTTAGGGTCTTGAGGTAGGTAAGAAAGGAGATTTATAATATTAACCGTTTCAGTCGGAATCTCTCTTCATTCAAGGACGAATGATCCTAGGGGGGGGAGAATGTAAGGCCCCGGAAATTTTCGCTAAGTAATTTAGGATTTCGTGGTGTCACGTAGGCTTATTATAACATTTTTATGTGCTATTAACATGGTGTACATCCATTGGATTTGGTAAATATGTGTATAAGTCTTATGGTAAGTAATTTGGGGTCCAAGGAAAGGCCTAAGTCTAAGAAAAATTAGAAAAGTCCATAATAGGCTAAAATTCCCAATGATCTTGCACTAGTCCATACTTTGAACAAGCACATATAAATATGTATAATGTTTTATGTGATGAATAACCTATCAAATGAAAGGTCTTTGAGTCTAGTTTCCAACGCTTCAAATCGTTCGTCATTTGGACATTCCTACGCAAAGTTATGATCAAATTACCAAAGGCTGGAAAATGCTATCCTGTGTCAAATCTGCGACCACATTCCTGTCGCATTGTTGACTCTGCGGTCGCATTTCTGTCGCAGACTGGGCCAGTGTAGCCCAGATTTGGGCGCCGATTTTGCGGTGCATTATGCGGCCAGCATTCGCGTTCTGCGGTCCATTCTGCTATAGCAGAATTGACATCGGAGGGTTAATTTTCTAATTTTTATAACCCGACCCCATTTCGATAAATAGCCTTTGGGGCTTCATTTGGGGTCATTTTCTACTGATTTTAGAGAGAGGTGAGAGCATTTTAGAGAGAGAAGGAGGAACCCAACATTTAAATCATCCAAACCTTGCATCAATCTTCAAGAATCAAAGAACCCAATCACAAGTTCTTCATCTAAGAGGTAAGATTGTATACCCCAGGTTTTAATTTCGAGTTTGGAGTATAAGATGGGGTATTGAGGTATGATTATTGGGTGTAATACTATTATGTATACATGCATGTACAACTTAGGTTTATGGGAAGATCGTTTAACATAAATAAGTAAAGATTGGGTTAGGAAATGAAGAAAATCTTGNCATAACAGAGATCTTCTTACGAAAAAAAGGGGGGTAGCTTCTCGTAATCATTTTGTATTACCCCCTCCCTAGTGGATACAATGAAAAGGTTACTCCCATAAGGCTCTCTCACTTTCTGTAATTTTTCTTGCATCATGTGTTGTTTACCCGTAATCTTCAATGCTATATCATCTCAATGTCTCGACTAGTTATCCAATTATATGATATGATTTAATTAACCTCACTTTGATGTACTCTACAAGCGCCCCGAGAGTGGGCAAATTTCTCCTTTCCTACAGACTTCTAATGTCTTCAACTTGGTTTAAGCTCGTTGGTTCCGAATGGTGCTCATTAGTTTTACTACCCTTGGTATCACACCCCCTTGGGTGGATAGGAGTGGAATTTGTCTCTCTTCCTGGAGCATCATGAAAGCCTCTAACCAATACATGATTTCCTCCCAACATTTAGATGTCCGAGCTATGTGGTTTTACCCGTGAAAGGGGTGAAATTGGATGCCTTCAGATTTTTGCACATATCATGAGCATATTGATTTGGAAGACAAGTTGTCATACCTTTAGTTCTCTCATATAGGGTCAATTGTCAAGGAGGTTAAGCTGTTTGAGTTATGATAATCTCATAAGTGTTTTAACTTCATTTTCATCCTCATGGGCTTACGGCATAGATTCCTTGTGTCAGCTAACGTCAGGAGTGTAATTCCACTTCATGTGTTTTGAATCCCATATCGCATTCCAGGTGCCAGAGTATTCTTATTCTTGATAAACGGATTTTCCCTATACTCTACAAAATGAGTGGTTCACGTACTTGAGTATTCCTCCTTAATGATCCTATTGCCAATGTACTACTTACCCCTATGCCTCATTTGTGTAATAATTGACGTAGTCACAGTGATTAACCATGTCAGTATTGTTAGTAGCAACCTTTTGTGTCTCTTAGCATATAACCTCATGAGGTACTCAACTCAGCGCATTAATGAATTCCTGAATAACTCCAGCCTGATCTTGAACTCCGCTGTTCCTCATTGTATTAGATCCATTGGGTATTGTAAGTTCAGATGAACCAAAGATGAAGCTTCACAGTATGATCGCATATATATATTTGGTAGGTAATTTTATGGTCAGTTTATGATAGCACATCCTAGAGTAATTGTTGAAGGTCATCAAGTGTTTAGTGTGAGTGTTCGCCTAGAGATTTAGAGTTTGGAGGGTGAGCAGGCTATTCTCCATATTCCCCCCTGAAGATGTTATGTGAGTTGGTAATAAATGTAACATAAGTGTATTCCATATTAGGTTGCACTAGGAGTATGATATTCCCCGTAACTGTTCCTCACGTACTTTGTGTTTCCATATGTTTATGTCTAAGAAGGTAGTGATAAAAGAGGGGTGTGAATCGATTTGATTGAACTATATGATCATGGTAATATCCTATATGATGCATTGCTGGCAAGAATCATCGTGGCTTGACTTCATATGGATTGTTGATTGAAATGAAATTACATTCTTGTTGATGAACACCTTTGTGATTACATTAATGGCTGGTAAGGAATATTATGAACACATGATTGTTTGGTTACTATGAAATGACATTCTTGATGGTATGATGCCATGTGATGGAATTGTGGGTTGTTGTTGTTACCATGAATTGCAATATCCGGTGGGATGTAAATTGTACAGTGGAAATTATTAAAGGTAAAGTCAATGGATAGTTAACTCATGGTAAGATACATGCAGCCATTTTTATGGTAAGAGATTATGATCCAACTACACGGTACAACGATCTCTTAGATCGTGTCCTTAGACATCGTGATATTATCATATCCCATCTCAACTGGGCAGTATATTTCTAGGCTTTCACAATTTTGGTTTGTATATTCATAATGATACTATGAGCGCTTTAGGGCGTCCTCAAGATATGTTTTCAGATACCGCTATACAATTACAACCTATTTTTTCTCAATGGATACAAAACACCCATGCTTTAGCACCTGGTGCAACGGCTCCTGGTGCAACAACAAGTACCAGTTTAACTTGGTGATTTAGTGACAGTGGGTGGCAAGGTGGCTTTGTTGCCTATTCCATTAGGAACCGCAGATTTCTTGGTACATCACATTCATGAATTTACGATTCATGTGACGGTATTGATACTCTTGAAAGGTGTTCTATTTGCTCGCAGTTCCCATTTGATACCGGATAAAGCAAATCTTGGTTTTCGTTTTCCTTGTGATGGACCTGGAAGAGGGGTACATGTCAAGTATCGGCCTGGGACCATGTCTTCTTAGACTATTCTGGATGTACAATGCAATTTCGGTAGTAATATTCCATTTCAGTTGGAAGCAATCAGATGTTTGGGGCAGTGTAAGTGATCAAGGGGTAGTAACTCATATCACGGGAGGAAACTTTGCGCAAAGTTCTATTACTATTAATGGGTGGCTCCGCGATTTCTTATGGTTACAGGCATCCCAAGTAATTCAGCATTATGGTTCTTCATTATCTGCGTATGGCCTTTTTTTTCCTAGGTGCTCATTTTGTCTGGGCTTTTAGTTTAATGTTTCTATTTAGTGGACGTGGTTATTGGCAAGAACTTATTGAATCCATCGTTTGGGCTCATAATAAATTAAAAGTTTCTCCTACTACTCAGCCGAGAGCCTTGAGCATTATACAAGGACGTGTTGTAGGAGTAACCCATTACCTTTTGGGTGGAATTGCCACAACATGGGCATTCTTCTTAGCAAGAATTATTGCAGTAGGATAATGGCTAGGACGATTTGAAAAGCATTATGGCATTACGATTTCCAAGGTTTAGCCAAGGCTTAGCTCAAGACCCCACTACTCGTCGTATTTGGTTTGGTATTGCTACCGCACATGACTTCGAGAGTCATGCTACTCAAATCATTCCATGATTCCCATATACTCATAAAGCCTAATACAACTCGTATCCAAAAATCCCCTTACTCGAGTCATCCTTGTTCTCAACCTTTGCAAGTCATAACTGATTCACCAGTATACCTCGAACTGAAACTAATATGACACATAGCCGTGCAATCAACTTATCAATAGCAGACTCCCCCACTTGAATCAAAGCCATAGATCAAAGCACACCAAAACTCATAATGCCCATACTCTATTACTGTCATAATACCATAGTGAGATTCAACTGAACCCTTCATAAACTCATGCAACTCAAACCATCTAGTATTTCAAATCATCTGCAAATCTCGCATTCACCCTTGTAACAGTCAAGCCCACTCTCATAAGTGATCCCAACTCAAATTCTGACACATATATTTCACTGCTAAAAGAGAACTCCCAACAAACAACATAGGGGTCACACAAACCTCAGGACACCCCGTTAGAGATAACCCACCTGCTTCGCCTCAAACTAACATCTCCTTATACCCTTCCACAGTCATAACCATTACGCAATAACCTAATCTTCCTGAGTCCGAACTCATATCATGGCATGAAATCTACCTCACTCCTCAACTAAACAACATGCAAAGATCCTTCAGCACACCCATAACTCGGGGCTATAAATCAAATCAAGATGGAAATCAAGCACCAACTTGTTCTTTCTAAACCTCAAGCAAACTCTTCTCGTTACATTCAAATCATATGAACACATCTCGCAGTCACATCATACTCATCACGTAGCCATCCAGCCATAGACTCCACCAACAGGGATACTATCGGACATATAAATCCAAAAGCACGTCCTCACCCAATCAACACCTCAGTGCTCAAGCTACAGTCAAAACCCGGCCTCAAGTCCTGCAGACTGGCCAACCACCAACACACAAAAATCACATCTCGCACCTCATCCAGAGAATCACAAGCCATCGATGCACAGCTGATACCGAGCGCTCATGTGCGCATAAGAATGCGTGGAAGGAATTCAAAGGATTACGCTTCAAGTTGAATCAATGCCGCACGATAAGGAACAAAAGATGAGAAATATATCCTAAATGTCCTGTAGCCTCTCGAAGATAGGTATGGACGTCATCATACCGATCCGCAAGACTCTACTAGACACTTGCTCATGACTTGTAGAACTTATGAACCTAGCATGATGTACAGCTCATTTACTTTATCACATGGTGGAAAACACAAATATCAACAAAGTAGGCCATTAAACAGTGCCCTGGAAACAATAGAGTCACGACTCAAAGGGTGCACGCCCACATACCCGTCACCTAGCATGTGCGTCACCTCAACACCAACCACATAACACATAATTCGGGGTCTCATACCCTCAGCACTAAGTTCAAAAGAGTTACTTATCTTAAACAAGCCAATTCCGACACCGAGCAAGCCAAGTGATGCTCCAAGAATGCCATCACGCACGTTCCGATCTCCGAACGGCTCAAAACTAATCAAAAACAACTCAAATACATCAAAAAATGCTAAAGGAACTAATCCCAATCGAAAAAGGTCGAATCTTTAATCAAAAGCTCAAAATCGGCCAAAAAGCCCAACCCAAGCCCGTACCTCAAAACCCGATAAAACTTATAAAATCCGTTAACCTATTCAATTACAAGTTCAACCATACTAGTTTCACTCAAATCCGACTCCAAATCGGAGTTCAAAATCAAAAATTCATATTATGAAACATTAGGCCAAAACCCCCAATTTCTTCTTTAAAATTCATCAACCAAAAGCTAAAATCGAAGATAGATTCACGAAATATAACCAAAACCGAGTAGAGAACACCTACCTCAATTCATATGCTAAAAATGGCCTCGATTATTGCCCAATTCCGAGCTCCCCAACTCAAAATATGTTAAATGCACAAAATCCTCATTTTAATATTGTTCTGCCTCGTTTCTTGTGCTGAAAGATCTCGAAACTCACTTTTTATGCCTCCAATGGATTCTTTGTGAAATTCTAGTCAAGTTAGCTTCTTGAATCACTCTATTTGACCTTATATTGAAGGAGATATGTTGGTTTCAATATTTGAAAATAGTGCAGATTTTTAAATACGCAGTCAGCGGCAATTTCGTAATTAATCTAAAAAGTGTGGCAACCCAATTCTTAGTGAAATGACCATAAAATCCTCACACGATGCAAATTTGATGATTCTTTTTTTCTATGGCTATGTAATTACGATACGGATCTAATGGTTCGATCAAAACAGAAATCGAAGTTCATATGTTCAATGTGGTACCATTTATGCTTGAAGAAACGACGTTGAAACATAAGAAAAATGAGCACAACACAACCCAAACCTATCCGAAACTCACCTGAGCCCCTCGGGACCCCATCGAAACATACCAACAAGTTCCATATCATAATACGGACCTACTCGAGGTCTCAAAACAGACATAACAATATCAAAACGATGAAACGCACCTCAAATCAAACTTAATGAACTTTCGACTTCCAAAAACTCACGCCGAAACATATCAAATCAACCTGGAATGAACTCAAATTTTGCACACAAGTCCTAATACATCATACGGAGCTACTCGTGCCCCCAAATTATCAATCTAAGTGCAAATGCTCAAAGCAACCGGTCGGATCGTTACAGTTGCACTCCACTTGTCTCGGAGTTTCCTTTCGAGTCAGTATACTCATGTACATACTTTTATGGTTATGTTGGGGCCATGTCCCACCCTTTATAATGTTTAGGTACTCTTAGAGTCTTTTAGACACATGTCGTATATGTGGATACTTATATGGCCTTGTCGGCCTATGTTTTGAGTGTACAAATAATCATGTCGGTTATAGGCCTGTATGTCACAAATATAAGTTTGTATATCATGTTGGGCGTCTTATGCAAGTATTCCCATAAGTTTTATTCTGATTATCTCATGATAACCCTTCAAGCCCATTTACGTATGATAGTATGGTTAAGGATACATTACGTTAGTGCTGGGCAAGTAAGGCCGGGGTGCCTGTCACAGCCCTCCTATTTGGGTCGTGACACATTTCCCTTCAAAATCTATTTATTATTTTCAATTTCAATTTTTTTTTCTTATCATCCTTCTCATTCTTCTTTATCAAAACAACATACCATGGTTGTCACCTTTTTTTTCATTTCATTAACCAACTCTATCAAAAGCCAAAAATATCCAAATTCATCAAAATTCCTAAAAGCTACATAGTACTGATAATTCAAAGAACAAAGAAAGAGACTAAAACTTTTTAAAAAGATAAGTTGTGATCATAACATAAGCCATAACAACAAACACAACCCAGCTGCAGCAAACAAAACTTTAACACTCTTGTCTCTGTTCTTATCAATTGTCAAATCCAACATCACAATCCCAATGTCACACCACTTTTTTTCCGAGGGAATAGGGAGTTTTTCCAATTAAGTGACACAAATCAAAATGGGATT
Organism: Nicotiana attenuata; assembly: GCF_001879085.1. Classification (NCBI taxonomy): domain Eukaryota; kingdom Viridiplantae; phylum Streptophyta; class Magnoliopsida; order Solanales; family Solanaceae; genus Nicotiana; species Nicotiana attenuata. The sequence goes on from NC_031998.1 coordinate 18,741,969, forward strand.
ATTTATTGATTCAGAGTCGCCACTTGGGATAGTTATTATGGTGTCCCAAGTCACCGGTTTATTTTAATCCAGAATCGAGGAAATTGACTCTTATTTATGGTTCGCGAAAACAGAAGACCGGGTAAGAAATTATGTTAACCCAGGAGAAGGTGTGAGGTACTCCCGAGTTCTGTGGTTTTAGCACGGTCGCTCAATTATTAATAATTGAACTAATTATCTAATTTAATACATGTTTAAAACCTATTGTGTATTTTTAACCTTTTAAAATCGCTTTTAATTATTTATGGAATTTGTTTGAACAAGTCGCGATGTCACCCACTCGTTTATTTTTGTACACATTGTGAATCGCATCACGTGAACCGTACCCACGATCTACAACATATTTATTTTTATTATTATTTGAAGTTATGATCGGGTCATATGAAATGCGCACTCGCATTGGGAATTATGTATCACGACCATGCCGCTGGAACCGTACTCATAGCCATGATGATTTATTATTAATCGCGCCTAAAGCAACTAGCGCGTGTTCATAATTTGTTTTTCCTTACGTTGAAATTATTTACAAAGGGTTATGGTTACAAAAGGGATTATAGACTTGAGGAAAACGATTCTATTGTGCATATTAAAACAGAAAAAGTTGTGCAGATTCACATATATGATTCGCAAGAATGGCTGTTTAGCATAAGTCGACTAAGATTACACTACTCAATTAACAGAATCAAAGTTGTATTACTGTTTAGTACGTACAATAACAAATAGCAATATCTGTAGTTTTGATGTGCACCTCATTTAATTGTTATTTACACTAGTAAATGAATTTCAAAGTTTATTATAGAGGCTCAAATTCAAAATTGGTATGCTCCAGAATTGGACCAAACCTAACCAGCTTAGGTACAATGACGTTATCCCTAAGGGAACATATCAATGGATTATCCCACTGCTCAAATTAGGCCAAATCATTTGGATTATAAATTTAAAGCAAACATTAATGAGTCATTTCTCCACAAATGTTAAAACTTCGGAAGCTGCAAATAAATCCAGTATACTTATTTTAATCAAACACATAATCGACAACTACTTCATGTTGCATAAATTGATATTTGGACGGACAGATTCTACATGCTTATAGGACATACAATCATGGCAACATTTTCAACTTCACGTGAAATAACAAATAATTATAACCATGTCATTTACTTCATTGATTCAAATCTGACTAAAACTAAGAGAACATGGCAGTACCTTAGGGAATAAGAACAGGGAGAAACACGGTGATGAAAGAGGAAGAAGCACAGGTGCAGTCTCAACAAGCAACCAGCAAATCCAGATTTTTGTTTTAAGCTTTTGAATCTTTGCAATTTCTAGCAGCTCGATTACCTCAAGAATCCCAAAACTAACAAGTAGATGAACTAAAATTTGACATAGAACAAGATATTCCTAATTTCCTTTTTTTTAAACCGATCTCCCCCCTTTTTTCAAAGTTTTCTGTTCTTCTTTTTGGAAAATGAGAGTGGAGATGGCTGCTGTGCTTTTTTCGACGTAGGAATTAGGTTGATTTATTTTCGTGAGAGGGGGGGCTGTTGTTCATTCTCAGAGAAGGGAAAGGAATCCTTAGGGTTTTTCTTAGTGAGGGTTGTTCTCTTCTCTGCTGAGTGAGAGGTGAGGAAGGCTGAAAAGGGGGGATGGCTCTAGGGTACTCTAAAGGGGGGGAAGGTCCGATTGTTTTTAGGGTTAAGGGGAAGGGGATTTTTAATGAGATGGGAAGGAAAAACAACGTAGAATTGCGGTAATACTACGTCTTTTCATGCTCTCAGAGGTTAAGGGTTTGGACCGGGTCATGGGCGAAAATGTGGCCAAAATTGGGCTTGAAACAGTGGCCCAATCCGATTTAGCTTAGCAGCCCTTTTCCTTCTTTCCCTTCTTTATTAGCCTTTTGCAAAATTAGCCACTTTAGACTCAAATTTTAATTTAAATCCCATTTTTTGTGTGACTACCCTATTGATCTATTTTACCTAATGATGGATTAATGACCTAATTAATTAAACTATTCTAAGAATGCAATTTTGATTTTTAGTTATTTAAAAGATGCATTTAAAAATATAACTAAATCCTAAAATGCAATCTAAAATCTAAAAGGCTATGAAATTAACATTTGAACATTTTTTTATGATTTTTATGATTTACGATATTCATAACATGAATAAACAATGCAAATAAATGCAAAATCAAATAAAGAAAAGCTCCTAAAATTCATACAAACGATTAAAATTATTTTGTGGACTATTTTTAGGGGTAATTTCCATGTGGGGCAAAAATTGAGTGATCATAGTTGCTCCTCCTTTCTCGAAAATACGAAGAGTTTTCGGGCAAAGATAAAGTAAGCAATTTTTTGCCCGCTTGGATACTCCATGGGAAGTGTTTTGAAATAGCTTGATCGAACCTTGCTTCAAATGTTGCCTACATATCCTTGGCTATAAAGGAATCAGGTCAGTGTAGTTCAGGAAGTTTTAGTAGCTGGGACTACCGAGAAGCTGTGATTTCATTGTTGTTGCTGTTGTTACTGCTTGCTGAGCTCCTTATTACACCAAAGTCAAAATGAAAAAAACTAACTAAGCCTATCAGCTACAAGTTACAAGATTCTATCTATGAGTCTTTTGAAGCTTGATCTTGAGTCTTGGATGGTTCTTCATGCAGACTCTGATCCGAATCTTGATGCTTGCTAGGTGCAGGTGCTAGTTCATTCTTCTTCAGCTTTCCGGATCACGATGGGACATGCAAATCTTGTGACCTCAGTCATAACTTGAGCAGTCCATATCTTTTTGTTGCTTCTGCACTTTGAATTAACTTCTTTTCCTTTTCTTTTCTCTATTTTGGATTGAGACTTCTTTTTGGTCATCTATGAACTCTGTGCCTCGAGGTATAACCTGCTCAGGCATCAAAACAAACAAATAAATGAAATTTTTCTGCCCCAGTTTCCACTAGGAAAATTTCGTGAATTATTAGTAACAAAACTCTATACTACTTCATTATTGAAAGCAATAAAAAGGTCGGGATTGGTGTACCCTGAGAAAACGGAGACTAGGAAATGGAGACCCTATGTCTAAATTAAAAGCAACTAGGGAGTGGAGACCATATGTTGGAAAAGCGACTAGGGAGTGGAGACCCTATGTCAAAAAGAAAAATCAACCAGGGAGTGGAAACCCTATGTTGGAAAAGCGACTAGGGAGTGGAGACCCTATGTAGAAAATAAAATCAACTAGGAAGTGGAGACCCTATGTTGGAAAAACGACTAGGGAGTGGAGAACCTATGTTGGAAAAGCGACTAGGGAGTGGAGACCCTATGTCTAAAATAAACATCAACTAGGGAGTGGAGACCCTATGTAAGAAAAATGACTACGGAGTGGAGACTCTATGCCTAAAATAAAGATCAACTAGGGAGTGGAGACCTTATGTTGGAAAAATGACTAGGGAGTGGAGACCCTATGTCTAAAATAAACATCAACTAGGGAGTGGAGACCCTATGTTGGAAAAGTGACTAGGGAGTGGAGACCTTATGTTGGAAAAACGACTAGGGAGTGGAGACCCTATGTCTAAAATAAACATCAACTGGGGAGTGGAGACCCTATGTTGGAAAAGTGACTAGGGAGTGGAGACCCTATGTCTAAAATAATCATCAACTAGGGAGTGGAGACCCTATGTTGGAAAAACGACTAGGGAGTGGAGACCCTATGTCTAAAATAAACGTCAACTAGGGAGTGGGGACCCTATGTTGGAAAAGAGACTAGGGAGTGGAGACTCTATGTCTAAAAATCATCAACTAGGGAGTGGAGACCCTATGCTGGAAAAGCGACTAGGGAATGGAGACCCTATGTTTAAAAATCATCAACTAGGGAGTGGAGACCCTATGTCTAAGAATCATCAACTAAGGAGTGAAGACCCTATGTTGGAAAAACGACAAGGGAGTAGAGACCCTATGTCTAAAAAATATCAACTAGGGAATGGAGACCCTATGTTGGAAAAGCAAGTAGGGAGTGGAGACCCTATTCTGAAAAATCATCAACTAGGGAGTGGAAATCCTATGTTGGAAAAGCAAGTAGGGAGTGGAGACCCTATGTTTGAAAAATCATCAACTAGGGAGTGGAAATCCTATGTTGGAAAGGCGACTAGGAGTGGAAACCCTATGTCTAAAAATCATCAACTAGGGAGTGGAGACCCTATATTGGAAAAGCGACTAGGAAGTGGAGACCCAATGTCAAAAAGAAAAATCAACTAGGGAGTGGAAACCCTGTGTTGGAAAAGCGACTACGGAGTGTGTCGCGCCCCCTTTTTCTCGCGAATTAGGGTTTATGACATTTGGTAGGGACAACTCATTCCTTTTGGGAAAGGGGTTTTGCAATTTTGAAGAGTCGCCACCTAATGATTAGGGTGCATTAGGACACCAGAAGAGTTCGAATTGGATAACCAGAGATAGGGTAAGGGCTTGAAATTATTCTAAGGGGAAGGTGTTAGGCACCCCTCAGAATCTACTAGTGTGGTTCCTGGCCAGACAATTATTGTGAATTTGGGTACAATTAGCATATAAACAAACAAGGCTCAAATAAGAGGGGATTTCATCACATAAATGTTTGAAAGTAAACAAGGTTTGAAAAAGTTGATTATAAAAATAAAGAGTTAAAATGCTGAAAAGAAATAAATAAAGAATAAAGGGAGAAGGGTCCTAGGTTTATTAATAATATGAATCACCCCACACAATGTCCGGTAATCACTCCTCAATGAGGGGATACACGTGACATTATCGCGTGGTCATCATATCCATATCTACCCATCCCACCCCGTTAGGGTATTTAAAACGCGGATTGGTCTCGAATACTCATTGCATGCTATTATCCGCCCCAATCCTATCAGTCCCGGAGGCACTTAGGACTACTAATTCTAAAAGGGAAGGGATATTGGGCTTATTTGAGGTTTTGAAAGGTAAAAATCTAAGGCAACATACAAAACACATATTGCACATTTTAGGGAAAAAACATATAAACAAACAGGGGCTCAGTTATACCTCCTCGAACAGAAAAAGCACATAATTAGCATGACTTTCACATACAGTTTAGGTCTGATTAAATACTAAATGTGAGAGAGAATTTAAGAGTTGAGGCAGGCTGGTTCATTACATAATTCAGATAAGAAGCCCGAATCAGGCCTGTCTAATGGTTGTAATTGTTAAAACAGATTCAGTTTATAATTTTACCCTATGGCTTGCCTAAGTGTTAAGACAGGGTCCTATAGACATGATATCTACTGAATTTAGAAGGTAATTAAAACTCAAACGAATCGTTTGAAAACCCTATAGGCATGATTGCTAAACTTTGGTCAAGCATGGGATTCAGATTATTAAAGAGAGGCTGAATTTAAACGAATTGATTACAAGTTCTGCAACTGCTAGTATCCATTATTGTTGATTTTATATCTAACACTGAGTGAGGCGAATCAGATTCAATTAGAAATTCCTGTAGGCATGCTTTCTATGCGTTGCTGATTTTAAACCTTATAGACATGGGGTAAAAATGCAGAAGCCTTATAGACATAGTATCTAAATGCATGAGGCTTGTTTTAAACCTATAAACATGGTATCTAGATGCGGAATTTGTTTAAGACCTATAAACATGGTATCTAGATGTAATTGAATATGCAGAATTGAACAATCCTATATGCATAATTTCTATACGAAGTTGGATATGCAAAATTCAGAATAGACCTATAGGCATGATTTCTATTTGAATATGAAGAATTAAGAATACCTATAGACATGGTTTCTATATGAAGGTTGGATATGCAGGAATATAGTAGTCCTATAGTCATGATTTCTACATGTATTTGAAATATGCAAAATAATAATAGACCTATAGACATGATCTCTATATGTATTTGAATATGCAGAATTGTAGTGGACCTATAGGCATGATTTCTACCCTTTGCATGTATAGTTACCCACCCTTTTTCACTAGCCAGCCCCAAGCGTTTATTACAACTTATTACAAACTAGAATGAATAAAAATTGCATCAGAAAAGTAAAAAAAAAGTACAACCAAAGGAGAGCCCAATTCAGACTTTTTGTCTGAATAATGAGATAGACCAACTCAAAGACCACTGATCCAAAGCCTCTCTCCGATCTGAGTGTGTCAAAGTTCCCTAAGAGCCTCAATGGGACTCCGGGCAGTGCTCACACCCAAATTGTATCACCAGAATAGGGATAAGTACAGTGTGGAAGGGCCAGCCCTCAAGTGCCCATGTTCAGAGGGAGCTCAAAGGGTCCCAAGGCAAGGCTCACAAGAGGGGGGCAGAACTTAAAGTCTAGGAGAGTGCAAGTGAAGAACAGAATTCTAAGGAATAAAGGAGAGGGAAACAGCTACAAACAGGTACACAAAAGGGGTTCAGGGAATAGGGGAATTGCAAAGAGACTATTGCTTTGGCCAGGGCAAGCTTTAGGCATGCCCAGCAATGGAGGATGTTGGCATGCCTATAAGTCTGCCAGAACACACATATTAGAGGCTAGGATTCTAGGGGATCAAGTTTGAGTCATGGACAATAATTTACAGTACTGCCATGCCTCAAACCATAGTATAAACACATAGGGAGTGGGGTTTTGGGATTCATAATAGATTTAGAATAGGCAGAAGGAAATTACAGCATGCTAATGTAAGCATTGAACTATACATAAGCAGTAGGCATACATACAGGTAAAGGTAGTAAATAAACACATTGTTGTGATTGCTGAAAACCTTAATCAGGACATACCGGTTTCAAAGAAGCAAAATAGCAGTAGCAGTACTGGAAACACAGGCCACAACACAAGTAACAAGAGAGAATGATTTTGAATGTGAGTGTGAGTTCAGAAAACTAAGAGTGTTCGTGTGTGTTGTGTCAATGAAAGAGCAGGTATTTATAGTGTGAAAACAGGCAAAAAATAAGGCAAGAAATAATCGTGTACCAATTAAAATCAATCAGTAGAAGAACTTCCTTTAGTTAAGGAGTTCAAACTTAAACGGTAATGAACAGAAATCGTTTAAGGAAAGAGATTGAGCAAGCATCTTGTGCAAAGTAGGCAATTAGGGGTAAATACATAGGAGTTTAATTAAGGGAAGAATCTTTAAAATACACGGTTAAACAAATAAGGTAAGATACCCAATAAAATCAATTAGTACATAGTAAATCAAGGAGTCAAGGATTCGAAATTACTGGTTCATGAGTAAACCAAGTCAGAAAGGCTAAGGAAAGTTTTTGAATCAAACCAAGTAACAGGGAAATTAGCATAACAAGGAAAGAAACAATCAGACTTACACAAAAGAGGTCTGAAATCAGTCAAAATTGAAAGTCATTTTAGAGGGGAAGCTCAGCATATATAAAGAGTGCACAAGTGTTAGGCATGCGAGGCTGAATTTAGGACAAAGAAAAAGCGTCATGCAATCACAAAAGTAAGTAGTGAACAATAGGAACATGGTAGTCATCTTAGTAGCAAAGAAGAGGGAGAGCATCAAATAACATACAGAGGGTCCAGTAGAAAGACCCTAGAAGAGTTTACCAGGAAATTAGAATCTTATAAAGAAACAAAGATTTCGAAACTCAGTCGAGCAGTAGATGAAACAATCTTCAGAAACTCGAATAGGTCCAAAGGAGTTAGGGTTTTGAAATCAAACAAGTTCAAAGATGAAGAACAAGCAAATCACATAGCGAATAGTATCAATACTCGGATGAAACCCAAAATTTTAGGGTTTTGCCATCAATCGAGTGTAGAGATGAAAGGACAAGTAATCAAGGCAAAAAAAATACTAACGAAATAAGTTTAGAAATCTCACAAAGGAACTGAGACTTTTAACGTGCATTTCCCAGTAGAAGAACAACACAAGAAACACAGTAGAAGCAACACATAAGAATCACAGTAGAACATGCTAAAGATCAGAGAAACTTCTAAAAAAATCCTAAATCGAAAAGATAAAGGTTTTGAAAGCAGAGTTTTTGAAGGAAACTTAAAAACGTTTGGAAGCTTAGAGATAAACACTGATCAAAAGAAATCAGAAGAACCTCAAAAGGTTAGGGCTTCAGAAGAAACCCAGAGGGTGTGAAAGGCTTGGAAGGTCATTGATCTGAGCAGGAGAAGTCAAGATCAGGCTTGAACAGCCATGGCTGGCCGGAGCAATGTCGGAGAAAGACATAGAACTCGAACGAAACCAAGTCTGGGCCAAGCTTCTTCAAGGTTTGACCTTGGAACCATAGTAACCAGGCATGTAAGAGTTATAGGAGGCCGGTATAGGACTTCGATGACCTTGGAAGCCATGGATTCCGGTGATTTTAGGGTGGACGTGGAGGGAGGCGGCTAGGGTTTGAGAAGCTTCAAGAGAGAATCGAGAGAAGGGGGGAATTCAAGGGCCGCTACAGAAGGGAAATGATTAGATTTAGGGGTTAGGTCGGGTTAAAAAAGGAAGGGGCAAATATGAGCCGTTGATCTAAGTGATCAACGGCTAGGATTAAAAGGAGAGTCCGGGCGGGTTATTTAAAAGGGTCGTGGGTCGGGTAGATTAGGTAATTGGGTTGGGTAATTGGGTTTAGGAATTGGGTTCTAAAATTGAAATGCAAATGGGCTATCATTTAAATAGTCATTTTTCCCTCATTTATTTTATTAAAAATAGTAAAATAATTTCTGGAAATAAATTAAAGGTACTAAAATGATTAATGATACGTAATTATCAAATTAAAAATACTGAAGTCAATTTTGTAACTATAAATACAATTAAATCTTAAAAGAGGCCAGTATTACAATTACATGCAATTTAGCTTAAAAAAATACCAAATAAATTTATAAAAATATGCAAAAATTATGTTAGCAATATTTTAGCATAAATATGAGAATCAAATAAATGAATCACCAAAAATGATAATTTTGGGGATAATTACTGGGTTTTCCCTTGATAAAATAGGGTAATAAATTGATTTAAAAATCTTTGAAAAATTAAGGAAAAATAATAAAACCTTGGGACATGCTTATATATGCATATATAGGCTATTTTGAAGGTATTTTGCATATTGAAATATACAGGAAAAAATTGGGTATCAACAGCTGCCCCACTTTACCCGGGAAGGATGAAAGAGTTGCCGGGTAAAGATATGATGGCCAATTTTTACCTGGCGAAACGGTTTGAAGAGGACTTAGGCCGCGCTCTGGTTTCTGAGCTGCCTACATATCCCTGGTCTTACAGGAATCAAGTCGTATGTAGTTCAGGATCCGTCGGCGGAGTATGCCGATGGAGACTTTCAAGAGCGGACGCAATATTTAGGACGGGGTGAATGGTTGAAATCTGATAGGGCTGCAGGAACTGGAGTGGGATCGCTCCTGCCGAGATGGCCGTTTCTCGCCGGTTCACCTGCAAATAAGCAAATACAAGCATATATTGTGCATAAATTTAAACGTGATGCAAATTCCCGTCGGACCATGAATGTTGTCTTTGAACGGTAAGGATGACGTCCTTAGACCATGATGTCTTGGGCCATGATGCGCATAATAATAAAGGATTTGCAGGCCATGAAATGATGCTCTCGGGCTATGAGAATGATGCCTCCAAAACATGACGCCTTTGAATAATGATATGCAAAGATTAAAGGAATCCTCAAGCCATGGCATGGCGTTCTCGGGCTATGCAAATGGTGCCTCCGAACAATGACGCCCTCGTATAATTTGGCGATCTTTCAGCCCATGAGATGAAATGGGTGGCGATCTTTCACCATGCAGAATGTAAGTAAGGTGGCGATCTTTCAGCCATGCAAAATGTAAANCCGGTGATTTTGGGGTGGAAGTGGAGGGAGACGGCTAGGGTTTGAGAAGCTTCGAGAGAGAATCGAGAGAAGGGGGAATTCAAGGGCGGCTACAGAAGGGAAATGATTAGGTTTAGGGGTTAGGTCGGGTTAAAAAAGGAAGGGGCAAAATATGAGTCGTTGATCACTTGATCAACGGCTAGGATTAAAAGGAGAGTCCGGGCGGGTTATTTAAAAGGGTCGTGGGTCGGGTAGATTAGGTAATTTGGTTGGGTAATTGGGTTTAGGAATTGTGTTTAATTAGAGGCTCAAATCCGGCTAAGATTGAAATGCAAATGGTTATCATTTAAATAGCCATTTTTTCCTCATTTATTTAATAAAAAATAGTAAAATAATTTCTGGAAATAAATTAAAGGTAATAAAATGATTAATAATACGTAATTATCAAATTAAAAATGCTGGAGTCAATTTTATAACTATAAATACAATTAAATCTTAAAAGAGGCCAGTATTACAATTACATGCAATTTAGCTTAAAAAAATATCAAATAAATTTATAAAAATATGCAAAAATTATGTTAGCTATATTTTAGCATAAATATGAGAATAAAATAAATGAATCACCAAAAATGATAATTTTGGGGATAATTACTGGGTTTTCCCTTGATAAAATAGGGAACCAAATTGATTTAAAAATCTTTGAAAAATTAAGGAAAAATAATAAAACCTTGGGACATGCTTATATATGCATATATAGGCTATTTTGAAGGTATTTTGCATATTGAAATATACAGGGAAAAATTGGGTATCAACAGAGTGGAGACCCTATGTCAAAAATAAATATCAACTAGGGAGTGGAGACCCTATGTTGGAAAAGCGACTAGGGAGTGGAGACCCTATATCTAAAATAAAGACCGACTAGGGAGTGGACCCTATGTTGGAAAAGCGACTAGAGAATGGAGACCCTATGTCTAAGACCAACTAGGGATTGGAGACCATATGTTGGAAAATGCAGCTAGGGATCGGATAACCTATACCACCATGATTTTGAATTTTCTTTCTTTTCATTTCATTTTTTTTCATCATTTCATCATATTTTTTTCTATTATTCTTTATTTCGGAGAATGAGTAAATGCGGGAAAGAATTTTGGAGGAGAGTTCCCTTTTTGGAATTGTTGATGCAAAGCTGTTTCTAGCTCTTACCCAGTTTCTTTTTGGTCGCACCTGCTTCTTGCAAGGTTGCTTTTGGATTGCACCTTTCCTGTTTTTTCAAAAAAAAAATAATTTGTCAGTTTGAAACGGTGGTTGGTTTTGTGGCCTTGATTATTTCATTCACCTTATCTCGGCCCTTTCAACTGCAACTAGTTGTTTCCTGAATACCGATTGCGTTTATGACCCTAGAGAACCTCTAGCTTTTCTAGACTTTGCCATGATGGTTGGTCACGTGGGACTCAACCTTTTCGACTTTATTTTTCCTTTGTAGGACTTTCACTTCTGACTTGTTTTTTTCAATTTTTAACTTCAGAGCATTGGGGAACTTTTTAGCTCCTCAAACTTTGCTGCAACGGCTAGTCGCATGGGACTTAACCTTTTCCAACTTTATTTCGCCTTCGTAGGCCTTTCATTTCTAGCTTCTTTCTTCCAACTTTAATTTCAAAGCATTTGGGGTACCTTGGCTTTTCAAACCTTTTCCGAGACGGTTAGCCACTCAACCTTTCAACTTCATTTGCCCTTATAGGCCTTTCGATTTGATTTTCTCCTTCCAAGAGTTTTGAATTTGAAGCATTGGCCACCATGGCCAGTCGGGGTCAACTCGATGCCCCTGCCGAGACTGAGTGCCTTTTTGCATATTAACTTTCATTACACGAGAGCCCTGTAAATTAGTCTTACCATCCGTTCTTTATCTTGGTTTCAAAATAGAGTTATACCGAAAGGGATTCAAAGAAAAATAAACAATAGAATGGACAACGATTTTAGGCAAAAGGTATCCCTTTCGGGGAAAGGAAAGAAGGACTTATCTGGAGTACATGCGGACTTCAATGAATGGGGTCTGATTATTTGTAATCTCTTAACATATAAATGGGGTCTGATTATTTGTAAACGACGTTGTTACATGCATCCCAAAGCAATATAATATTATTTTCTCTCTATAAGCTACTGTTCTTCTTTATCTGATATTGTTTGAGTTACATCCAGTTCAAGTGAGACTCATTTTTTCAAGGCTATAACTGTTCAAGTCAAACGGTTTGAATTTTTTTTATCATTGTTCGTTTTAATTACAATTCAATTCATCCTTTGTGTCAAATTAATCCACGTATCCTTAAAACCATTTACAAATTTAATTGTTATCCGATTTTGATGGTAAACAGTTTGGCGCCCAATGTGTGGCTAAGGATAATAGTGGTTATTTGATACTAATTTCCATAACATACACTATTTTACACTTGTTCTTTAAATTGTCTCTAATTTCCGGTTAAAGCTCAAAATGTCAAACTCACAATTGGCACCCCTACCTGCTGACAATGAGTACGGTCACCACGGTGAAAATAACAATATAGCGCCTGGTAACGAGGTACCACCCATAGATACCATCAAAATTCGAGTCGCAGACCCGTTGGACGCTAACTCACATGTGGCTATCGGCAGAAACCTGCCTACCGACCCCGAGAATATCATGCATGGTGGAGCTCTATCGACACCGCTGAATACTCAAAACAATGGGGGAGACGGGATCAATCTACAGATGATCTTCGAAATGTTACAAGCTCAACAGAAAACGATAGCTCAGTTGCAAAACCAAAGCCGTACACCAAGCAGAATTGAACTCGATCCGTCCCAAGAAATCACCCGCAGGGAAGAACCGGTCCAGATAGGTCGAATGGAGATGAATCGAGGACTAATCCTAAAATGGATAGAGTCAGGGAAAAAGAAAATCAAGGCAAATGACAAGAAGGTAAAAACCTAAAATTCTAGGGTCGACCAAATCCCGGGAGCACTGCCGGTATTGAAAGGCTTGGATTCCAAGAAGTGCGTGCAAAAACCTTTCCCTCCGAGTGCGGCCTCGAAACCAATCCCTAAAAATTCCGTATGCGTAAGATTCCTAAGTATAACGGGACAATTGACCCAAACGAGCATATCACTTCCTACACATGCGCCATCAAAGGAAACAACTTGGAGAATGATGAGATCGAGTCTGTTTTGTTGAAGAAATTCGGAGAGACCCTGTCGAAGGGAGCCATGATATGGTATCATAACTTACCTCCTAATTTTATTGACTCATTTTCTATGCTTGCAGACTCTTTCATGAAAGCACACGCCGGGCCAATCAAGGTTGAGACCATGAAGTCGGACCTCTTTAAAGAGAGACAGAAGGATAATTAGATTCTAAGAGAGTTCGTATCATGGTTTCAAATGGAACGGATGGACTTGCCGCCAGTCGCTGATGATTGGGTCGTTCAAGCTTTCACCCAGGGACTCAATGTTCGATGATCGGTGGCTTCACTACAATTAAAGCAAAACCTAATAGAATATCCGGCTGTCACTTGGGCCGACGTACATGACTGATATCAATCAAAAATCAGAATCTAAGACGACCAACTCGGGGCTCCTTCGGGGTCCGTTTATCCCGTCAGAATCGTTGACTAGGTCAAGAGAGATATCGACCGTGAACCAATATCAAATGGGGATCGATATCAGCCTACAATGGAGATCGAAGAAGGAGGGGGTCCAGGCGGAATTCTATTCGAAGTGAAAGGGGAAATGATCAAGGACTAAACAACCGGGGTCTCATGAGCAAGAACGGTTTCGATAGGCCCACCAGGCTAAGGAAGCACCAAGATTATATGAATATAACTTTAACGTCGACATTGCCGCCATTGAATCAGCTATCGGACGCATCAAAGACATCAAATGGCCTCGACCCCTACAATGCGATCCTGCCCAAAGGGATCCTAACCAGATGTGCAAATGTCACGGTACTCACAGTCATAGAACATCGGATTGCTGACAATTGAGAGAGGAAGTAGCCCAGCTATTCAATAACGGGCATCTTCGAGAATTCCTAAGCGACCGAGCCCAAAATAATTTTAGAAATAGGGATTCTAATAAACAGACCGAGCAAGAAGAACCTCAACACGTCATTAACACGATCATCAGTGGGGTCGATGTTCCACAAGGGCCAACACTAAAATGCACCTTAGTATCCATCACAAGGGAAAAACGGACTCGAGATTACCTACCGAAAGGAACTTTGTCCTTCAACGACGAAGATGTAGAAGGGATCGTGCAACCCCACAATGATGCACTGGTAATATCTGTACTCATAAACAAATCTTGAGTTAAGCATGTGTTAATTGATCCAGGTAGCTCGGCCAACATCATCCGATCGAGGGTCGTAGAACAGCTCGGCCTACAAGATCAAATCGTGCCTGGAGTCCGAGTTCTAAAGGGATTCAACATGGCCTGTGAAACCACTAAGGGAGAGATAACATCACCGGTGAATGCCTTCAGGACCATCCAGGAAACAAAGTTTTATGTCATCGAAGGAGATATGAGGTACAACGCCCTGTTCGGGAGGCCATGGATCTACAACATGAGGGCAGTTCCCTTAACTCTTCACCAAGTGTTAAAATTCCCAACGCCAGGAGGGATTTAAATGATCTATGCGGAGAAACCGACCGCAAAGGAAATGTTTGCAGTCGAAGAAGTGATTTCGGTATCAACACTGGCAACATCAAAGGGACCAAGTTCGGGTACAAAGCAAGAGGCTAAATAGCAATTATCGACGCTGGCCACGATCCAATCAGATAAGCAGGGGACTGATGAAGACGATGATAACGGGGTTCCCAGATCTTTTATAGTCCCCGATGATTCTGACGCCACTAAATCAACGGTCAAGGAGCTGGAACAAGTCACATTGATCGAGCGTTTACCCGATCGGAAGGTATACCTGGGCACGGGACTAACCCCCGAGCTCAGGAAGAAACTCATTCAATTTCTTATAGCTAACATAGATTGTTTTGCTTGGTCCCATCTTGATATAACAGGGATCCCACCGGAGATTACCACTCACAAGTTAAGCATGGACCCGAAATTCCACCCGGTCAAGCCTGGACCCGAAATTTTACCTGGAATGGTTAGAGAACATAGTGGTAGTCCCTAAAAATGGGAACAAATTAAGAATGTGCATAGACTATAAAGATTTGAATAAGGCATATCCCAAGGACTCTTTCCCTTTGCCCAACATCGATCGCATGATCGATGCCATGGCCGGCCACGAGATCCTCAATTTTCTCGACGCCTATACCGGATACAACCAAATATGGATGAACCCGTATGATTAGAAAAGAACCTCCTTCATCACTAAGTACGGCACATACAGCTATAACGTGATGCCATTCGGATTAAAAACACCGGTGCCACTTACCAACGCCTAGTAAACCATATGTTCGAAGAACAAATAGGGAAATCAATGGAAGTTTACATTGACGATATGTTTATTAAGTCCCTGCGAGCAGAGGACCATTTAAAGCATTTGCTGGAAACCTTCAGCATATTGAAGAAATACAATATGAAGCTGAACCCGGATAAATGCGCGTTCTGAGTCGGATCAGGTATATTCCTCGGCTTCATGGGGTCCAACCGGGGAATCAAGATCAACCCCGACAAAATCAAGGCCATTGAGGATATCACGGTGGTGGATAACGTAAAGGCTGTACAAAGGTTAACCGGGCGGATTGCCGCCCTGGATGATTCATCTCGAGGTCTTCCGATAAGAGCCATCGATTTTTCTCGCTACTGAAGAAAAAGAACAACTTTACATGGACCCCGAAATGTCAACGGGCCTTGGAGGAACTCAAACGATATCTATCGAGCCCGCTGCTGCTTCACACGCCGAAGACAGATGAACAACTATACATATACTTAGCAGTATCGGAGATAGAGGTAAGTGGAGTCCGGGTCCAGGAAAAGCAAGGTACGCAATTTCCAATTTACTATGTTAGCAGGACTCTAGGTGAAGCCGAAACTAGATACCCTCACCTAGAAAAACTGGCACTGGCCTTGTTAAGTTCTTCTAGGAAACTCAAGCCATATTTTCAGTGCCATCCTATATGTGTTGTGACTACTTACCCCTTGCGAAATATAATGCATAAACCCAAATTCTCAGGACGATTGGCTAAATGGGTCGTGGAAATCAGTGGTTACGATATTGAGTATTGACCCCGAGTAGCTATTAAGTCTCAAATCTTGGCAGATTTCGTGGCCAACTTCACGTCGGCCCTAATACCCGAGGTCGAAAAAGAGTTGTTAGTAAACTCGGGGACGTCTTCAGGAATCTGGAACCTCTTTATGGACGGGTCCTCGAACTCAAAAGGGTCCAGACTTGGGATCGTACTGAAGCCACCCACAGGCAATGTAGTTAGACAATCTATTAGAATTGTGAAATTGACTAACAACGAGGTAGAGTATGAGGCCATGATTGCAGGTCTCGAACTAGCCAAAATCTTAGGGGAGGAGGTAATCAAAGCTAAGTGTGACTCCCTCCTTGTGGTGAACCAAGTTAATGAGACATTCCACGTCAGAGAAATACGAATGCAAAGGTACCTAGATAAGTTGCAGGGTAACATTACACCGGTTCAAGGAGTGGACTTTGCAATACGTACCTCGGGATCAAAATGGAGAGGCCGATGCCCTTGCAAACTTAGGGTCGTCGGTCGAGGACGACGAGCTCAACTCGGGGCAGTCATCCAACTCATGAGATCGTGGAAGAGAGTCACACCGAAATAAACTCTACAAGCTTGACTTGGGATTAGAGAAACAAATATGTAGAATATTTGAAGACTGGAAAGTTTCCATCGGATCCAAAAGAATCAAGGACTCTGCATACAAAGGCAACTCGGTTTAGCTTGTCCAAAGATGGAACCTTGTTCAGAAGAACATTCGATGGCCCACTAGTAATATGTCTAGGACCAGAAGATACCGAGTACGTTCTGAGGGAAGTTCACGAGGGCACCTGCGGAAATCATTCAAGCGGCGTGTCATTGGTTCGACAGGTAATCAGAGTCGGCTACTACTGGATAAATATGGAAAAAGACGCAAAGGAGTTCGTACGAAAATGTGATCAATGCCAAAGGCATGCTTCGATGGTACATCAACCCGAAGAACTGTTGCATTCGATTTTGTCACCATGTTCATTCATGAAGTGGGGAATGGACATGGTTGGCCCCCTTCCATGGGCACCCGGTAAGGCTCAATTCATATTATTTATGACTGACTATTTTTCTAAGTGGGTGGAAGCCCAAGAATACGAGAAGGTTAGGGAGAAGGAAGTCATCGACTTCATTTGGGACCACATCATATGTCAGTTCGGAATGTCGTCTGAAATCGTGTGCGACAACGAGAAATAGTTCATCGGCAGCAAAGTGACAATTTCTCAAAGACCATAAGATCAAGAGGATCCTGTCAACACCTTATCGCCCTAGTGGGGACGAACAAGCAGAATTGACCCACAAAACCATACTCCAGAACCTCAAAAAGAGGTTAACTGACGCCAAAGGAAAATAGAAGGAAATCCTACCCGAAGTCCTATGGGCATACCGTACGACATTGAAATCCAGTACGGGGCTACCCCATTTTCGTTGGTTTACGGCGCCGAAGATCTAATACCGGTCAAAGTCGGTGAACCAAGTATCAGATTCCAATATGCAACAAAGGAAGCGAATGACGAAGCCATGAGTACGAGCCTGGAGCTATTAGATGAAATGCACAAAGTCGCCCTCGTCCGGTTGGCCGCCCAAAAATAGCAGATCGAGAGATATTACAATCGAAGGAACAACCTTCGGCACTTCAATATCGGGGACTTAGTACTAAGGAAGGTCACACAAGCACCCGGAACCCAAACGAAGTGAAGTTGGGACCGAACATGGAAGGACCATACCAGATTATCGAGATAACCGAAAAGGGATCCAACAAACTCGGAACAATGAAGGGCGAGCAACTATCGATTAACTGGAACATAACTCACTTAAAGCGATACTACTGCTAAGGTACGACCCCATTCATTTCCTTTTTTCTTATTTTTGAACTAACACTTGCAGGTAACCAACAAGAAGCGGTACAGATTTTAGGTCTAAAAGCACGCGTTGCACTCTTTTTCCCTTGAACCGGTTTTGTCCCAAATAGGTTTTCCGGCAAGGTTTTTAACGAGGCAACAGTGGATCGTGCTAACTTAGAATAGAAGGCCGATCATGAATTGGTGTCAAAGATTGCATCAACAGTATCCGAGGCTTCTCTCTATGATCAACCTCGAACACTGGGGGGCATTACCCTCGGATATAGACTTTAGCAAGGAAAGAAAATCCGTGATTGAAGATAGATAGGATTTATTGTAAGGGCCAAACGGTCAAATGAACCATGCCCGCATAGATTGCTCAAGCCCTGGTACAAAGCATGTGCGCATGTATAACTATTTTTCACAAGAATAAAAAGAAGTCTCTCCCTTGCGGATAATATTTTGTCCCTTTAATTTTTTCTTGCATTTCTCAAGGAATTTCCTACATCCGATCCCCCAAAGGTATCGAGCTTAAGGGCCACCTTAATCCGAGTTCGAACAATCACTCTCACTCGGGGACTACCGTTCGAAAACAAACTAGGATGGTCCAGGCTATCGGAGCTCGAGGACATAAGACCTATCAGGCAACGCCCGAATCTTAAAGGCCATGGCCATCCCCACTCGGGGACTCTTATCCTAGGAAATCCTGGGTAACTCGGGATGACCATCCCACTAGGCAACACCCAAACTAAAAAGGCTACGGCCAAATTAAAAATGGCTCGGAGACGTCCAAGACCGTAACAAAAACAACAAGGTCTTAAAATTTCTTAACCGGTTCTAAAAGATACCCTCGGCAAACTATGTTCTAAGAAAGTATAAGTACTTCGGGGAAAAAATTTTGGTCATGTCGAAACCCCACGATGCCTTAAAAATAAAATAATGTTGAAGGCAAGGCTTATTCGAACCCCCGAGAATAACCTAACTATTTCATGCTAAGGCATTTTAATCTTTACAAGGGCCAAAACGGCCACGACACAAATTCTTTATAGAGGCCAAACGGCCTCAACCAAAATGTAAAACGAAAAGTAAAAACAAGAAACATTTACAAAGAGCCTAAGTGGCCTAGTCTTCGTCGGGGGCCACCTCGTCACCCTCAGGATCTTCGCCATCCTCGAACTCGCCCAAATCTTTGGGATAGGCCAATTTTTTGGCCTCGGCTTCGAGCTCTTTAGCACTCTCAATCTTATCCGATAAGTCGAAACCCCGAGCGTGAATTTACTCAAGGGCCTCCCTTCGAGATTGCCACTTCGTGTGCTCGATGAGATCCTTCGCTCGAAGCTGAGCCGGCTCGACATCAGCCTTATAAACGGCCACCATCTCATCAACATCAAGTTTAATTACTTTGGCTTTCGACTTGACCGCTTCAAGCTCCTTGGTCAGATTTTCTCGATCAGAGATGGCCGAATTCAACTGGGGCTGGAGCTCCTCGATTTTCTTGGCCTGCACCAAGGACTACTCCTTTACAGCTCAAAGTTGGACCTCAGCCGAAGCCAATTGTGCCCGGGCAGTCTCCTTTTCTGAGGCCAGGCGGTCCATGTTCTTGTTCTATTTTTCGGATTCGGCCTTCACTGCATCCACCTCTGACTGGGGCTATTCGATCTGGTCAAGCTTCTGTTGGACCTGCGGGTTCGAACTATTAGCCACCGTATCTAACTCATTGTCACTAACCTCAAATATTCTTCTTACCTGCTTAACCAGTTGGCATGCTCGAGCCGCCTCCAGCTCAGCTTGAAGTTTCTTGACCTTCCCCTCACGTTGCTTGTAAGCATCCCTCTTCTCAATGAGCTCTCGGGTCTCGGCCTCATGTTGGTTTAACTCTTCTCAATATCGGAGAAAAGTCTCGTGATGAAGCACCCGGGCCTACAAACACAAAAGAAAGAGTTACAATCTTTTATGACTTAATCTAAGTAAATAACAAAAGTCGTCAAGAGGCATTCAAAGTTACCTAGTTTGGCGCCTGTTGGGATTCGTTGAAAAGGCAGGGCGCTTCCACCTCATTCATCTCTGCTTGATCATCTTCGGTCACCAGGCACCGAAGATAACTTGCAACCTCCACGGGGGAAGAGAGGACCTGGGCATCCTCCGGAATAGACATAATAATCGACCGCTTTTGGTCAGGATCTACACTCGAAGCTTGGAACTGGTTTACTAGTTTCGGGCTCGAAGAAGGCCCGTTGGTTCCCGAAGACGGACTTTTCTTTCGTGCCTGTAAGTCACCTAACCCGGTGACGTCTTCCAAGGTGGTAGAGTCTAAACCTTCAAAAAAGTTGTGGAAGGGGTCTACCACCCCTTGGGGTCCCTCATCTAGGCATCCTATTAGCCTTTGGGCGTCGTGGATCATGGAGCCGATAAATGAGGGCGACTCAGAGAGATCTATCACCCCAAGCGCATCCTTCGGGGCATTATCCTCTTCCCGAGGAGCATCAGTTGCGGTCTCATTATCGACCTCCCAGCTCGGGGCAAATCGGCCTCGCCCCTCTCTAATTTGGAGGCCTCGGTCACTGCCTCCTCATCGGCCCCCCTGGTTTGAGGCAGTTCGGTGTTGCCTCAAATGCGGGTCACCAGTTGGGAAGCTTCTCTTCTTCTTCGGACTCATCCCGCAGCCGGTGGATTGAGTCCGATGGGAACTCCCAGGCGTTGGTGCTTTCCTTGGATTTGCGCACCAGCCTCCTTTTTGGGTTTTTCTTCTCCGAGTTCGGAGAACTCGAAACCCTTCTTCTCTTCTTCTCCTGCCTCGGAGCAGGGGACTCGACGGGGCTATCCTCATCACCAGATGGAGGCCTCATGGAGACATCCTTAGGAAGACCTGCAAAGAAAAAAGAAATAAGTAAGAACTCAGAAGCACGAGGAAACCCAAGTGTTGTTCACTCAAGAAAGTAATCTCACCATGAGAACAGGCCTCCCACCGGCCCTTCGAAAGTTCTCTCCATGCGCGCTCGGAATACGATTTCTATGAGACAATATCCTAGACCCGCTCATTGAGTCAAGAAACTACATCTGGAACCCAAGCAACAGTTGCATTGACACCAAACATCGATAAGAAAGGAGAAAAAGAGAGTAAAAGTAAAATTCTGGGGAAAACGGAACTTTACTTACGTTTTGTGTTCCACTCCTCAGGGAACGGCATGTCCTTGGCCGGTATCAGGTCCGAGGTCCTCACTCGGACAAATCGGCCTAGCCAACCTCGATCTGGATCTTCATTGATGCTCGAGAACGGGGCTTTAGTGGCCCGCGCGCAAGTTTAATCATCCCCCCCGGAAGAACTGGGGACTGTATAGGCACATGAGATGGTCAACGGTGATTTGGCATCCGTCTATCTTGCTCACAAAGAATCGGAGAAGAATGACTATCCTCCAGAACGAGGGGTGGATCTGACCAAGGCACACCTCGTACCTTTTACAGAATTGGATGATCACCGGGTCCCACGGGCCCAACGTAAAGGGATAAGTGTAAACACTTAAGTATCCCTTAACGTGGGTAGTGATATCTTCTTCGGGCCCGACCACCACGTCTTTTCCAGCCTAGTTGTAGTCCTTTATGACTGTAGGGAGGGTCTCTTCGGTGATCGAGAAAATATACCTCGATACTTTCTCACCCCGGCCCAGAACGGGTGAAGTTTTTTCAACTTTGAAGTCGGCGGTCACCGAGCACCCGCCAGGAATAAACGCGTCAAGAGGAGGTTCCGTCGCTAGTTCCTCGCCGACCGGCCGTGATGAAGAAGCAATTTATTTTTGAGGAATTATCTTAGAAGTCTTCGCTATTTTCTTTTTAAATAAAGGGTAAAAGATGAAGGAGAGGAAGTGAAAAGGGTACACTTAATGATTTGGGGTGAACACGAGCGAAGTTCTTACAAAGACTTCAAGAAATCTGGGTACAAGTGCTAGGAAATGCAAAGATTTTAAGAACAAGAGTAGAGAAGATTTGGATGTAAAGTTTGAATGATTGAAGAAAGGAGTATTTATAGTTTTCAAATGACGGTTCAAAATCAGGAGTGGCTGACCCGCAACTGACGAGCATTTAATGCTCTTAAGACGTGGACGTTTCATTCATTGTCATTTCTGACACAGAGTATCGAGGAGAAAATCGAGGGCTCATATCCTTTCTCGTCGTTTACTCTCCGAAAAATGAGGGGACTATCTATATACGGTCGAAATCGGGCTCATCTATTGCACGATAGATCGGAATTAAAACGTGATGGGTTAGAGATCGACCCCGGGTTCCATCAAACCAAGAACGAGGTCAGAATGCCCGTCCTCGAGAACATCGAGTCCATGACCTCGGAATCAACCCTGACCCCGAATGAGCTCGAGGAAACATTTCCTGACCGAATAACAGAAGGCAAAATATCCGTAATCGATCAGGTATCACGGCGGAAATCTCGGCACACGTCAATGAGAAACCGGCTAATTAGCAAATCATGGGATTTTTCACTTTTTATAGAATTGTACCTAAAGTAGGACTCCCCTATTATATAAAGGGGGTCTGATTATTTGTAAAGGACGTTACACGCATCCCAAAGCAATACAATATTATTTTCTCTCTATAAGCTATTGTTCTTCTGAATCTGATATCGTTTTAATTACATCCAGTACAAGTGAGACTCATTTTTTCAACGCTATAACTGTTCAAGTCACACGGTTTGAATTTATTTTATCATTGTTCACTTTAATTACAATTCATTCATCGCTTTGTGTTAAATTAATCCACGTATCCTTAAAACCACTTACAAGTTTAATTGCTATCCGATTTTGAGGGTAAACATTTTCAGTACTAAATTGAGTCACCCACTTACTTCTACGAACAAAATTTTCCAGTATCATGCAAACCTACCTTCAACAATGGTGGACTACAAAGTTCACCACTAATTTCTTCTGAATATCATAAGTGTGTTGATTCTGTGTATATTCAGATTTAGAAATTTTGGTGTAGAATCAAATGGGTATGATTTCCAATAAATGGAAGAAAATAGGTCTAGGAGAAAAGACTCCAGTTTTGGGTAATAAAAATTCTTTGCAAATATAAAGAGGCTACCAGTAAGAACGTTTGATGAATTGTGATGACACATAGAGGAAAAATGAGTTTGTGGATGAGAACAACTGCAAACAATAGATGGTGCCTACTGCATCTCTTTCCTATTCGGTCATTTGTGTGACTACCGTGTTCTGATTTTTTTTGTCAGGAAAGATAAAAACTTATATTAGATAGCAAACTATTACAGGGAGGTAAAAGCAGGCTTTGCGCCAAAGTTACATTGTTACTACATAACACTGCTGTGAGATTCCCAATGGGATCCTTACTAGGGGATTGATCAAAAAAACGCCCAACACTAGTCATTGCTTATGGTGGATTTACAGGTGTGGAGGTAGTAGAGTGATAAAAAAAAACAAGCATTGACAAGGCGGTAATTAATGGGTGGGTATTTGGGTAGTAAAATTCGAGGTGGGTTATTTATTTTTTCGCTTGCCACGTTTCTTTCCGTCTAAATTAAGGGCAAATTTGTGTGATAGTATAATGGTAGGGGTATAATTGAACAAATACTCAAATGAAGGGTATATTTAAACTATTTCAAATAATACAAGTGTACATTTGACCCTCTTCCGTGTTATGCCATATAGACCACTTGATAATTTCTTGAAATCCAATTTTACCAATATATTCAAACCCATTCTACTTTTTCTCATCAACATAATTCGAGTTACTAGTCTCCAAAGTCATACATCATGAGCAGAATGCGTCAACTTCAGTGTCCATTCCAAATGTAAAACTCAAGTTTCACACACTAATCATTACACTTGTATTCACTAACAGGGAAGAGCAAAGGAATAAATACACTGACGAGAGAAAAAATAAAAACAATAATAGCATTATACAACATTCTACTCTTTTGTATGAAGCGGGTCACCTGCCACCTCCTTTGGCAGACTCTATATCTATTTTTCTTCAAACTCAACATCAATAATATCTGGTTCAGACTTTGAACGACTGGTACCTCGACTGCCTCTAGAAAAGAAGTCCCCTCCTTTTGGCTGCCACACAATATTTCCACAGCTAGCACAGCGAACTGTTGAATTCTTATTACCAATAAATTGCCTCCTACAAGCTGGGCACTGACCCTGCACAGATAAGTTAAGACGCGTGATAACAGGCTCACAGCTGCAAACTGGTCATCATAGCCACACAGCATTTTCTCACAATAGCTCATAAACTCAAAAGATTAAGATTCAACAATGTGCTAATTATCTGTATGTAGTGGAGGAAGACATAGGAACTGAAATGTAGCACTTCCTCCTTATAAGGTCAGTGCAAACTGTTTTTATAAGAAAATCCCACTTATTGTGTTCTTCTGCTATAAGACTTTTCCCTTGTAAAACATTCAAAATGAACAAATACAGTTCAATGATGGTAACGCATTATTCTAAGAAAATGGATATGCAAATAAATCTATCGCATTATCAAATATTGAAGAGATACTCATCGTACTACACATGGCAGCATACAAGTTTGAAGTAGAATAAAAAGACTTTTAATTGTTTTAGGCCAAATACCTAGAGAACCCATCAAACTTAGCACTATTTGTCAGTTAGACATCTTAACATTCATAGTGACCATTTGAACACCTCACCTTGACACGACGTGTCTTTTGAACACTGGTGTCCATAAGATCGAGTGCGTGAAACACAGTTGCTACTGACATGTCATGTGAACTATTCACTGAATGGCACATGTCATTTGAAGAAATTAAATTGACACGTTAACTAGAAAAATAGAAGAAATACCATTAATAGAAAACAAACACAATCCTCCTCTCCACCCCCACAGTCAGACTGTCCACCGTCCCTTTCTTCTTCTTGCTTCTTCCCCAGAAAACAACCCCTTCCCGGCATGAATAAACAGTATCTATTGAGATTTTCTTGTGAGTTTTAGCTGTCCTCTGTTTACCTATAATATTATGCTTTGAATTTCCCCTTCCCTCTATCTTCTTGTCAGTTTTGGCGGTTAGTTTTCTACTGCACTTTGTAGTTTATGCTATAGTGTTTGTACTGAAAAGATATATACGCTTTGGATTGGATCTTTCTATCTCACCATGTGCCGCCAATGAATACTTGCTAGCTATTGTTTCATTATTACATTGCAATTTTCAGAAGACAGTCCCATTTTAACTTTCAGAATCAAATTAATTAACTTTGGGAATCGACTTAACCAACCGTAGGGCTTTGTTACGGCTATGGTGTTTGGAGTAGTGGTGGAGTGATAGTATTGATATTTTACAAGTTGGAGTCTACGAAAGAAGATAAATAGGGAGGGTTCAGGGAAGAGGATGACATCAGGGTGGGGAGGGAGGGGAAAGAAAAATAATGAGAAAATTTAGTTTAAAAAGAGGTATAAAGTCATGTGTACGTACTTAAGCTTAGAGAGATACACATGATTGACACATCAGCGTCTTGCATCCACGAGACACGCTTCTGTCAACTAAAGGTGTTCAATTGGTCATGGTTGAAGATTGTATCTAACCGACAATGGTGCCAAGTTTGAGGTGCTATTCAGGTATTTGGTCTTTGTTTGATAAAAAAGACCTTGCAGTTATTATCAATAGAACTGTGATACTAAAAAATGATGAACAAACAGTGATACACATGATTGTGTTTGCTTGCATTATTGAACAAATTTTAGTTATTAATCTATGATGGTTTGAAAGACAATCTAGACAAGAGTGAAAAAGTTGCAACAGGGAGTTAGAGAAAGCAACCCCTTATCAGTTGCTGGACCAATACCGCCAAAACACTTGTTTTACAGCAATGAAATTAAAAATAAAAATAAAACAAAAGGCCTAAACATCGTATCAGGCTTATATAATACTTTGAATAAGAGACATCATGTCACGCTTATTTAGTAATGCCATCAGATCGACAATTAGCTTAAGAGGCAACTATCAAAAGAAATATAGTGTCCATGCCAAAGATTCATATAAAATTCTACTTTACCTAAGAGTCTTGCTCCCAAACAGGCCCTCAAACTTGGCCTCAGCAGGCAAGTATGCCCTCCAACTTTGGGTGCACAAGTAGGTACCTCAACTTCTCTATTTCAAAAGAGACTAGTAATTAATCTCTTTCATATCATTTGACCAATTGTAACTTCTTGATTACAATAATTGAAGTATTTAGCAAAGACTCATAATAAGTAAGAATCGAAAATTCGATTTAAGTTTTAAATTAGTTTAAGTTAGTCCATATTTTGACTTTTTATCGAGTCCTTTCAAAAGAGTCCATTCATCCTAGTTAGCAGTTCCAGATCGATATTGTCACTAGCATCAAGATTGTCACTATCATGAATATCGTTACTATCGTCAATATCGATCTCATCAAGAAGAACCACTTTATCAGTTAAACACTCTAACTTATAAAATGATCATCTAGACAAAATTTATGTGTCACGTCAGCATTTACGTTTACGTGTTCAACTTTATTAAAGTTGAGGTGCCTACTTGTGCACACCCAAAGTTGGAGGACATACTTGCCGGCTGAGGCCAAGTTTGAGGGCATGTTTATGTATTATGCCTATTATTAGTATTATTTGAGTTGTGGGATCAACCAGTAATGTTACTAATACTCAGTCGAAACAGCAGTTGAATTCACATTAATTGCTTCTAAGCATAAGGGTATTGAGAAACAAAGTTACCTTGATGATTAGATTGTTGGCAACAGCCCCAATAAGAAGAGGTCCGGCAAACGGTAGAACCCATGTGGCAATTATCAGAATTCGAAACAGCCAACCAGACAGAGCAAACCAGAGGAAGAATATTGTCTGTAAACAGACACATAAGACAGGGATTTAGAGCAAGATAACAGACTTGCATTTATAACAAGATAACTTCTAAGATGTCATGATATGTTGAAACAAAGCTCCTAGAAGCTTCAGGAACATATGACTACCATAAAATATAGAATAGAAATTATCCAAGCTCACGATGATAACATCACTAGTGGTATATCTGCCAATAACCCACAGCCCAAGAGAGCAAAATTGGAGAATGATGTGTAACCGGCTATGTTGCGCGGACTCTCCAAAATGCTGCCGCACCCGTGTCGGATCCTCCAAAAATACACTACTTTTGGAGGATCCGACACGTATCCGGCGATATTTTCGGAGAGTCGGAGCAACATAGGTAACCGGTTAGTATGAGCAGAATGCAATTGCACACCAACTCAGAGCAATTTTACTAATGATTTTTGCAACAGAATTGTGACATTCAGATATGTACTCTGAAACGAACAACTGCATGTGCAATGATTCGAGGGGTATATGTAAAGGCTACAATATACTACAATTGATCAAGCAGCTGCAGCACATTGAGAACAACTCACATTATATCAAATCAGAATATTCAGCTTTATACCAATTTTACTACTTGAAGTAAATGAACTTTTATGACAGAATAGTCCTATAATCCTTGTCCACCTCATAGATGATAGAACAAATGGACTTCAACTCATGAATTTCCTCGGTGCAACTTGCAAACTTCTCTAAATTTTCATAAGGAATCAACGCCATGTGGTTTAAGGTATTTAAGAACCGTGCTACATGTTCACACGGTATGTGTCCTCAAAAAGCAAGTAACACTTACAGCAGCACTTCTTCCCAGCGGGGTATCCATAAAATCACTCAACTGCTTCCTGTACTGCAGCGGCAAAACAGAAAGCAGAAAAACCAATTAGCATGAAAATGACGTGCATGAGGCAGACAATATCCCATAGCAAACTCTGATAACACCAACTTAAATCAATTAACTGATTGTGTAATATGTTTAAGTCGAAATAGAAAACCAGAAAACCTAATTAGCATGAAACTAACTCATGGGATGGAAGTGGACTTAACTAATAATAGAAACCAGAAACCTGACTGGCATGAAGCAGACTCCGGAATGGAAGTGAAAATCCTTAACTACTTTACAGCACTAAATATAAATCAAGTCACTAATTGAAAGATATTATATTATAGTATCTAACATGTTAAAAATCAATACCAAAGTTCTTATGCTCTGTCCGATAAGTTCCAGTATTCAAAGACCTATATCTGAATCCACAGTTAATTGGGGAAATTCTAGGCAATCATGCCCTAATAGTAGATTGTCTCCTTCAACAAAAATGACTTTTTAATCCAGAATTTATTTTCTTACAATTAAAATTTGGAGCATTTCTGGATTTGTGCTTCAAACTAATATTGGCATACAATTAAATTGATATTTGAAATGTTTAATATAGAGGCAATAGGCAACAAACCCTGGGCAAATTTCTACTGAAATCGAGAGAGAAGGTATGCCATTTCTGAGTAATCTCAAAATCACGGTCAAGCTCTCGGGCACGGTCAGCAGCAGACTGTGCAACAGCAGATAGCCGCCGCGAAACAGCATACCTCCTATCGATACGCTCCGCAGTTTTCTTTGTTTCAAATACGAACTGCTCGAAACCATCGTTGGCACTCCGCCACGCGTCTCTCCACGCTTCGCCGGATTTAACGCGCCTCGCGAATCCATCAAAGTCGCTGCGCCTGAAGGCATGTACATAGGCCACTTGGCGAATAGGGACTACATGTACTGGGTTGCGAAAACGGAAGAGACGTTGGGTTTTAGAGGGTTGTAAGGGATGCCATGGCAGGCATATCGCCATAACCGCAAAACCTGAAATTCTTTTCTTTTAGTGGAAGCCCGAGAAAGGTAGACGATTGAACTTCTGGCGTACAAAAGTTTGGCGAAATTTCAAGTTGGCCCCTTTCTTTTACCACGTCTGGTATGCCATTCCCAATAGTTTTATCCCTCGTGAGTCGTGTCACATATATGTATGTTTAAAAACCCCAACGCCCTCGTCGTCAAATAAGCTTCATTTGATATTTGATGTGAACCTATTTGACTGTACAAAGTTTAAAGAAAAAATAAATTTTAAATTTTATGGTGGTAGAGAAAATGAAAAGTTTAAGTTATATTTGTTTACTCTTAAATTCAATTAACAATTAAACTTGTATTGTGGTTTTAAAGATATGTGATTTAATCCAATACTAATTGATAAACAAAGAATCTAATGTATAAATTAAAGAGTAAGGTAAGTCAAACCAACGTATAAGCAGACCTCGACCTTGAACGATGGCAACCTCGAGGTAGGTGTATAAGAACAATAAAGTAATAAGGCAAGTCAGATGAACAGTAAGCAAGAAAGTGAAATATGTATATTCTCTTCTCATTGATTCGTTCATTACAAATGATTGGGATCCCGTTTATATAGTGGGGGAATCCTAAATAAGGTACCTTTCTAATTACAGTAAGGAATCTTCTTATACAGTTGTCTAACCGCCTAGTACAAATTCGTTCCGAAATTTACGCCGTGGTCTTAGGGCCAACGCGGGAATCTCGCTCTTTCTGTTATAAAACCACAACGGTATTATCTCGAGGTTGATCATATTCGGCCCCGGTGTTCATCGAGCACTTCGATCTTCGAGTCATGTATTCTGCCATCGGGCTCGAGCCCGATCCACATTGAACTTGTTCCCGACGCGACCCCTCGAGCCTACAAAATAGGGGACAACCTGATTTTGACCGTATACAAATAGTCCCCGCGTTTCTTAGAATAAGATGATAAGAAACGACTTGAGCCTCGATTTTTCGGAGTCCTTGATGATGACGTCATTCCCGTGACGTAGACACTCGAAGTAACCGAAACGTCCCGTCGGTTTGCTTCCCTAAAACATTAAATGCTTCACCAGTGGTAGTCGGCCACTAGCACCGTCGAACCGTCTTTGCTTGCCTATAAATACAAGGCTCAAATTTGAATAAAAACTTTACTTCCATCTTCAAACCACCATCAAACTTCCTTTACCTCTTCCCCTCTTCATCTTCCTCTCTCATCACCTGTTACTCTCGCCCTTTTAGTTCCAAAAGATATCAAGCTCCGCCTATTTCCGCTTCCTCTAACTCGAATCAATGGCAAAAACCTCCAAAACAATTCCTCAAAAGGAGAAAGCTTCCTCCTCCTTTTCCCGGCCGGCCGGTGATAAAGCGTCGGCCCTTCACGAGATTATTCCCGGCCCCTGTGTTATAAAGAAAGACTTCAGAGTTGAATATCCCCCCGCGATTCCTGGTCGATGCGAGCATGTATCGAGGTATATTTGCTCGATAACGGAGAAGAACCTCAAGGCCATGAAGAAGGACTGTGGCTGGGGGAACAAGGTCGTGGTACAGATCCCTGCCCCCGAGGAGAGTATCACTACTCATGTGGAGGGGTTTTAAAGTGTTTACACTTACCCCTTCACGTTGGGTCCCCTCGATCCAATTGTGATTGACTTCTGCAAGAGGTATCAGGTCACCCTTGACCAGATCCATCCTTCTTTCTAGCGTATAGTGATTATGCTTCGCTATTTCTCCAGCAAGGCCGAGGGGCTAGAGTTCACCCTCAATCACCTCATCCGATTATATCGGCCTCAGCTTTTCTGAGGGTTGATCAAGCTCCAACGCCGATCGACCAAGGCCTTCTTTGCTAGCAATGACGAGGATAAGGACCGGGGATGGATGAGCCAGTTCGTACGAGTGAGGACCTCTGACGTCATCCCGGAGGGGAAAATGCTGTTCCCGAAGAAATGGAACCCCGATCGTAAGTGAGGTTTTCTCCCTAGTAGCTTCTAGTATTCCGTTTTCGCATTGTGTGATGCCTTCATCTTTTTTGCAGCGGTTGCTTGGATACCTCATGCGATTGCCGACCTCAAGGACTGGGTCCGTAAATTAGCTGCGACCTCTTCGTATGACGAGCGCCGATGGCGCGACTTGGCGAGGGGCAGATGGGAAACCAAACACCACGGTAAATTCTTCTCACAAGTTTTTCAATGCTTTCCCTTCTATTGGATACGTTACTTTGCTCATACCTATTTTCATTCATATAGGCATTGGTGATGTCTCTGAAATGAGGCAATCCCCACCCGGGGAGGAGACCGAGTCCCCAATTCCGTAATCGGGGAAAGATAATAAGAGAAAAAGGGTTTCGAAGCCCAAAGACCCCCAAGATGGAAGGGGTCCTACTCGAAAACGCAAGAGGAATCTTATCCATGTGGACATAGACCCAGTCCACCAGTTGAATGATGAAGATGAAGACGAGGGCGAAGAATTGACGTTGGTGACCCGAACCAGGAAACCAACCGAAGTAGGCAAGCCCTCCGAACTGGAGACCCTACCTCGTGGTGAGAAGACTCCGAAGAAAGACGTGGACAAAGCCTGTGAATCACCCGAGGTCGAGGTTATTCCTCGACCATCAACAAACACACCAGATGGGACAGGTTCCAAAATGTCCATAGTTGTACTAGAATTAAGGCCTCGGAGCCATATACTAAAGAGAACGGGGTTTGCCCCCGTGCTGGACTTTGATGTCGTTCGATATTCCCAAAGAACCTCGGGCGGAACTTCTCTCCATTTCTGTAAGGCCCCGGAAAATTTCGCTAAGTAATTTAGGATTTCGTGGTGCCATATAGGCTAATTATAATATTTTATGTGCTATTAACATGATGGACATCAATTGGATTTGGTAAATAAGTTTATAAGTCTTATAATAAGTAATTTGGGGGCCAGGAAAAGGCCTAAGTCTAAGCCAAGTTAGAAAATTTCATAATAGGCTAAAATTCCAAATGAGTTCGCACAAGTCCCCACTTTGAACGAGCATATATATATATATATATATATATATATATATATATATATATATATATATATATATATATATATATATATATATATATGCATATATATAAGGTTTTATGTGATGAACAACCTATCATATGAAAGGTCTTCGAGTCTAGTTTCCAACGCTTCAAACCGTTCGTCATTTGGACATTCCTACACAAAGTTATGATCAAATTACCAAAGGCTGGAAAAATGCGATCCTGTGTCAGTTCTGCGATCGCAAAACCATTATGCGGTCACATAATTGATCTGCGACCACAAATCTGGTCGCAAACTGGACCAGTGTAGCCCAGTTTTGGGCACCAGTTCCGCGATGCATTTTGCGACCCGTATTCTTATTTTGCGGTCCATTATGCGACCGCAGACCCGATTTCGGAGGCTTATTTTTCCTATTTTTATAACCCGACCCCATTTTAATATATAGGCTTTAGGGCTTCATTTGGGGTCATTTTTCTACTAAATTTAGAGAGAGGTGAGAGAATTTTAGAGAGAGAAGGAGGAAGCCTAACATTATAACCATTCAATCTTTCATCAATCTTCAAGAATCATGGACACCAATCACAAGATCTTCATCTAAGAGGTAAGGTTCTATATACTAGACTTTAATTTCGAGTTTGGGGTATAAGATGGGTTATTGAGGTATGATTCTTGGGGGTAATAGTATTATGTATACATGCATGTACAAATTTGGTTTGTGGGAAGACTGTTGAACACAAATAAGTAAAGATTGGGTTGGGGAATGAAGGAAATCTTGTAGAAGAGCTTTGAAATCAAGATGCACGTCTTGTGTTTGATAAAAAGCTCAAATGAGCTGAAACCATGAATATCTCCCTAATTTGTGTTCGATATTGTTATGTCTCAAAGTAGATTGGGATTGCTAGAATTTCCGGAACGTTGTAGTAACTTAAAGAAAGCTTAAACAAGGTATGTTGGCTAAACTTTCTCTCTTAAAATCGAATTCCATAAATGTTTCCATAAGTTCAAGTATTGTTGGCTCAAAATTCCTAATTTCTATATTCCGAGTTATTACCTATAAACTTGACTATTCTGAAATGAGCCTTATGAATGAAGATATATGATCAAAGTATGGATTGCGTATTAAAATGTTACGACTTTGTGTCGTGTTTCAAATGAAGGCTAGTACGCCAAATTGTGTGAGAAAGTTCGATATGCTTAAGGCTCATAATTGCTCATATGTATACCTAAAGTCTTGATTGAAAATTTATTGTTGGTAAAAATATAAAGATGTTTGGAAGTGAAATAAGTGCATTGTGGATTATGAAATACGGCCATTGTGCCATGAGAGAAGAATCGTATGTATGGCCAAAAAGAGCAAATAAATTAATGATGTTGTGGTAGCTAAAGGTGCCAATGAAACAAAGCATGATATGAAAGGTTTATTATGTATAATATGTGAACCCTATGGACGGGCTATGAAACGCATAGGTGTATAATATAATATGTGAACCCTATGGACGGGCTATAAAATGTATAGGTGTATAATATAATATGTGGACCCTATGGACGGGCTATGAAACACATAGGTGTATAATATAATATGTGAACCCTATGGACGGGCTATGAAACACATAGGTGTATAATATAATATGTGAACCCTATGGACGGGCTATGAAACACATAGGTGTATAATATAATATGTGAACCCTATGGACGGGCTATGAAACGCATAGGTGTATAATATAATATGTGAACCTTACTAACGGCCTCTAAAACGTATATGTGCATAACAAAAAAAGGACCGAATGGTTTGGTGAGATGCCTATTTAACACAAACGGTAGGGGTTTTTTATTTCATTGCCCTTTCTTATACATGTTGTTGTGATTGCATTATATTTTGTATCCCACGTATAGTTCATATGGTTGAATTGACCCCAAGGAAGTTCAGAGTGAGGTAAGTATAATAAAAACCTGAAATGTAAATCCATGGGACATTTTATAGTTGCTTGACGTACTATGATTTCTTTTCTTATGTGGTTATTCTATTTTGAAAGAGGACTTCTAGCTATACATACTAGTGCTATTCGACGGCACTAACGTCCCTTTTGCCCGGGGCGCTGTATCTTTAATTGATACAGGTGGTCCCACAGCAGGCGGCATCGATCAGCGATAGCAGTGCACTCTTTCCAGCTGACTTGGTGAGCCCCACTTCATTTCGGGTTCCTGTATCTTGTGTTTCTCATGTACTTTGTATTTTGAGGTATAACCGGAGCCTTGTTCCCGGTATTTTCATATTACTCTCCTGTTGTATTTAGAGGCTTCGTAGACAGGTTGTGGGTGGTGTTTGATATTGGGAACTGAACTAGAAATGTTGGTATTTGCTAAACATTTTCTTAATGAATGTATAAAACTTGTAATATTTTGAAAATTATGAACGAAGTTGCTAATGGAAATAAAATGGAAGTCGTTAATGATATATTTACAAAGTATGATTAATGGAGTTCATCTCCTCTTTATTCATGAATCAGTTTGGATAGAATGAAACCTAACAGGCTTGCTCAGTCGGGTTTACTCGATTGAGCGCCGGTCCCGCTCCTCGGTTTTTTTGGGGCGTGACAATTTCCCTTTAGCGTCGTTCAACCTTTTCTTTAAGTTTTGAATGACAGTCTTGTTTGTCGATTCGACCTGTCCGTTTCCGCTTAGGAGATACGGAGTTGATAAGATCCTTTTTATTTTGTATGCTTCGAGGAACTCCATTACCTTGTTGCCGATGAATTGCTTTCCGTTGCCGCATACGATTTCGGCAGGTATCCCGAATCGACACACGATGTGGTCCTAGATGAAGTCTATAACTTCTTTTTCTCTGACCTTCTCGAAGGCCTGTGCTTCCACCCATTTAGAAAAGTAGTCATCCATAAACAAAATAAATTTGATGAATTTGATTTTATCATACTGGTTTGTTTATTTAATTCTGTTCTTAATCATTTTGTTGTGTAGCTAACAGTGAAATATTATCTATGAATTTGGAGTTGAACTCGAAAGTGAGAATTCTAGATTGCATATAGGATTAAATAGAGCAAGTCCTTGAACCCGGGCATCGGGGAACGGATTCGCAATTAGGATAGAAATATACCTAATTGTCGCGCTTGGTTAAAATACAGGACGTCTAAATGCGTTCTGTTAGTCTTAGTTCCATAGACATATAGGCATTAAGCCAACTTGAATAGGCGAGTAAGAACTCGACGAATTCTTACGAGTAACATTAACTCTGTCAATCAACAAACCAGATAAATCAATTAGTTAGTTTAAGCCAAGAACGGAAAAAGATTGTTAGCTAGCCTATGACCCTTGAATATCCTCTCCGATTGATTTTTATCTAAAATTGGCTATGTGTTTTAGTCAATCTCTGGTTTATCTAACTGTTTGATAGTATCTTTGGTTGTTAATTAACACCTACACGTTTTGAGAAAAATCTCTTGAATAGATAATTTGTTTGAGTTTGAATCAGTCAAAAGTTAATCATAAGTCTCTGTAGGAACGATACTCTACTCAATACTGTATTACTTGATGATCATGTATACTTGCATGTATGTTTGGTCGCAACAAGTTTTTGGCGCCCTTGCCGAGGACATAGAAATTAGCTATTTGTGCGAGTTAAGCTTTTATTCATTATTTGGTCATGTTTTAATTTTCAGCTTGCTTTATTTGTGTTAACGCAGGCTCTTCTCTTGAATGCGGAGGAATAGAAATGCGAACAACCTCCTTCCTCTTAATCCTGAAATAGAACGAACACTTAGCAGGGTAAGGAGGAAAGTCGAAGCTAGAACTAGAACAAAAGGAGAGTTGGACATTGTAGTTCAACCACAACCACTAGAGATAGCGGGTAATGAAGAGCAAGTGATAGAAGCCACAAGGCCTAATCTTGCTAATATGACTCAGGCTATTGTGAAGCCCGATATCACGGGTCACTTTGAACTTAAACAGTACATGGTAAAGCTGATTTAGTCCATATGGCGGTATGTGGGTCTATCTCATGAAGATCCACAGCGGCACATTCAGAACTTCCTGAAAATTATGAATACTTACAATTATCCGAACGTTTTCAAGGACTACGCCACGCTGATGATGTTTCCCTTTTCACTACTGGAGGAAGCCAAAGAATGGTTGCAGAAGGAGCTCGCGAACTCGATCCGCACTTGGGAAGATCTAGCACGAAAATTCTTAATCAAGTTTTCTTCCAACTAAGAAGACAAAGTCTCTGAGGAGCCAGATTCTTGGGTTCAACGGGATGGCAAGACTCTTCGTCAAGCTTGGGAAAGATAAAAGAAGTTACTCAGAGACTTGCCACATCAATGTTAGACTAATGAGGTGTTGGGTCACACTTTCGTTGATGGGTTGAACGAGACATCAAAGATGAATCTTGACTCAGCTTGTGGGGGTAGTTGCATGGCAAGGCCGTATAGTCAAATCCAGCTCCTGCTAAACAATTTCACTACTAATGATAATAATTGGCAAGGAGATGGGGAATCACGAAGAGCACTTAAAAGAAGGCAGCATGTGTAATTGAGCTTGATGATTTCTCATCCATGAGAGCAGATATAGCGAAATTAGCAAATGAGATGAATAGAATGACAATGCACCAAACGCAACATGTGAAATAGATGTCTACTTGCTGCGAGTTATGTGGTGAAGGTCACACAAGTGACATATGTCCCATGAATCCTGAATCCATCTATTATATGGGAAACAGAGCAGGGGTCCGATAAATCTGTATAGGGTAAAATACGCTATGCCACGTGGTCGTCCAAGAAAGGGACACATGGAACGTAAGACGGGGGAATGTCCAAGACCGAAGGCAACTGTTTCATTTGTAACCACGGAGAATAAAGCTCATAAGAATGTAATAAATACTCTTCGCCTGGTAGCATTTAATAGGGAATATTCCGTGGCATTTAATACGGTTGCCCGTTACAAGGAATTTGGCATTTATGCTAACCGTTACATCTTCATCAATGGCCCTCATAATTGACATTAAAGAGGAGCACGATCTTAGTACCTCCTTTCCTAGACGTAGCTATAAATAATGATCTCAACTATCATTGTAAAGGATAAGAAAAATTTCTGGCAAACTTATACTACACTCTATCCAAAGCTTAATACAATTTTATCTTCTTGCCTTTCTATTTCATTATTTCTACGCCCGGGACCATTGTGTTCCTGCTAATTCGCCTCCATATAAAGGATAAGTATTGTATATTTCTTCAAATATCTTATTATTTTAGGATCAAATTAATTCACTAGTCTAGAAACCACGTATAAATTCAACTGTACCATTTTACAAGTAAAAAGTTTGGCGCCCACCGTGGGACCTAGACAGTCGTGCAAGTAAATTGATCCTTGCCTTTTTAGTAAGGTGTTTTGATTATTTTGTCTTAGAAAAAAACATAAAAAATGGTAGATAACGGTGTTAGCAACATGCACAATCCTGAGATTCGAGGGGATCAGCCTCACTTCGAAGACTCAATCAGTGACACCCACTATGAGGGAGACGACGCTACACCAGTGCACGAAAGGCAATATCCTTGATATATTCGGGAGACAACTCCCAGTGACACTGAGGAGGAACACATCGTCGATGCGGTAAAGGTCTTGCAAGAACAACAAGCGACCATTCTAGACCACCTCACGTAACAGGATAAAGTTATGACGGATTTGAAATAGGCATTGTCGGGGGCTTCAAATAATGTGAATAGACGAGAGCCGGTTCCTCCGGGCGCTCTCGCGGGTCAAACAACACAGAGGGTCGACAAAAACACACCGAGGGGCAAAGTTGGCTCCGATGGGGCTTGGGGGAGCAGATCCGGTCCCAATAACAAAAATGATCCCTTCAAAAATGAACTCTTACTATTTATGAGGAAAATGAACGCCCGCATGGACCAAATCCAGGGCGCACCACCGGTGTTGAAAGGCCTGGACTCAAAGAAGTATACTCAATTACCATACAAGCCAAGTGCAGCACCAGAACTAATTCCAAAGCGGTTTAAAATGTCCGACGTGCCAAAGTATGATGGGATTTCTGACCCTCAGGGGCATATTACCACCTACACAACGGAGGTGAAAGGAAATAATTTCTCTCCTCATGAAATTGAAACCGTTTTGCTGAAGAAATTTGGAGAGACTCCCACGAGGGGGAGCCTTGACGTGGTATTCACCGTTACCCGAGCATTCCATAGACTCCTTTGAGATGCTCGTAGATTCTTTCATCAAGGCTCATGTTGGGGATAGAAAAGTACATGCCTGAATGCCGACATAGTCAGGACTGTGCAAGCAGAATTCGAGTTGCTACGAGAGTTTGTTACCCAATTCCAGAAGGAAAGAATGTTGCTCCTAGATGTCCCAAATGAATGGGCAGCCGAAGCATTTACCAAGGGACTGAATCCGAGAAGTTCGGATGCTTCCCGAAAACTGAAAGAAAGCCTGCTTGAGTTTCAAGCAATGACTTGGGCAGATGTCCACAATCGGTACGAATCAAAGATAAGGATCGAAGATGATCAAGTTGGCTTTCCATCATCAACCAAAGGACGGGAGAAGAACAAAGAAAAATCAAAAGACAATTTTGACACGGACAGACGACCTTCGAGGGGCCAGTTTTTGCCCTACGAATGGATCGAAGGCCGTGGTAGAGGCTTTCGGATAGCGGACGGGTTTGCCATCGACAGAAGGACCGATCGCAGTCGGAATAATATATCATTGCAGGATAAAGAAGCGTCAAGGTCGCGGGATCCTTCCTATCCCAAGCTATCATAATACAATTTCAACGTCAGCGTAGCAGAGTTGATGTCAGCCATGAGAAATATCAAAGAAGCATGGTTTCCGAAACTAATAAGATTTGATCCCAGCTAGAGAGATCCCAACTTGTGGTGCGAATACCACGGGATGAATGGCTACCGGGCTCGGAACTGTCGACATCTCCAGGAAGAAGTGTCAACATTGTTAAAGAATGGTCATCTCAGAGAATTCTTAAGTGATCGAGCTAAGAACAATTATGGTCGTGACCGGGACAATGCGGAACCCTCAAAAGCAAGAGAAGACCCCCCGCGCCAAACGATCAACATGATTTTGGGAGGGAACAAAATCAACGAAGTCACCTTCTCGGTAGCAAAAAAGACAAAAGTTTCAATAACCCATAGCAAGAGGCTCCGGGAAGTCGCCGAAAACTATATCACTTTCACGAAGGAGGATGCAAACGGATTGCTGCTACCACACAACGACGCACTGGTAATTTCTTTAAATGTGCTAGATTTTAAAATTAAACGTGTTCTAGTAGATCTAGGAAGTTCGGCTAACATCATACGATGAAGAGTATTGGAGCAAGCTAAACTCACTCAGAGATCATTCCAACCACAAAAATCCTCGCTGGATTCAACCTCGCTAGCGTGACAACCCGAGGAGAAATTTTGCTTCCCACAAATGCCGAAAGGGTAATGAAAACAACCCTTTTCGAAGTGGTAGACAGTGATATGGGATATAACATTATGGTTGCATGAGATGAAAGTTGTACCATCAACATATCATAAATTACTGAAGTTTCCAATGCCCGAGGGGGTTAAACAGGTAAGGGGTGACCAACCGGCAGCAAGGGAGATGAACACAATTTCAGTCTCCATTAGAAAAGGAAAGGGACACATGGCATAGCAACTACAGGAACCGGCACCTGCTCTCGAACTAGATGAAGGTTGCCCGGGGGCAAAAATGTTAGAATGTTATCAAATGCCGAGATATTTCCAGGTTCCAGAAGAGACGGATGCAACAAAATCCACAGCGGAAGAGCTTGAGCAAGTTGCATTGTTCAAAGAATCCCTAGAAAAGAAATTCCACTTGGGGACAAGACTGCACCCCGAACTCAGGTCTGGCTTTATTGAATTTCTTAAATCTAATGCCGATTGTTTTGCATGGTTGCATGCGGATATGACAGGTATCTCGGTGGAGGTAGCTGTACATAAGTTAAGTATGACCCCAACATACCTCCGGTAAGACAAAAGAAACACTATATTGCGGAAGTTAGAAATAAATTCGTCAAAGAGGAGGTAACTCACTTACTTAACATCAGGTCAATCCGAGAGGTAAAGTATCCCAACTGGCTAGCTAATGTAGTTGTAGTTCTCAAGAAGAACAAGAAATTTCGCATGTGTGTAGATAATAAAGATCTTATTAAGATGTGCTCTAAAGATTCGTTCCCACTGCTAAACATCGATCAAATGATTGATGCCACGACCGGACACGAGTTAATGAGTTTCCTCGATGCTTATTCAAGGTACAACCAAATTAAGATGAACCCGGAGGATCAGTAAAAGACTTCGTTTATAACAAATTTCGGTACGTATTGCTACAGTGTGATGCCATTCGAGTTAAAGAACGCCGGAGCCACTTATTAGCGGCACGAGAACAAGATGTTTGAAAAACAAATAGGAAGAACTATGGATGTTTATACATGCAATATGCTCGTTAAGTCTTTGAATACAGGTGATCACCTTAGGCATCTGCAACAAAGCTTTGATATCCTAAGGAAACATAACATGAAGCTTAACCCCGAAAAATGCGCGTTCGGAGTCAGCTCCGGCAAGTTCTTGGGATTTTTGGTATCGCAAAGGGGCATTGAGGTAAATCCCAACAAGATCAAAGCCATCGAAGATATCGTGGACCAACTGTCGAACGTGAAGGAGGTACAAAGTCTCACGGGGAGATCGTCAGCCTTGAGCAAGTTCATTTCCTGGTCATTAGAAAAATGTCATCGTTTCTTCGCGCTGCTCAAAAAGAAAAATAATTTCGAATGGAACCCGAAGTGCCAACAGGCCTTGAGGGATTTGAAAAGGTACTTGTCAAGCCCTCCATTACTTTCAAACCTAAAAGAAGGTGAAACATTGTTATTCTACCTTGCGGTCTCGGAAGCTGCAATAAGTGCAATTTTAGTCCATGAGGATGAAGGAACGCAATCTCCCTTTTATTACGTTAGTAAAATTTAACGGGAGCATAAACTCGCAACCCACATTTGGAGAAATTGACCTTAGCTCTCATAGTCGCTGCTCGGAAGTTGAGGCCCTACTTCCAATGTCACCCGATAGTCGTTGTGACCACTTTCCCTTTGTGAAAACCCGAGCTCTGGGGTAGATTGGCCAAATGGGTCGTTGAAATGAGTGAATTCGACATAGAATATAAATCAAGGACTACAATTAAGTCACAAGTCTTGGCTGACTTTGTGGCTGGTTTCAGTCTGGGATTGCTGCATTTGGCAACCAAAGGGGCGGTAATGGTGTCACAATCAAAATTAGGGTTTTGGACCTTATTTAAAAACGGAGCTCCCAACGTAGAAAGACCTAGTAAGGGTAGATTCCTTAGTACTGAAGTTGGTAAGGGCACGATATTATTGGCCTCGTATGGAACAAGATTCCAAAGACTTTGTAAGAAAATGTGGTAAGTGCCAACGCTATGCACCACTAGTGCATCAACCGGCAGAAGCCTTACATTCGGTTATATCCCCGTGGTTGTTCATGAAGTGAGGGATGGACATCGTCGGACCACTGCCACGGCTCCCGGAAAGGTAAGATTTCTTTTAGTTTTGACTGACTATTTTTCTAAGTGGGTAGAAGTAGGTCCTTATCAGAAGATCGGCGAGCGCGAAGTGGTGGATTTCTTGTGGGAAAATATAATTTGTAGGTTCGGAATACCAAAAGAGATAGCATGTGATAATGGACCACAATTTATCGGTGCAAAATTCACAAAGTTCCTCGAAGACTTGAAAATAAAGAGGATCACATCTTCTCCCTATCATCCGAGCGCAAACGGTCAAGCGGAGTCAACGAACAAAGTGATTATACAAAACCTCAAGAAAAGGTTGGAAGTGACTAAAGGTAATTGGCCCGAGGAATTACCTGGAGTTTTATGGGCATATCGAACAATGGCCAAATTGAGCACAGGAGAAACTCTCTTTTCCCTTATGTACAGTGTTGAAGCTTTAATCTCGGAAGAAGTAGGGGAACCCACCTTAAGATATCTCCAAGTAAATGAAGAATCAAACAACGAATCAATGTTAGTCAACTTGGAGCTACTCGATGAGCGCAGGACTTGGCGCATGTAAAAATGGAAGCCCAAAAGCAGAGAATGGAGCTGTATTATAATAGAAGAGCCAACCTCCGTTATTTCAAAGTAGGAGACTTGGTCCTAAGGAAAGTAACTCAAAACACCCGGGAGCGTAACACATGTAAACTAGGTCCAACAAGGGAAGGCCCCTATCGAGTTTCAGTTGTCACCGGGAAAGGATCGTATGAATTGGAGAATCAAAATGGAGAAAAGTTGCCCAGCAATTGGAACGTGGCACACCTCAAAAGATATTACTGCTAATGAACACACCCGAATTGAAACTATGTGCTATACTCTTTTTCCCATTCGTTCAGTTTTTGTCCCGATTGGGTTTTTCTAGCAAGGTTTTTAACGAGGCAACAATAGAAAGCATACTACGAAGAAAGCTTTAACAGCAGCAATAAGACCTTTAATAACAAGGCACACAAGCAAAGATCCACTCCGGGATAGTTAGATAGTCTTTGGCTCTATAGCAAAATTCCCACAAGGAAATTAAGTTTGCTATAGGACAAAGGTTATCCGACCGTTCAGAAGTGCAGGCCATTAAAGGATTGTTAGATAGTCTATTGCTCGATA
This sequence comes from Nicotiana attenuata, assembly GCF_001879085.1. Taxonomy (NCBI): domain Eukaryota; kingdom Viridiplantae; phylum Streptophyta; class Magnoliopsida; order Solanales; family Solanaceae; genus Nicotiana; species Nicotiana attenuata. The sequence continues at coordinate 18,784,265 of NC_031998.1, forward strand.
GCATAAATTCCTAAGGGGAAACGAAGTTTGTTACGAGCATAAGATTGTCTAGTAATTCATTAATGGGACCCTCAAAGGTATAAGACCTCCAGTGTTCCAATTCGCATTCTTCGCATTCGAACACTGGGGGGAATGATATAAGGATATGGCAACAATTACTACCACGTCGACCGAGAAACGAAAAATCGGAAACATAACTGTATCATCGGGACCGGGGACTTGGTGGACAGCCCCGTAGAAACAAGTTGTACAAATTAGCCACAAGTAATGGCAATTTCTTTTCAGCATTGCAAATGCTTATGTACTTTTTGCAAATAGAAGGAATAAAAGGAAATGAAATCCTTTTGTTTTTATCTTGTTTCTTATTTGAACGATGAATTAACTTTGTCATTTGAAAGTTAAACAAGTACTTCAAATGCTAGTGCCATAATGAACAGGAGACGTCCTCTTTAAGAGCACCGTAAATATAAGAGGGCCCTCTTGTTACGACCCAAACCGATGGGCCGCGACGGGTGCCCGAGTCCTACCTGTCGAACACCCTTAAGCATGTGTTTAAGATATAAACATGAATAACATATGCGAGGGAAACCTGTCCAAAAGACATATGTACATATACATGCGAAAATACAGTGGGCGGGCCGATAAGGCTGCTATAGACAACTATATACCCAAAATTGGAAGCCGTCAAGGCCACATACTATTCAACTATACATAACTGTCTATAGACCTCTAATAGGAAATACAACTGTACAAGGACGGGACTGGGCCACGCAAACCCATATATGTATACTAGCATATCGTACTAAAATCAAAAACAGCTCCGGATCGAGTGGAGCACGCTAACTCTCGCTGATCAAGGATCCTAAGAAGGGGGAACCGTCGACTTGCCTACCTGCACCTGCGGGCATGAAACGCAGGCCCCGGAAAATAGGGCGTCAGTACAAATAATGTACTGAGTATGTAAGGCATGAAAAGCAGTACATAAAAGACATAGATGAAACATGAATAAAGAGATCCATCTGTAAATCTGAATAACTTTGTAAATTCTGAAACATTTATAATGTCATGCACGTGCATATAAATGTCGTGTCATGCATAGTATAGGTGTACATAACATCATCAAGCCTCTGAGGGCATCCCATCATATCATCTCAGCCACTGTGAGCAACATCATCAACATATACCAACTGATCAGGTGGTGGTGCGTATATAACGCCGTAACCTTTTCCCATATCCCATATACATATATTTATATATATACGCGTATACGCGTATATAACGCCATCTGGTCATGGGCCAGTATAAATGAATGCAATGCATGAAATTCATAAGAAATACGTTAATAAGATTTTCTCGGAATGCTTAAAAATCAATATACCTTTCGGGTAAACTTTATCAAATATGTGTTTTTCTGAGACCCATGAACAGAAGATATAATAATAATTCACATGGGGAATCAATAATATAGACACCCCTAGTATTTCTATGAACAGTCATTAATGAAAGTTGCGTATTTTGCTCGTTTCATTTGTATTATTTGGATCATGCCAAAAAGAAAGAAGGCATAGCCTTAACATACATGGAGTAGGGGAAAATCCGTATGATATTCTTGGAAAAGGTTGCACCGTACTCCTTTAGAATCGCAAAATTATATGTTGCTACTGTGCCCAGAAATCTTGTTGGTTGAAGAAATCACTTGTAGCGTTAGAAATGAAGAAATCTTTCTTCACGTCTGGTTGTAGTGCTTACTTAATGGCTAACGTTTTAGATTGCAAGAATGCTAATGTCTTTGGTTGTGGAACTTTGTAGGAAAAATTCATTGCTATTGTACCAAACCTCCTATTTGATTGTAGTCTCGAAAACGTTAGAAAAATGTAGTAGTTATCCATTTGATTAAAATATTGAATTTGTTAGAAATGAAGTAGTGTATATCTGACACATTAATTGCCACCTAAGAGTATATTACTTAGTCATATGTAGCAATAGTGGGTTACTGCCACGTTTTTTGGGGGAAGGGTTGGTCTTATCTGATAATTTGTTACTTAATTAGGTAATATCCTGTTACACGGTAATTAACCAATTACCCGTATAATTAAGAATTGTTTCAATTTACTTAAAATTCTACTTATTTTTAGTACACTTTATACATCATTCTATCATGGTCATATGGTACCTTGTATGGTACTAGTCCGTAAATATTTGGTATTATGCTCGACCCGTATTTTATCCCAAATCGGCAACCTTCAACGAAACTCGTTTTCTTTAATTCGTGTACCCTTCATGACACTTACTTATCGCTTGTTATAAATAGCATAAATACGTTAATCTCAAGATAATCTCATTCAATTAACTGAAGACGAAACTTTTAACGTACAAAAACGCGAGATGTAACACCTCTCTTATAAAAACCCTCACGATAAAGGTTTGGTTTCGGAAGAATTTATTCCCGGAATCGAAAATGCCTTCGAGGAAAAATACACCCGAAGTCATATACGAAAGGACACGAAAAGTAAACTTGCGCAAATATTTATCAAAGCCCTCACAAAAAAGGGCTGATGCCTAGAGCTAAAATGCTTTCGGAGGAAAATAAACACAAGGCTTCACATAATATAGACACAAACGGAATAACTTGTGCAAAACTCCTAAACAAAGGAAGAAAATGTAAAGATTAAAGACTTGCATAAGTATACAAACGAAAGAAAGACTCAAACAATTTTTGAGCAAAAAGATGTTTTTATTTACAATAACATGCCAAAACAAAACAGATACAAGTATTGGAAAAAGAAAAGAAAAGCTAAACTGCAGTATCTCCGGAACCAGGAGGAAGAGAAGTGTTCGCGCCCCGGGAAAAGTAGGTGGATCCACCGATGGCTCAATATTTTGGTCATCACCAGTTTGGCCTTCAGCATCATCATCCTCCGATTCTTCTTCAGTTCCCAAGAACTCGGAACCGGAACCAGAAGGACCAGGAGCATCAGACCTCGCTGTGAGTCCACTTTTAGCAGCTAACTCAAGCTCACGGGCCTTAGCAATTTCGGCATCAAAATCGATGATACCATCTTTGGCCTCTTCCAAGGTATTTCTCCTCATGCTGTACATAGAGTAAGTTTTCTCAATAATGAGGGAAGCCTCTCGGTGCTTAAGTTCTTCTTTGAGTCAGGTTACCTCAGCAGAAAGGCTTGCCGGGTGGATCGAATAGATTTGAGGCTAACATCAAGGTCACAGGCAGTTGAACTAAAGAGCCTATTATGCTCGATAGTTTCGTGTACTTCTCCTCCAACCAGGCATATTTCACCCCCACAGCAACAAGCTCTTCAGTTTTGGAATTCAAGGTTGCCTCCAAATTATTCAATCTTTAAGCGGAGGCAGCCTCACGATCGGATGCAGCAAGAACGGCGTTATGGACTTCAACCCATTTAGCTTTTTCTTTTTCAAATTGAACCCTCAACGGCGATCTCTTGGCTAAGGGCTTCCACCTCTTGCTCGCTTTGCTGCAATCGAGCTTCCAATTGTTACATCTCGCGTTTTCGTACGTTAAAAGTTTCGTCTTCAGTTAATTGACGTAGACTCGGAGATGAGATCATCTTGACATTAACGTATTTACGCTATTTATAACAAGCGATAAATAAGTGTTATGAAGGATAAAGGGATACACGAATTAAAGAAAAAGAGTTTCGTTGAAAGTGGCCAATTTAGGATAAAATACGGGTCGAGCGATAATATCCGATAATTATGAACTAGCACCATGCAAGGTACCATATGACCACGGTAGTATAATGTATAAAGTATATACAAAGTATATTAAAAATAAATAGAATTTTAAGTAATTTGTGATAATTTTTAAATTATGCGGGTAATTGGTTAATTACCAGGCAACGGGACATTATCCAGTTAACTAATAAATGAATAAATTTTTTATGAATTACATCCCAAAACGTGGCAAGAAGCCACAAAAAGCTAGAAATGACTAAGTAGTCATATAGTCTAGGTGGCAATCTAGGAATTGGAATTGAATAAGGAAACAGTGTCTTGTTCCGTGCATTTTTGACAAGCAGAACCAAAAAAAACGTCAAAATCCTAACAAGAGACATACTTCTCCATTTCTCCTAGTTCAAAGATTTCAAGGAATATAAACTTAATTCGTTCCAAAAATTTCACGGAAACGGAAGCTTGATTAGTTCAAGAATTTCGAAGAAGCAAGAGCTAATTTCGTCAAAAATTTTAAAAAGCAGAAGCTTAATCCGATTTTTGGGTTCTAAATTCTATCCACGAAAAATTCCAACGGAATATTATACGGACTTTTCCCTACTCCGGGTATGTGAAGGCTATCACTTCTTTATTTTTGGCATGATCTATAAAACACAAACGAAACGAGCAAACGCACAATTTTCACAAATTACTCTATTCATAGAAATACTAGGGGTGTCTATATTCTTGATTCCCCATGTGAATTATTATTATCTTTTGTTCATGGGTCTCAAAATAATACGCAGATGAAAAAGTTTATCCGGAAGGAATATTGAGATTTTTACGTATTTTTCATGCATTTCACCCATTTATACATGTGCATTGACCCATGACCAGATGGCGTTATATACACGTATATATGTAAATATATGTATATGGGATATGGAAAAAGGTTACGGCGTTATATACGTACCACACCTGATCAGCTGGTACATGTTGATGATGTTGCTAAACGATATGATGAGAAGCCCTCAGTGGCTTGATGATATTATGTACACCCATACCTATGCATGACACGACATTTATAGCACGTGCATGACATTATAAATGTTTCAGAATTTACAGAGTTATTCAGATTTAAAGATGTGTTTCTTTATTCCATGTTTCACCTATGTCTTTTACGTACTAATTTTCATGCCTTACATAGTCAGTACATTTTTCGTACGGACGCCCTATTTCACGGGGCCTGAGTTTTATGCCCGCAAGTGCAGGTAGGCAAGCTGACGGTCCCCCTTCTTAGGATCCCTGATCAGCGAGAGTTGGCGTGCTCCACTTGATATGGAGCTGCCTTTGATTTTGGTACGATATTTTTGTGTGTGTGTGTATATATATATATATATATATATATATATATATATATATATATATATATATATATATATATATATGGGTATGACACAGCTCAGTCCCGTCTTTATACAGTTATGTTTCTATTAGAGGTCTGTAGACAGTATGTCTAGTTGGGTTGTATGTGGCCTTGTTTGCTTTCAGTTTTGGAGGTATAGTTGTCTATGGCAGGCTTGCCGGCTCGCCCACTGTATTCTGCATGTATACGTACATATTGGAAGGTCTCCTTCATGTATGTTATTTTCGTAATTCAGCAAATGTTATTCAGGTTCATATCTTAGACGCATGCTTAAGGGTGTTTGACAGGTAGGACTCAGGCACCCGTCGCGGCCCATCGGTTTGGGTCGTGACAAAAGTGGTATCAGAGTAGTTCTGTCCTAGGGTTGTCTACAGACCGTGTCTAGTAGAGTCTTGTTTATGGTGTGTTGTGCACCACACTTATAAACAGGAGGCTACAAGACATATAGGATGTTATCCTCTCTTCTTATGTTAGATCGTGCAATATAAGAAATTCAGGTTCCTAACGATATGTTATATTTTCAGCGATGCCTCCAAAGACTACAGCCGCCCAGAAAGGAAATTCTGTGGCTGGTGAGACTACTAGTTGAGCACCACGAGTTACCAGGGCTCGGGGAGAGTCTCATAGTGAGGTCCATCTCAGACTTCACATACCCTGCCCTTTCCAGAAGAGTTCCGAGGGGAACCAGCTCCAGTGCCCGCCCCTGTACATCCAGCTCCTCAGCTAGATGCACTGAGTCGGGAGATGAGAGATGTTATTCAGCTATTAACCCGATTAGTAGCCGCACAAGCTCGGCGTCAGGAAGTAGGTATTGGTCATGCAGATAGGTCTGTCAACGCGAGGGTTCGTGACTTCATTAATTTAGACCCTCCGGTATTCACTAGAGCAGATCCAAATGAGGACCTTCAGGTATTTATTGATAGAATGCAGAAGCCGTTAAGGGTAATGAAGGCCACTGCGACTGAGTCAGTTGAGCTAGCTTCGTATAGGCTCCGAGATGTTGTAGTTAATTGGTACGAGTCTTGGGAATTTTCCAGAGGTGAGGATGCCCCTCCAGCAGTATGGCAGGAGTTTACATAAGCTTTTCTTCATCATTATCTGCACCAGAGCTTAGACGGGCCAGAGTTGATAAGTTCTTGACCCTTCGGCAGGGTAACATGAGTGTTCGGGAGTACAGTCTTCAGTTTGATTTGTTGGCTAGGTATGCACCCACTATTGTATCTAAGATGGAGGATCGGGTTCACCGGTTCGTGATGGGATTAGAGCGTTACTTGCTTAACGATTGTATGTCGATCTCACTTCAGCCAGACATGGATATTTCTCGTATTCAGGCATACGCTCAGGGTGTAGAGGAGCGTAAACAGAAACAGAGGGCCGATCGTGAGCATGATAGGGCCCAGAATAAGATAGCAATGTCTTCGGGTCCTTCTGGTGAGTTTCGAGGTGGTCAGAGGCAACAGTACCCGAGGTATCCAGCCCAGCCATCGGCTAACGCGCCCCATCAGTTTGGTGGTAAGAGATTTGATCGTTCCACATATTCAGGTCTGGTCCGAATTTTAGGGCCTCAGGTTCTCAGTATAGGGGTGAGTCAAGTCAGATGAGGCCTCCCTTGCCACAATGTGCTCAATGTGGTAAGCAGCATACCGGGCAGTGCCGTATAGGATTGGGTGTTTGTTATACTTGTGGTTATCCGGGCCATGTTATGAGGGATTGTCCGACGAGAGGTGATGCAAGCATAGCTCAGCCAGCAGGATTAGTAGCTGGTTCGTCATCATCAGTACGCCCCCTGGGCAAGGTCTACAAGCACTAATGGGTCATGGTAGAGGCAGATGTGGAGCATCTAGTTCAAGCAGTCCTTAGAACCGCATCTATGCGTTAGCAGGGCGACAGGATCATGGGTCATCTCCTGATGTTGTTACAGGTATATTATCAGTCTTCTCATATGATGTATATGCACTGATTGACCTAGGTTCCACCTTATCATACATTACTCCGTTGGTTGCTAGTAAGTTTGGAACAACACCTGAGTTGGTTAAACCTTTTGAGGTATCTCATTGATAGCTAAGCGAGTATATAGGGGTTGTATAATAGTAGTCGATCTACCGTAGCAGATCTAATCGAGTTAGATATGGTAGAATTTGATGTTATAATGGGTATGGATTGGTTGGATTCTTATCATGCCAACGTTGGTTGTAGAGCAAAGATAGTCCGATTTCAATTTCCAGGGGAGCTTGTTTTGGAGTGGAAAGGTAATACGGCGTCGCCGAGAGGAAAATTATTTCCTACCTTAAGGCAAGGAAGATGATCAGAAAGGGTTGTATTTATCACTTAGTTCAGGTTCAGGATGTGGAAATAGAGTCACCAACCATTCAGTCCATCCCTGTGGTTAATGAGTTTCTCGATGTTTTTCCCGATGAGCTTCCGGGTCTCCCGCCAGAGCGAGAAATTGAGTTTGCTATTGACCTACTCCAAATACTCACCCAATATCTATTCCTCCCTATAGAATGGCCCCCGCAAAGCTGAAAGAGTTGAAAGAACAACTAAAGGACTTGCTTGAAAAAGGCTTTATCAGACCTAGCACATCACAATGAGGAGCACCTGTGTTATTTGTGAGGAAGAAAGATGGTTCCTTACGGATGTGTATTGATTATAGACAGCTGAATAAGGTAACGATCAAGAATAAGTACTCGCTCTCGAGGATCGATGAGTTGTTTGATCAGTTGCAAGGTGCCAAGTGTTTTTCAAAAAAGACTTGAGGTCCTGGTACCATCAGGCAAGGGTTTAGGATGAAGATATTCCGAAGACAACATTCAGGGCCAGATATGGGCACTTTAAGTTTCGGGTTATGTCGTTCGGTCTGACCAATGCCCTAGCAGTATTCATGGATTTGATGAACCGTGTGTTCAGGCCTTTTTTTAGATCTATTCATAATTATATTTATCGACGATATATTGGTGTATTCTCGTTCAGAGGCTGAACATGCAGATCATTTGCGTACTGTGCTTAGAACTCTACAAAAAGGGAAGTTGTATGCAAAATTCTCTAAATGTGAATTCTAGTTAAACTCTGTAGCTTTCCTTGGGCATATCGTTTCGGGTGAAGGCATCCGGGTGGATACACAAAAGATTGAGGCAGTAAAGACTTGGCCTAGACCCACAACACCGAGGAGGTTCGTAGCTTTCTTGGTTTGGCAGGTTATTGAGATTTGTAGAGGGATTTTCTTCCCTTTCAGCACCTTTAACAAAGTTGACTCGGGACGGAGCAAAGTTTCCAATGGACTGACGCTTGCGAACGGAGTTTCCAGGCCTTAAAGGACAGATTAACTTCAGTACCGGTTCTAACGCTCCTAGAAGGGGACGGTTATGTGATCTATTGTGACGCTTCAGCCGTTGGATTGGGTTGTGTGCTGATGCAGCATGGTAAGGTTGTGGCTTATGCTTCTAGACAACTAAGAAAGCACGAGAAGAACTACCTGACCCACGATTTAGAGTTAGCCGTGGTGATTCATGCACTAATGATGTAGAGGCACTACTTATATGGCATTCATGTTGACATCTATACAGATCATAAGAGCCTCTAGTACATTTTCAAGCAAAAGGAATTGAATCTACGTCAAAGGAGATGGTTGGAGCTACTTAAAAACTATGACGTTGATATTTTATACCATCCAGGGAAGGCGAACGTAGTAGCCGACGCCCTCAGCCGTAGATCTATGGGTAGCCTATCGTATTTACAGCCAGAAAAGAGGGGAATAGCCCATGAGGTTCATCAACTAGCTAGTCTTGGAGTTCAGTTACTGGAATCAGGTGATATTGGAATTACTATTCAGGATACGGCAACATCCTCTTTAGTAACTGAAGTAAAGGAACGCCAGTACGAGGATCATGTGTTAGTTCATTATAGGGATACCACCCTTCAAAAGGAGAAGACACCGTTTGGAATTACAGAAGATGGGGTCCTCATATATCGAGGACGATTATGTGTCCTTAATGTTGCAGGGCTACGTCGGCAGGTTATGGCAGAAACTCACTATTCTCGTTATTCTGTCCATCCAGGAGCGACCAAGATGTATCATGATATCAGGGAAGTGTATTGGTGGGACGGAATGAAAAAGGATATAGTAGAATTTGTTGCTCAGCGTCCTAACTGTCAGCAGGTTAAGATTGAGCATCAAAAACCTGGTGGATTATTGTAGGCTATGGAGATTCCGACTTGAAAATGGGAAATAATCAATATGGATTTCATCGTGGGCTTACCTCGTGCCCAACGTAAGTTCGATTCGATATGGGTGATTGTTGATAGGCTTACAAAGTTAGCCCATTTTCTGCCCGTTAGGACTACATATTCCTCAGAGGATTATGCAAGGCTTTATATTAAGGAAATAGTACGACTGCATGGTGTCCCTGTATCTATTATATTGGATAGAGGAGCTCAATTTACAGCTAACTTCTGGAGGTCCTTCCAAAAAGGATTGGGGACTCAAGTAAGTCTTAGTACAATATTTCATCCCCAGACAGACGAACAGGCTGAGCATACTATTCAAATACTGGAGGATATTTTACGAGCTTGTGTAATAGACTTCAAAGGTAGCTGGGATGATCATCTGCCGCTTATTGAGTTCGCGTATAATAATAGCTACCATTCTAGCATTCAGATGGATCCATACGAAGCTCTTTACGGACGGAAGTGTAGGTCGCCTATAGGGTGGTTCGAAGTTGGAGAATCTGAATTACATGGGCCAGACCTGGTTTAGCAAGCCATAGAAAAAGTAAAATTGATCCGGGATCGACTGTTGACAGCTCAGAGTCGTCAGAAGTCATAGTCTGACGTGCGGCGACGAGATTTAGAGTTCGGGATTGATGACTGGGTATTCTTAAAGGTGTCATCTATGAAGGGTGTGATAAGATTCGGAAAGAAAGGCAAACTTAGCCACGGTATATTGGGCCTTATAGGATCATTCGGAGAGTGGTCCAAGTAGCTTATGAGTTAGAATTGCCTTCGGAGTTGGAGTTTGTCCATCCGGTTTTTCACGTATCTATGTTACAAAAGTACATTGGCGATCCTACCCGAGTGGTGCCCACGGATGATGTACAGATTATAGAGGACTTGTCATACGAGGAAATTCCGGTTTCCATCCTAGACCGACAAATTCGCAAGCTACGGAATAAGGAGATAGCCTCCGTGATTAGAGGAACAACAATGTGGAAGAAATGACTTGGGAGGCCGAGGAAGACATGAAGTCTAGATATCCCTACTTATTTCCTCCTCCAGAGAAGTTTCCGACTGAGATGTCATAACCATAAGGTATGTATGTAAATTCTTGTGTTGGTTATTATCGTTGGTCATGTGAGGCCATTGTCGTTATTCATAATTATGGTCATGTGTTGGGTTATTAAGCTTCTATGGGGAGAGTTGATAGTAGTGTTGTTACAAAGGCGACCCTGCCAAAGTTATATAGATCAGGGGAGTTGAACATTCGATGACGAATGTTTCTAAGGGGGGAAGGATGTCACATCTTGCATTTTCGTACGTTAAAAGTTTCGTCTTCAGTTAATTGACGTAGACTTGGGGATGAGATTATCTTGACGTTAACATATTTACGCTATTTGTAACAAGCGATAAATAAGTGTTATAAAGGATAAACGGGTACACGAATTAAAGAAAACGAGTTTCGTTGAAAGTGACCAATTTAGGATAAAATACGGGTCGAGCAATAATACCCGATAATATGAACTAGTACCATGCAAGGTACCATATGACCACGGTAGTATAATGTATAACGTATATATAAAGTATATTAAAAATAAATAGAATTTTAAGTAATTTGTGGTAATTTTTAAATTATGCGGGTAATTGGTTAACTACCGAGTAACGGGACATTACCCAGTTAACTAATAAGTGGATAAAAATTTATGAATTACATCCCAAAACGTGACAAGAAGCCACAAAAAGCTAGAAATGACTAAGTAGTCATATAGTCTAGGTGGCAATCTAGGAATTGGAATTGAATAAGGAAACATTGTCTTGTTCCATTCATTTTTGACAAGCCGAACCAAAAAAACGTCAAAATCCTAACAAGAGACATACTTCTCCATTTCTCCTAGTTCAAATATTTCAAGGAACATAAACTTAATTCGTTCCAAAAATTTCAAGGAAACGGAAGCTTGATTTGTTCAAGAATTTCGAAGAAGCAGGAGCTAATTTCGTCAAAAATTTCAAAAAGCGGAAGCTTAATCCGATTTTTGGGTTCTAAGTTCAATTCACGAAGGTTTCCAACGGAATATTATACGGACTTTTCCCTACTCCAGGTATGTGAAGGCTATCCCTTCTTTTTTTTTTGCATGATCTATAAGACACAAACGAAACGAGCAAACGCACAGTTTCCACAAATTACTCTATTCATAGAAATACTAGGGGTGTCTATATTCTTGATTCCCCATGTGAATTATTATTATCTTCTGTTCATGGGTCTCAAAATAATACGCAGTTGAAAAAGTTTATCCGGAAGGAATATTGAGATTTTTACGTATTTTTCATGCATTCACCCATTTATACATGTGCATTGACCCATGACCAGATGGCGCTATATACTCGTATATATGTAAATACATGTATATGGGAAATGGGAAAGGTTACGGCGTTATATACGCACCACTACTTGATCAGCTGGTACATGTTGATGATGTTGCCCACAGTGGCCGAGACGATATGATGGGATGCCCTCAGTGGCTTGATGAGATTATGTACACCCATACCTATGCATGACACGACATTTATACGCACGTGCATGACATTATAAATGTTTCCGAATTTACAGAGTTATTTAGATTTAAAGATGTGTTTCTTTATTTTATGTTTCACCTATGTCTTTTACGTACTAATTTTCATGCCTTACATACTCAGTACATTTTTCGTACTAAGGCCCTATTTCACGGGGCTTGCGTTTCATGCCCGCAGGTGCAGGTAGGAAAGTTGACGGTCCCCCTTCTTAGGATCCTGGATCAGCGAGAGTTGGCATGCTCCACTTGATCCGGAGCTGCTTTTGATTTTGGTACGATACGTTTGTAGATATATATATGGGTATGACGTGGCTTAGTCCCGTCTTTGTACAGTTATGTTTTTATTAGAGGTCTGTAGACAGTATGTCTAGTTGGGTTGTATGTGGCCTTGTCGGCTTTCAGTTTTGGAGGTATAGTTGTCTATGGCAGCCTTGCCAGCTCGCCCACTGTATTCTGCATGTATACGTACATATGCCTTGTTGGAAGGTCTCCTTCATGTATGTTATTTTCGTAATTCAGCAGATGTTGTTCAAGTTCATATCTTAGACGCATGCTTAGGAGTGTTTGACAGGTAGGACTCAGGCACCCGTCGTGGCCCATCGGTTTGGGTCGTGACACCAAAACAAAGGCCTTAGTGGCCTTGGCTTCCGGTTTTGAGAGGCGAGTGGCACTTTGCTCCCGCTCTGCCAAAAGCTGATCCCGTGCAGAAATAATTTCTTCCTTCTCATGAATCAACCTCTGAAGGCCCTCAAAAGCAAGAAAGTTGGCCTACAAAGCAATAAAGGTAAAACTTAGAATATGTTCATCCAAAAATAAAAGAAATAACAAAGGAAGAAAGGAACATACCGCTGCGGCATTGTGCATGGCGTTGTTCAACAAACATTCTCCCGAGAGTGCCTGAATCTTTTCCCAATCTCTCTCTGAAGTCAAAGGCTTCAGATAATTAGCAAGCTCCACCGGCCTGGATAGCAAGTTGCATCCAGTAAAAACCGAAAGAGTAACATTCATCCTCGTTTGTGGATATTCAGAAGAGGCAGCATAATTTTGCCCCAAGATCCCATGAAATGGGGACTGGGGAAGAGGGACACCTTCTTCATGGTCAGATGTGGTCGGTGGAGATAGTTTAGCTGCTGCTGGTATTGGTAAAGATGCAAATAAAGCTGATGGAGTTGAAGAATAAGAAGCATTGCATCAAATGCAGTGTTGGTTCTTAGATGCTCGCCAACCAAAGACGGTAGGGACTCGCTACTCAACTCTGCAGTACCGGGCACAACAATTGGGGCCGAAAACTGGAGTTAACATTTTCTACTAAATCAAACTCCCCCCAAAGTGCTGAGGAATCATCCTCAGTTGGTGTAACTAACTCAACAGATTGAGCATTCTGTTGAGTTGATGATGAACGTCGCCTTCTATGTAGAGAAGCTCCATCATCACTAGCTTTTCCATCATCGTCGATCATCACGGTGTCTATGACCGCCCGGGAGGAGGGCTACTGATCACAACTTTCAGAGACGACTCAGGGACAATAATCTTCGCCCTCTTATTCTTTTCCCTGGCCACGGAAGAACGCCTTCTTTTTGGTTGCTTGTTCTTCGGCCGGGTACTCCATAGTAAAACACATGTGCCCATAGCAGGCCCGGAGACACCTGTTTGAGTAAGCGCCTCCTGAAGCAGCCTCGCTGCATCAGCAGGATCAACCAAAACGTCCTCCTCGGGGACAACAACATAGCCTGTAGGAAGACCTGATTTCAAGAAAAAGATAGAAGGGATCAATCAATTTCCTCACATAAAAGTTAAGACAAGGTTAGTCTGAATTACCATGATTTCTGGCCTTCCACTCGTATTTGATGGACAACTCTTTCCACGTACGAGTCTCAGGCGTAGTGACATCCAAGATCTGTTGGACCTATTGGCTCAATCCTTCAACCATAGGCGGAACCCATCGAATTCCTGAAACAAGCGTAGAATGAAGGATAAATACAAATATGGAAGAATCCCGAATCAACTAAATATGAATCAAAAAGCTTACGAATGTGGTTCCACATTTCCAGAAAGGATGAAGTCATTATAGGGATCATATCATTGGTGGCAATTGCAACGAACCGTTCTATCCACCCACGGTCATTATCGTCATCCATGCTAGACAACAGAGCATAGTGGCCACGCTTGCAGAGGTTTATCATCCCCCTGCGGAAGATCTTGGGAGAATAAAGATTCATCACATGAGCTAAAGATAGCCCCTCTCCCATTTCCTGGCATAAACGTCGAAGGCAGGCAACTGTCCTCCACACAGAAGGACTTACTTGTGCCAAACATACCTGGTAGTGAAAACAATACTCCACAATAACGGAGTCAAGCTCTCCGTTCAAAGAAAACACACCCAAAGTAAAGGGATACGTGTAGAAGTATGTAAAACCCTCCTTAGGTAGTGTTACTCACTCCGATAGATCAGGAGCAACAATATCCAAATCATGGCAGCGGTGATCTTCCTTGACAACAAGAATGCTAGAAGGACAGATAGAAGAAGGATACCTACTGACAACCCATGTGCGAGGGTTCGCAGTAGGAAATTTCTCTTCGAAGTCTTTTGTGGTAACAAAACTTCTAGGGATGATGGATCCCACTGTTGGAGGAGCAGAGTTCTCGGCTTTGTTCTTGTTCTTTGAAGAACTGGTATGTTTTGAGGAAGAAGCCATTGTACAGAAGATTGAAAAGGTTTTTGCTTGAAGAGATTTAGGGAAAAGATGAAGAGCAGGATGCAAGTCGAATAAGGAAAGCTTGGAAAATTATGGAGTATAAGGGAGAAAGTTGATGCGTATAAGCAAAAGTTTTGGCGGCTAAATTCATAGCCATGATTACCTCGATAATTGGCAAAAGCTATGATGAATCGTGGGATGACGCGTGTTCGGGGCATTAAATGCGGAGAGACGTGCGTTATATCAACTGTTAGAAGCCTTCAGAAGGAGTTATAGTAATTCCCGCCAAAAGAATATTTTTACCAACTTCTCGGTAACACAAAGTTATATCACCAGAAAGCAGGGAGACTATCTGTATAGGATAAAATACGCTATGGCACGTGGTCGTCCAAAAAAGGGACACGTGGAACCTAAGACGGGGGGAATGTCCAAGACCAAAGGCAACTGTTCTGTCTGTCACCGGGGAGAATAATGCTCATAAGGATGTAATAAATACTCCTCGCCTGGTAGCATTTTGTAGGGATATTCCATGGCATTAAATACGATTGCCCGTTACAAGGAATTTGACATTTATGCTCACTGTTACATCTTCATCAATGGCCCTCATAATTCATATTAAAGAGGGGCACGATCCTATGACCTCCTTCCCTAGACGTAGCTATAAATAATGAGCTCAACTATCATTGTAAAGGATAAGAAAATTTTCTGGCAAACTTATACCACACTCTATCCAAAGCTTAATACAATTTTATCTTCCTGCCTTTCTATTTCATTATTTCTGCGCTCAGAACCATTGTGTTTCTACTATTTCGTCTCCATCTCAAGGCTAAGTATTATATATTTCTTCAATTATCTTATTATTTCAGGATCAAATTGGTTCACTTGTCTATAAATCACGTATAAATTAAACTGTAACGTTTTATGGGTAAATAAAATCAGCATGCACAATATGGGAACACTTACAACCTAAACTAGAAGAACACCCTAACTTCTCATAGGGTGGAAATCAGATGACTCAGAATCAGTATATGCCCCAAGGAAATTACAGTCAACCTCAGAAGCCACCCCAGCAAGTAAAGGAGAGTACAAATGACCCGTTGAATATTTGTTGCTTGACAATCAATAACTCAGGACTAAATTTAGAAATCTTAAGAGACAAGTTGGGCAGTTAGTGTCAAATCGAAATACTAGGCCTGCAGGCACTCTTCCAAGTGATATAGAGTATAATCCTCGAGTTAATGCAGACACACTAGGAAGGGAATTAAAAGAAGTGCCAAAGAAGAGAAGGGATAAGACTATACACGAGGGGGAGTTAATTCATAAAGCAACACACGAGTCAAATAAAGATGATGCAAGTTCAGAGCCAGTGGGTGCTTTAAGGCCACCACTGTCTTTCCCCCAAATGTTGCAGAAGAAGAATGATGATCGCATGTTTAACAAATTTCTCTCTATGTTGAGCCAGGATCAATTAAATATTCCATTGGTGGATGTACTTCGTGAAATTCCAAAATATGCTAAGTACATCAAAGATATAGTGTCTCACAAGAGGAAATTGACTGAATTCGAGACAGTCGCACTTACTGAGGAGTGCACTTCGAGGGTCCAAAACAAGCTTCTCAAAAGCTTAAGGATCTTGGCAGCTTCACCATACCTGTGCGGATTGGTAATGTTGATGTAGGCCATGCTCTATGTGATTTGGGGGCGAGCATAAATCTAATGCCCTTGTCCCTGTTCAAGCAATTGGGTCCGGGAGCTCCAAGACCAACCAATGTGATGTTGCAATTAGTTGATAGATCCATTACTTACCTTGAAGGAGTAATTGAAGATGTGCTGTTGCAAATTGGGAAATTCATCTTCCTAGTGGACTTCATTATCCCAGATTATGAGGCTGATGAACAAGTTCCAATCATATTGAGGTGACCTCTCTTGGCTACAGGTGATACAATTATTAAAGTAAGAGAGGTAAAAATGATTATGAGGGTGGATAATGAGGAAGCTATTTTCAGTGTCTACAAGGCGATTCAACTCCCCCGCCATTATGGGGAGCTCTCTATGATATCTGTTGTAGAGGTGGATGAGCAACTTATAGATCCGAGTGTATATCTAGACGATTCTCAAAAACACTCATGTTGTTCGATAGCTTGGAGATTGATGATGAGGTTGAGGAGATAATGCATATACATATGCATCATGTATCTACATGCAGAGATTAAACCCCTTTGAGGCCCTAAATAGGCCAAGTGGGCCTCCACCCAAGCCGTCAATTGATGAGGCTCCAAAATTGGAACTTAAACCCTTGCCCCCTCACCTTCAATATGCTTATTTGGGTGTTTTTGACACTCTACCTGTTATTGTTTCCTCTCACTTGTCTAAATTGCAGGAAGAAAAGCTGTTAAGAGTGTTGCGTGAGCGCAAGCGAGCAATAGGGTGGACGATGTCTGGCATTAGAGGCATTAGTCCGGCCTTCTATATGATAAAATTCTCATGGATGAAGGACACAAGCCAAGTGTAGAGCACCAATGCCGCCTAAATCCAATCATAAAAGAGGTGGTAAGAAAAGAAGTGATTAAGTGGCTTGATACAGGTATTGTATTTTCAATCTCTAATAGCAAATGGGTAAGCCCCGTCCAATGTGTGCCTAAGAAGGGGGGATAACTGAAGTGGTTAATGAAGATAACGTCTTGATTCCCATAAGAACTGTGACGGGGTGGAGAATTTGCATAGATTATAGAAAATTAAACAATGCCACCCACAAGGACCACTTCCTCCTTCCCTTTATTGACCAAATGCTTGATAGACTAGCTGGAAAGGAATATGTTTCCTAGATAGCTATTTGGGGTATAATCAGATTTCTATTGTCCCAGAGGAAAGAGAATACCACAATTACGTGTCCATATGGCATGTGTTCAAGGGAATGCCCTTTGGTCTCTATAATGCGACTTTTAAAAGGCGCATGATGGCTATTTTTACTGACATGGTTGAAATATTTGTAGAAGTGTTCATGGATGATTTTTCTGTGTTTGGGTATTCTCTTGATAATTGTTTAATAAACCTCGATAAAGTGCTTGTTAGGTGTGAAAAACAAACTCGGTGCTAAACTGGAAGAAGTGTCATTTCATGGTACGAGAAGGTATAGTCTTGGGGCACAAAGTGTCCAAAAATGGTCTGCAAATGGACAAGGCAAAGGTGGAGGCGATTGAAAAATTGCTGCCACCTACATCCGTTAAAGGCAATTGTAGTTTCTTGGGCCATGCAGGTTTTTATCGTCGTTTCATTAAAGATTTTTTTAAAATTTCCTCTCCTCTGTGCAAGCTTCTTGAGAAAGATATCCCCTTCAAATTTGATGATGCTTGTCTGAAAGCATTAGAGGAGTTGAAGAAAAGATTGGTGACTGCATCAATTATCATTGCCCCGGACTGGCGCAACCATTTGAGTTGATGTGCGATGCAAGCAAAGTCACAATAGGAGCTGTTTGGGAAAACAGAAGGATAAATTTTTTCACTCCATTTATTACGCGAGCAAAAATTCTGAATCCAGCCTAGATGAACTACACTATTACTAAAAAAGAGTTGTTTGCAGTAGTGTGGGCGCTTGACAAGTTCAGATCCTATCTTGTGGGAACCAAAGTTATCGTCTACACAAATCACTCAGTTATAAGGTATTTGTTTGAAAAGAAAGACGCCAAGCCGAGGTTGATTCATTAGGTTCTCCTTTCGCAAGAATTTTACTTGGAGATTCGAGATCGAAAAGGAACAGAGAATCAAGTGGTTGATCACTTGTCTAGATTAGAAAATTGGAACCAAGTGGTTGAGGGAGGTTTGATTAAGGAAACCTTTCCAGATGAGCAGTTATTGGCAGTCACCTCGAGTGCAGTCCCATGGTATGCAGACTACGTGAATTTTATTGCAAGTGGGGTGATGCCATCGAAATTGAACTTGATAATAGAAGATGATTTCTACATGATGTGAGGCTCTACTTGTAGGATGAGACATTATTGTATAAGCAGTGCGCAGGTTAGTTAGTATGAAAGTGTGTTCCTGAGGAGGAGATGAATGCAATATTGCACGACTATCACGCTTCTCCATAAGGGGTCAGTGCGGTGGGGATAAAACCACCCAAAAAGTGATGCAATCGGGTTTCTATTGGCCAAAATTGTTTAAGGATGCACACGACTTTGTTAAAAAGTGTGACATGTGCCAAGGAACAGGAACAATCACGAGTAAGCACGAGATGCCTTTGCAAAATGTTCTGGAAGTAGAGATCTTTGATGATTTGGGGATTGATTTCATGGGACCGTTCCCATACTCTAATGGTCACTGGTACATCTTGTTGGCGATTGACTATGTGTCTAAGTAGGTGGAGGCCATTGCTCTTCCTACTAATGACGCAAAGGTAGTGGTAAACTTTGTAAAAAAGCACATCTTTACACGCTTTGGGACTCCAAGGGTTCTGATAAGTGATGCAGGAACTCACTTATGTAACAAGTTGTTGAACAACGTTATAGCAGAGTATGGAGTTAAGAACAAGGTAGCCACCGCCTATCATCCCCAAACTAGTGGTCAAGTGGAAGTGTCAAACAGAAAGGTGAAGCAAATGCGGAACTGTCCCAACCCAGGCCCCTTCGAAAATGCGATCTCTGGGTTCGCAATTGCGAACCTAGCAGACTCTAGCCTAATATCGCAAATGCGATCTATATCTCACAAATGTGAGACCTGCAACACTTGGTCAATACCAACAACACTAAAATCTTCCAAACACTCCAAAACGCGTATGAAACTCACCCGAGTCCTCGAGGCTCCAAACCAAACATCAACACAAGTCTAAAAATATAACACAGACTCGGTCGCGCTATCAAATCATCAAAATAACATCCGAATACCACGAATCAGACCTCTAAAACACATGAAACTCAAGAACTTTTAAAAATACAATTGTGCATTCGATTCCTATCAAATCAACTTAGAATGATGACAAACTTTGTGGACAAGTTCCAAATGACGAAACAGACATATTCCAAATTCTGAAATGTAAATCTAAACACGATAGCTATGAAGTCAACCTACGATCAAACTTATCAAAAATTCTAAACCTTTGAATTGCCAACTTTAGGCAAAATAACACAAATCAACCAACGAACCTCCAAACTCGATTTCGGGCATATGCCCAAGTCCAAAATCACGATACTAACCTATCGGAACCATCAAAACATTATTAGAGGGTTGTTTCCACAAAAGTCAAACCTCGGTCAGCATTTCCAACTCAAGCATCTAAAGTGAGTATCACTCATCCAAATTCATTCTGAAATATACGAAAATAAAATCCGGCTATGCATGCAAGTCATAATACATAATATGAAGCTACCGAATACCTCAAACCACTAAACGGAACCGTAAAGCTCAAAATGACCGGTCGGATCGTTACATAAACTCAGTTATTTGCCGTTCAAGTCTCAGATAAACACATCTCAAATACTCAGTTTTACAAAATTATCCTAAAGCGCTATCAACAACATGTGAGGAATCAAATAAGAAGTATTGAGACAGAGATATCATACACGGATATAGTGTCATGTCTGAGAACATGTGTGCAAATAAGGTATATAACTCATAAACAACAAGAATAGCCCTATCAAATCTCAAGCAGTTAGCACATAGCCTAGACATGATGTCTAACATAATTCACAATTCAAATAATCAAACAAGTAGAGAAAATGCGAGGATAACATGATATGATAGCAAAAAAAGCTCGGTACTAGCCTAAAGGCTCCCCAAACCATGATCACACAGGTGCACACACACACCCACCCATCACCTAGCGCATTCGTCACCCCAATATCTTTCATATAACGTAGTTCTTAGGGTTAAATACCCTCATATCCAAGTTTAGATGTGTTACTTACCTCAAAGCGTGCAACTCATGCTCCAACAAACCCTTGCCACGCGAATCGGCCTTCGAACGACTCGAATATAGCCAAAGCAACGTAATTTTATCAATAATAGCTATAGAAAACAATCCCAAAAGATAAAACTAAGGTCTTTAACGAAAATTAAAAAGTCAACCCCATAATCACACTTCGGAACCCGACAAAATTCACAAAATTCGAACACCCATTCAATTACGAGTCCAACCATACTAAATTTATCCAATTCCATCCACAAATCGACCTCCAAATCCTCAATTTTCATTCTCCAACAACATAGTCTAAATTTCCTAAATTTCACCTCAGACACACATATTCTAGGTGTAAAAATTAATGGGTAAACAATAATTATTAATAAAAGTGATGAATCTTCACTTACCTCTTCAATTTTAGCCAAAACCCTCAAAAAAATAGCCCCTAGCCGAGCTCCACAAGTCCAAAATGAGAGAAAAACTCGAAACCTTTCATTTATAAAATTGGCCAGCTAAATTGCACCTCGCTCCAAAACGTTATACATGCGATACCGCTTTTGCGGTCAATTTTCGCATCTGCGGAATTCACTTAAGCTCCCGACCTAGCGCACCTGCGGTCCCCTCTTCGCACCTGGGGGACCGCTTCTGCGGTTGCTCCATCGCTCATGCGCTTCCGCACCTGCGGAAACCTTCCGCTTCTGCGATCCCCAATCCCTCAGTCAAAATCCGTTTTTGCGAAACTTCTTGGGCAGAAACGCGTTCGCTTCAGCGGATTCACCTCCGCACCTGCGCTCCCCAGGCTTCCTTCCCGTTTCTCGTACCTCCGCGTACCTGGTCACTTTTACGGCTCCGCACCTGCGACCAAAACCTCACAGGTGTGGTTACACCATAACTGATGCCAACAACATTTTCATAAGTCCGATTCCCAATCCGGTTTCAATCTCAATCACCCCGAGGCCCTCGGGACCCCATCCAAACATGCCAACAAGTCCTAAAACACAATGCGAACTAGTCGAAACCTCAAATTACATCAAACAATATTAAAATTACGAATCACGCCCAAATTCAAGCCTAATGAGACTAATGAACTTCTAACTCTAAAACTAATGCCGAATAATATCAAACCAACTCTGATTGACCTCAAATTTTGCACACTAGTCATAAATGACACAATGGACCTATTCCAACTCCCGGAACCAAAATCTGAGCTCGGTATCAACAAAGTCAACTCTCGGTCAAACTTTCCATCCTTCCAAACCTTTAACTTTCCAACTTTCGCTAAAAGCCTCAAACCAACCTACGGGCCTCCAAATCAATATTCGGACATACGCCTAAGTCCAAAATCACTTACGAAGCTATTGGAACCATCAAAACTCCATTCCGGAGCCGTCTACATAAAAGTCAAACTCCGGTTAACTCTTCCAACTTAAGCATTCAACCTTGAGACTAAGTGTCCCATTTTACTCCCAAACGTACCCGAAACCAAACCAACCATCATGGCAACCCACATAACCACAAATGAGTGTAGAAGAAGCGATAAATGGGGGAACGAGACTACAATACACAAAACGACCGGGCGGGTCGTTAGAACATGAGGAGCGGTAGAGGTAGGCCTAATAAGTATTGGGGTGAGGTGATTAGGTAGGACATGATGAAACTTCAGCTTACTAAGGACATGATCCTATATAGAAAGTCAAAAATTAGGGTAGAAGGTCAGGAGGTAGCTGAGTGTATTCCTTTGTTATCCTAGTGGCTGCACTATTAGTCTCGTAGTTTTTTTTCTCCTTTTTTTCTTTTCGTAGAGTTGTGTTCCTACCTGTTATTTCTTTCGCTTCAGTTATGTCATTGCTTTTTATATATCGATGTGGATACTGCTCCTTTTCATTTTTTCCTTGAGCCAAGGGTTTTTGGAAACCGCCTCTCTGCCTCCACGAGATAGAGATAAGGTTTGCGTACATACTACTATCCCCGAACCATACTTGTGGGATTATTATGTTGTTATTGTCGTTGTCTTTTATGGGGTATTTCACTGATTAAATTCAATTGGAGCAAGAACATGATTAACCCTCTTTAATAAGGTGCGGGTATGGATAGTAGTTATTTACTAAAACCTTTTCGGAAAAGTGCCAAAACTATCCCTGTCGTTTGTTAAATGGTTTATAAATACCCTCCGTCCATCTATCCGTTCAAACAAATACACTCCGTCCATCTATCCGTCCAAAAAACACACAAAGTTAATTTTATTAACAAAAATACCCCCGCGACTAACGGCAGAACTGATGGAGTGTGTTTTTTTGAACGGATAGATGGACGAAGGGTATTTATAAACCATTTAGCAAACGATAGGGATGGGTCTTTCATTTAATGACGTGGTGATTTTTACCCATTTACCTGGTCCGACCCTATTTATTTCACCCGCCTAATTATTTTCTTTCTTTTTCTTTGCTTTTTTTTCCCTCTCTTTTTCCTTATCACCCAACACACCCACTCTCATCTCACAAAGAATTTTTAGCATTTCTTTGTTGAAACAAATCTTTCTTTGTGTTTGAAAATATGGCTTTGGCTTTCACTTTATCTGCAATTCATGGCTCTTTGTCCCCCTCTTCTTCTTCTTATGAACATCCCAAAGGTAACCTTTTACTTTTTTTTACCTTTTATAGATTCAATCTTTATCCTAGAATGTGATAATTTCAAGCTTTTTAGCACCTTGGTTTCAATTTTCTTGTGTGCTTTGATCACGCCCAACTATGCCTTCTAAAAAAGAACTCTGCGGACGTTGCAAATATAACCCGAGTATTACGCCCAGGGTCGAATCCACAGAGAGTTAACCTATCAACCGCTATCTTCAAACCCACCAAGTATTCAGCACCAGCTTCTCAAACATTCAAATTCTCAGTTGAGTGTTCTTTAACAACTAGCTTGCAAGTAACTAAATGGTTGTAACTAAATTAATAAGGTTGTAAACAATTATGGGACAAAGCTAAGGCAATGATTTCCCCTATTGATGGAATCCCTCCTGTTTATGCTCATACAAATTTACCCACTCATCTCTATCAATCTTGAACGCTAATCTTACCGCAAATCTTTCCCGAGTAATCACAGTAATCTACTATTGCACTCTCCCGAGATACACTAGCTTGCTTTATTTAGCACAATTCAATCTAGATTGCACCCAAGACTTCGTTATTCCTAATCCCGCCTTTAAACCCGCAATTATAGACTCCTCTAATAATCTAGGAGTGGTGTTGTTCAACAATACCCTAAATATGCACTCTTTTCCAAGTTATGCACACTAAATAGGTACAGCTAATTGAGGATCCTGTCAATTAACTACAACGAACACGAAGTTGAACAAATAAAGATTAAACTAGCAATTTGTATTCACATAAACAAGAAGTTCATCACCCAATAGGTTCCATCAAAGCCTTAGACAAGGAATTTAGCTACTCATAGATATGGGAGAATAAACTACGCTTGAATTCATCATAAAAATCAAAAGAAAGGAAGAAAGATGTTTTGAGTACTTGCTCACCATTGTTTTCCTTGCTAAGAAACCTAAAAAAACAATACATGCCTCTCTTGGGCGAAGTCTAGTGTTTCAATTAGGGTTTCGGTCTAAAAATCCCGTGTTTTACACTTAAGTCCCTGAAGTTTACTGTGCCCACCGCGGTTCTACCGCGGTCGCGGTAGAGCCGCGGCCAAACGCCCTCGCGGAATCTTCAACTTTCAGAAACTGCCTTCCACCGCGGTTTCACCGCGATCGCGGTAGAACCGCGGTGGAACTTGTACCCGGAAATTTTGGCCTGTTTTGAATGGGATACTTGGGAAATTCAACAATTGGCCTTTTTTCATCAATAAGTGACTCCAAAACCGCTCCTTAGCCTTCCTTACACCTATATCACCTGCAAATCGTGAAAAGCACTAATAAGAGCATTTTGTTGTCATTTTTCCACATTAAAAGTTCACAAGAAGGTGATTATTTGGTGCGTGATTATAGTCAAATTCACCTATTATCATGCTTGTATCAGTTATATGTAGTTATTTTTTCTCTGTTATTTCGTGGCTCGTTTTTCTTCTTATGAACAATCCAAAGATTTCCATTACTTGTCCCTTTCAAAGTTTCAATATTTCTCCTAGATTTGATTGATATATTTGAATAATTTTAACATTTGGGCTCAATTTTTTTGTTTCAGATTTTTGGTTTGTTTTGATCCTTGTCTTCTTACTTAACAACCCAAATGTATCTGTTGATTTTCCATTTAAGAGTTTCAATACTTATCCTGAGTTTGATTGGAGAAATTTCAGAATCTGGTTTGAATTTCGGGTTATTTGATTTTGGGTTTTATCTATTCTTTAATTAATTTGTTATTGTGTGTATGCAGTGTGCCAATTGGAGAAGAAGAAAGGGGGAGATAAGATGAGTGGGAATGGGTGTGATAGATACTACCCATTTTTGTAAATGGGTCGGATAAGGTAAATGGGTTGAAATAATATTCATTTTTTGTTCCAATCAAAGATAGCCACGTGGCCCAATTAAAAATCGTCACGTCATTAAATGAAAGACCCATCCCTATCGTTTGCTAAATGGTTTATAAATACACTCCGTCCATCTATCCGTTCAAAAAAACACACTCCATCAGTTCTGCCGTTAGTCGCGGGGGTATTTTTGTTAATAGAACTAACTTCGTGTGTTTTTTTTGAACGGATAGATGAACGGAGTGTATTTTTTTGAACGGATAGATGGACGGAGGGTATTTATAAACCATTTAACAAACGATAGAGATAGTTTTGGTCCTTTTCCGAAACCTTTTTTAAATAATATTGATAGTATTTATATTTATAAAATTGTATGCTAGGCAAACTAGTTGCAACGAAAAAGCGAAACAAAATACATCTAACATCTCGATTTCACCTTCGCGGCTTCGCTTAACCCGTTTGTCAGGTTCCGTTAAGTCCTTTTCCTCCGGCCTCGCCGACTTGCCGGCGGGCCTTTTACCGGCTGAATCTTTCATATCTTCTCTTCATTTTTCTTCATCTCCAACGATCCGACATTCCACTGGAGATTCCGATCTGGCTATAATCGCATAGTTGACCTCAAATGGGACGGGCATCGTTCACCGCTGCTTTCACGATCGTCTCCTTTGTATTTATACTGATCAATTACGATGTCGTTTCGTGTTTGTGCTTTTCGAATAGCAGTCATCGGACTACCATGTTTCTCCCGCTCTTTCCTCCCAAAGACCCTTCTTATCGTTCCTCGCCTTCCCGTCGACTCCTCCAGAAAATCCCGCCGAATGCTCGAATGGCTCTCCACGACGATCTACTCCTCAACGGGTCAGTTGCTTAAATTCACTGCTCATGATCTGTTTTCACTGCACGTATAATCTTTTTTTCTCATAGAAAATGTCTTGGACTTGAAAATGTTTTACTTCGTAAAATCATCTTCTAGATCATTTTCAAGTGTTTGCTTGGACATAAAACTAGGTGTCGAATGGTACGGTAAAGTATTTGTATATTTGGATTTTTATGTCTTAATTGAAACGAGTGATATGGAGTAAGAATTAGAGTTATTGGTAAAGAAAATAGGTTCCTTTACTTATATGGAATGCCAATACATTCCCTAAGAGGAGTTTTTACTTTCTATTCGCCTATTGATTGCAAATTACTTTGATGCAGATACTATACAACCCGTCTTTGGATTGGAACTCCTTCCCAGAGGTTTGCTCTTATAGTGGATACTGGGAGTACTGTTACATATGTGCCGTGTATAACCTGCAAACAATGCGGCAAGCATCAGGTGGGCACATTTTTGAATTTGTTTTCTTTTTTACCTTTCAGGATATTAATGATATTAATACTTTGCAGTTGTATGTATTTTCCCACCGCTAGTAGCTCAATACGAAAATAAAAATTAACACAAGCATTTTTATTCGTGTTGCTTCAGAAACTTGAAGATCTTGATGTGGTAGAAAAAGGAGTAAATTCATGAACTGTGTTAGTATAAGGTTCATCGGTTATTTTTATGAGGGAAAGAGATGTTGCTTTTCAGGATAGAACAAGCTTAATCTCATGTGAGTATTTGATGAACACTTATATCATTCCATAATGTGGACTATAGAAACTATAGAACATTTAAACCTCAGATATATTATGCTTTGCTTACATTAGAATAATAAAAATGCAGAAAGAAATAATATTAGTTTGGATCTTGCTATTTTGTTGCGGGGAAATGCTGGTCAATTAGTAAAGAATTGGGTTTGCATTTTTGTGGTTTTTTCTTTTTTGGGTTAAAAAATGAATTGTTGCACCTCTTATTAGATGGATTTCTATTTAAAAAACATGTAGTGTAGTTACATTGTTGGTAAGGTAGCAAATGTATTAAGAAGGCACCACCAGTTACAAGGGTGAACAAAAAGGACTAGGGAACTAAGGCTAGCACTATATAACTGTGAACTTAGACAAAAATATCAGCAAACATAATGATGCGAGTGGAGTTTCTATTTCAGCTACAAAAAAAGTAGGCTAAAGATGTTTCCTATACTGGACTTATTGAAAATATGAAAAATAACAATGTTTCTTATATTTGTGAAAATTCAATTGGTAATCCTTCTAATGATCTTTTGTTTCTCTCCTTAAGCATACACAAAATAGAGAAAAGGGTGTCAGTTTCCATAAATCTTACCCTCTGCCTTATGACCCACCTTAGCAAAAGTTACGTAATTGAAGTTGGCATGGCCCAGTTAAGAGTTAGAGCACAATGTCAACAATATGACATCTGTCGTCCATTCTGCACTCACGAAAGAAAAGATCATTGCTATCCCTTCTTCTCAAAATCTCTCTAGTGAGAATAGCACCCAAGTGGGTCCCTGAGTGTTAATTGCTGCCCTTTTAGGTGGGTGCTTTAGCACACCATATTTCTATGTCTGGGGAAACCACGGTTCTATCTTTCTCTAGCATTTTAAATGCATCTCACTAACAAGAATATATATCACATATTCCTCAATCCTAAACTAGTTAAGGTTGGCTATATTTGTGTTGTCAAAGACGAAAAGCGTTAAAAAGCGGTCTAAGTCTATCGGGGCTTTAAGCGAAAAGAGCAATTTAAGTGTGGGCTTTAGTTAAAAAAGGCGCAAGGAAGAAAAAAAAAAAAGAATATATATGTAATGCAAGAAATAGGTAACAATTTCATTTATAATGATTTCCTTATCAATGAATATATATTTTTGCCAATCATTATTGTTTTGTATTGCTCTATCCAAGATAGAACTTATAAAAATGAGGCGCACACCTTAGTGCTTTGCCTACATTGGAGCGCAACCTAGGTGAGGCGAAGTGCATACCCTTAGCTTTTTTGAGCGCGCCTCAAATGGGCATTTGATTACATTGGGCTATATCAATCTTTTGTATACATTCTGCTCTATTAAGCCCATACTATTTCAGTACTAAGTAATCCGTCTTTTATAGGGATTCTCTAAACATCACACTTATCCCTATATTGACAATATCTTTGCGAAGTCTAACCAGTCCCAAGCTTAGCTGACCCAACTTGTTTGGGCCTGAGGCATTATTGTTGTTGTTGTTGTTGTATATCTGGTCCCAAGCTTGGATTGAGAAGGACAGTTGTGGTAGATCGACGTCCAATGTTAAAAATCTTACTATGATAAGTAATTTGAATTATCATAAAGAGAAGGAAAAATTGAAGGACTAAACCGTCTAGAGGTAAAGTGAGGAAAAATATCAGTTTCTAAGCTTGTACTTATGAAACATAAATAATATTTCTAACACTCTCATTGTTGCTGAGCTATAGAAGTCATTGCAAGGATGATTCGTCGCATGAGGTTTTTCATGAGGCGTATTGCTTATTTGACCTTTAATAATAATTAAAAAAAAAACCAATTACTCCTCTTGATAACTTTGTAGCCTATAAGATTACACACTGGAGGCCTATATAGTTGAAAAAAGTTTTTAACTTCACCTTTTAAATTCTATTGCATTTTGATTTCTATCATTTTCTTAAGTCTCTGAATGTTGTCTTATTTAGGATCCTAGATTTCAGCCAGAAATGTCAAGTACATATCAACCTGTAAAATGTAATATTGACTGTACATGTGACAATGAGAGGGAACAATGCATTTACGAAAGACAGTATGCTGAGATGAGTTCTAGTAGCGGGGTGCTTGGAGAGGACATTGTTTCCTTTGGAAACCAAAGTGAGCTTGCACCCCAGCGAGCTGTTTTTGGATGTGAAAATAGGGAGACTGGTGATCTTTACAGCCAACACGCTGATGGTATAATGGGCTTGGGTCGTGGGGATCTCAGTATAGTGGATCAGCTAGTTGAGAAACATGTAATTAGTGATTCCTTCTCTTTGTGTTATGGAGGGATGGACTTCGGTGGCGGTGCAATGGTTCTTGGTGGAATAAAACCCCCTGAAGACATGGTCTTTACCAATTCGGATCCTGTACGCAGGTAAGTATTTGAAATAATTGCTTTAAAGACATAGGAATGTTAGGTGTCTCCTAACAAATGCACTTGATAAACTTACGCATTTACTCTAGTCTCGGATGGCAACAGTCCATATTACAATATTGAGCTAAAGGAGATGCATGTTGCTGGGAAGGCACTGAATCTGAATCCACTGGTTTTTGATGGAAATCATGGGACTGTGCTTGATAGTGGTACCACATATGCTTACCTTCCAGAAGCAGCATTTGCAGCCTTCAAGAATGCTGTAAGATTAATTTTCTCTTAATTTCTTGCTATCATTTCTGTCATCTTTGTCTTGCATTCTGCCTGCGAAGAGTAGTGGAAAGTAGCACGCTTGTGACGTGCAGAATATCCTGGGAAATTAAACCTGGGAAAGTTGAGTTTCATTTCTATTACTCCCTCGATTTCAATTTGTTTGAACCTTTTTAGAGTATGAGCATCAAATTGACTAATTTTCGGTGTGAATTCGGACATAGATTCTTTAAGTTTTTTGAAATAAAATTTACATATTTAACAACTATATAAAAAGTACTATAAGTCACAATAGTTAACAATTCAAAATATTTGAGAACTATTTGCAAAAAACATGGTCAAAGAAAACATTGTTTGACCCCCCAAATAGTAATAGGTTCATTCTTCTGAAACGGAGGGAGTATGTGTCAGTGTTAATGCCCTTTTGCTTGCAGAAGTCCTCCTTTTATTTCTTTGGGCTGTTATCTAAGTACTATTTATGCTATTGACTAGTGTGACAAGAACTAACTTGAATACTCTGTACTCTGTGGGACTTGGACCTAAAACCTCTTAATCACACTTAATTACTCGGATAAGCCTTCAATACCTACTACACAAGTTTGAAGGGAAAAAAGGAATTTGTCATCCTACAACTCCACCACTTAACCATTTTCCATAAGGTGCAGCATCTTAATGGACTACTCATTTTACATTGCTTAACCACTGATTATACTTGGTGTTGATTATAGTTGGTGTTGCTTAACCATGAATGGTAGTTTTCTTGTTAATTATTGAATTTAACTAAGTACCACGCGATATTCTCCAGGAATGTTGGAGAGAAATCGGAAAACTTGTTTGATATATACGAACTTCTTTTCTCTAAAAAAGAAGAAGATATATATGAACTTTTTGTGGAGTTACTGCAAACCTTTGATGTTTGTAGTTTATTGACTTCTATTCCTTTGCATTAAAAAATGATCGATGGTTTGTGCAGTAATACAATGTGTTACTAATAACTAGTGGGTAATGGATTTTGTTAAAAATGGTGTAATCAGAAAAAGCTTTTCTTTCTGCAATGAACTTCTGGCAATCCTTTTCTCAGGTTATGAAAGCGGTTCATTCTCTAAAACAGATTGAAGGGCCTGATCCAAATTACAAAGATATCTGCTTTTCTGGTGCAGGAAGGTAATATATATCACTACTTAGATCATTTTGCATTTTTTCCTTTTTAACTTGGCATTTCTAGAAGTATCAAAGTTTCATGTATATTTCAGTGACATTTCACAACTCTCGAAAGCCTTTCCGCCTGTCGACATGGTATTTACAAATGGAAAGAAACTTTCTCTGTCCCCTGAAAACTACTTGTTCCGGGTAGGCATCTCACTCCTTGTTTTTTAACTACCTTGAGTAATGAATTTATAACCC
>NC_031998.1:18814907-18970205 GCF_001879085.1 Nicotiana attenuata
CCTTTGACGTAATGAATTTATAAACCCCCCCCTACCCCCCCCCCCAAACCTCTTCTGGTTTTGGTCTTCTAATGATTCCACTTTCTTTTGAATGTTTTTGTATTGACTGATTTCCCCCATTTCGTCACTCGATGTTCTGTGATATGAAGCATTCAAAGGAGCGTGGTGCTTATTGTCTGGGGATTTTTCAGAATGGGAAGGATGCAACTACTCTTCTTGGAGGTATTTCTTTTTTAAAATCTGTTAGCATTGTGGAAGGACTATTTTCCAAGCTATTCCTGGTTGTACGTGTTGTCACATGCATGCTTTAACTGCACAGGGATTATTGTCCGCAACACACTTGTCACTTATGATCGTGAGCATGAAACGATCGGTTTCTGGAAAACCAACTGTTCCGAATTATGGGGCAGACTTAATTCATCTCCTCCACCTCCAACATTGCCCTCTGGCTTGGATAACACAAACTCCACAGGAAGTATGGCCCCTACACTGGTTCCTAGTGGATCTCCTGGGTATAATGCACCTGGTATAGTATACTATCTTTAACCATCCTTTAAGATGCCCGTCAATCGTAGCTTTTGTTTTTCTACTGGGTATAATGCACCTGGTATAGTATACTACCATCTTTAACCATCCTTTAAGATGCCCGTCAATCGTAGCTTTTGTTTTTCTACTAGGGAGTTCTTGATCTTTTTTTCTAAAAATTAATCCATTTGAAGCCTTATTACGTTTCCCCTCCATTTTAATCCATTTTGGTTTCTGGTTTTTTTTGTGAAAATGTTGAATCAACTTTGAATCACAACATTTTGGTTGTAGCTCTAGTGCTGTTGTACATGTTAGCTCTGTAATTTTCTGTTGTTGACCAATGTCAGCATATATGTTGACATTTGACCATGAGTTTGCATATTCTTTCACCGAGATAATTGTCTTGTGATCTAGCATCCAACTTACTGAGAACCACCTTCAGGCATAAGAAATATTATAATGTCATGACGTTGTTAACATTATTGAACTGGAAAACAGCTCTGGTTAAAGCGGGACTTCTTGAGGGGACTAACGATTTCAAGGAATATCAATTGCCACCAATCGGACATGTATCAACCTTTTTGCCAACCATTTAAATTCCTGGACTAGCTGATATTGACGAATTCCCTTCACTAGGTGATATCTGCACTAGGATCTTGATCAAATTCTTGATTATTTATGAGACAGGTGTCTCTTTTGACTTCTTTTGTAATGTGAAGTTTATGAAATGACATGATAGTTTTGAAAATTAGGCACTTACTCTGTTAATTACAGCTTTTCTCTCGTGTTAAAGCATCTAGTGCCTATATATTGGCAATTATAGTTTGTTGTTTCCATTGCGTATTCATCATATATCTCAATTTGCAGGGGAAATTAAAGTTGGATTCATTACATTTTATATGTCATTGAGTGTGAATTACTCGGACTTGAAGCCTCGCATTACAGAGCTTACCCATCTCATTGCCCAAGAGTTGGACGTTAACATCTCACAGGTACTTTGGTTTTAGAACGATAATTTTGGCCAAACCCAAATTTGTCTGATTATATCTCATCTTAAGCTGAACGCTTCAGTTTTGTTCATGTTACTTAACTGCTCTTGTGTTTTAACTTATCCTATGTGATGCTGCTCTACATATTGTGAGATACCTTGCAGGTTCACTTAATGAACTTCTCAACGAAAGGAAATGATTCCCTTGTTAAATGGGCTATCTTTCCAGCAGGATCTGCAAATTATATGTCAAATGCTGCTGCAACGGTGATTCTGACTTCCACAATCTTTGCAGATTATTGCTTGACATGAACAAGTTTTGTTTATTCATCATATCTGTTTGCAGGAAATAATACATCGGTTGGCTGAAACTCGTGTTCGTCTCCCTGATACATTTGGCAGTTACAGAATATTTGAATGGGGCATTGAACACCTGCCAAAAAGGTATACTAGCAGTCTCCATTCTTATATTTTGATTAATTTCAATACTTATCCTCATCCTTGCTGGTCTTTCATTACTTCAACATCCCTTTTCCTAGTTAGTGTTGTCTCCTTCTCCAGGACACAGAGAGTAATAGAGAGTAACCGGTGAAATCTCCTTGTCAGATAGTACAATTTCTTAAAATTGTTGGTTCTAACTAGTTTTGCGTGCTCAGAAGCTTAGGTATCTATTGGTCATATCTAAATTCCTATCTTTTGTTATCCATGACGAATAAGAAAGAGTAGGAAAGATAAGCGGCCCCATCATTTGGGCTGGGATGAGAGGCATGTTGAGGTTGGCAGTTTGCTTGAGCAGATTGGAAGCTGTTCCATAAGCCCATCAAATATTTTCATTTGTATGTTTATGACCTCACTCTGAATGCTTCTAAAATAGGTAGAATATAGTAATGCTCATACGATCATTTTATTGTTTGAGCAACTTTTTAATATGTAAAAGAAACCACGTGTTGGGAATTCTCTCCGACTTGGGATAGGATCCCGGAATTTCTCTCTCTTCAAAACATGTGGCGGGGAGAATTTTTTCCGATAACTTATCAAGCGTACTTTGGTTCTCATAGAAGACAAGATCTCCCTCTCAGGTGAAAACTCTTTCAAATTAGTTGACTCCGGTGATAGGTGGTTTCTTTTAATTGAAAGAAGTAGAAGGTTTTCCTGCAAATTCAAGATAGACGAGGAAAACCTCCGGTGGGTCTGTGATGCTCTCAAACAAGCATCAAAAGGAACATAGACTTTTATAAACGATGGGGGAGGAAGATGCAAACATATGTATAAACAGTCTGTCTAAACTATAACATTTATGGTCGATTCACTCGAATTGAAGCCTGACTGGGAGATAGGAATCCAAAGTTATCATCCCGGAGCCAGATTACAACTGGGGATTGAGAGATGTAGCTGCAAGTTTTACATTTTCTTGACAAACTTACTACAAGCTGATTCAAAATGACCAATATCACATAGACGAGATTATATGCTGATGCGGCTATGATTCAAAAGGACCAATATCACATAGACGAGATTATATGCTGATACGGCTATGATTCAAAAGGACCAATATCACATAGACGAGATTATATGCTGATACAGCTATGATTTCTCACTGGACGGAGATGGTGGATCACCCAACTTCGATAGTTGATAATGTGTTGAACGTCAGCTCACGGACCGACAACGGTGTTCAACAGTTCCTCTCGAGATGTCTAGTTGGTATATTTGGTGATCCGTTCAACCGTACCCCATACCCAACTGATACAAAAATGTTTTTTTGAACGAGTGGAAGAGAGGCGGAAGATTTGTGCTGGAGTGAATGTCAATCCTTCTCTCACACCATGCTTGTTCGAACTAGCATCGAGACAAGAAGCTGTTAGGGTCAATGTAGGAAACTGGTTCTGGAATGGTGGGCGACTAGTATTAGAGCGGTGGTCTTAGGTGACAGTCACTAAACTTACTATCAAAGCTTTTGGCACATGCATGATTTCAACGACCATCATGGTGGATTCGTAGGAATAGATGTATATGGGGAATACTAGAGCCATTTTCTTTTTGCAAGAATTTGTATTAGCAGATCGGATACCAAATGCCCAAAAAGGTTTGAGCTTGAAGTAGAACATTGGAAGTATGAAATCTCAATAATAAAAGATGTCATTGCCATGCCGAAACCAATTGAAGCTTCGACAGTCGCTGTAGGAGAAATGGAAAAAGATTTTGTTGGCTAGTACAAGGGCGAGAGTCCATCGGGGTAATCAACACAAGCAACGTCCAATCGTTGTAGTGGGAGGATAGGCCAGGTCTACCTTTAATTTCAAATTTTGCAGAGTCCACACCCAAAATGATACACACCTGACCTGCTTCGCTTAATGGGAGTTATAAGGGCCACATCTTATTGGACCTTATTGCAGATAATGCCTATTATACTGAAGGCCCAACTCGGAAGGCTTGCAGAAAGAACAAAAGGCCCAAAAAGCCCGCCTCTTTAAGTATGGAAAGCTAGAGGATATAAGCCTGTTCTTGCTCTAAATAAGCAAGTCTCTAATGCTTCGTCCGCAATCACCATCAATCAAGTTGTGGTCTCGCAACAACTTCCCAACAATTACACTACACCACTTCATCCTAGCGACCATGTGCACTCCAACACTGATAATGAAGCTGATGGTGAAGCAGGAGCCTTCAGGGACAATCTCAAAAATCTTTCTATACACTTGAAGTCAGTGTTGGGGAAAGCGCTGGCTTCATCACTTTAAGCGTGAAGGGAGGAGGGGGTTGGGCGCTTCAAAGGGCTAAGGCGAAGCACGGTGGAAGAAGCGACTGTTTCTATCCAAGCAGCGTGAATCAATTAAAACGTGTAGCGATAAAAGCGTTCGCTTCTTTTTATTTTTATTTTTTAAGTCGGCTTTTAAACTTGGATAAAATGAAATGGTCGCTACTTCTTAGGGCAAATATTTCATACTTATTTTGTTGCTTGGTCAAAGGGTTCGTTTCTTTCTTTCTTCTTCACTACCTCAAAAACAGATCAGTGAACTGAGCCGAAGTGGCGCTGCGCCAGGTGGCCTACGCTTCTGATAAGCCGGCCACCATCTATATGCAAGCCCTATCATCTGGAAAGTGGTAAGGTCGACCCCGCTCAACTCCAAAATGCCAATAGTGCGCAGGATACGGTGACACTGGTCTAGAAAACCCTGTGCATCGTCAGAAGCTGCGCCACTGAAAGTAGGAGGAAAATATTTCTTGAACCTCTCTAACCTCTTCTGATCCTCCTGTGATCCTCCTGTGACGCCACTGGAATGAGCTCAGACCGATCCACATTCACGGGCTGCACTGGCATAGCACCCGGAGCCTAATCGACATGAGGCCACTCCCTTGGAGTATGGGCGACATGAGTCCGCTGATCCGCAATATAATTTAGTTTAAAATAAAACAATAATGATTGTAGATGTTATCTAGCTAACCTAGTAAAACATAAAATTATACTACTCAGAAGTCCTTGGATACCTTATTGAGTTATCCACATATTATGTTTAAATTTCAGCTTTAAAAAAGCGTGAATGCCACCTTCTTAATTAAGATTAAGAGTCAAAGCAAATAATTATCAATCAAATAATGAATACTGGGCTTCGATAAATGAAAAGATATGTCCATGTTCCTGATGAAGGCCAACCAAATTTAAGTTATCTTTGGATTTCAACTAAATTAAGTCATTGCGACATGCATAACGTGTTTAGATTGGAAGAAGACCTAAATTATAATTTTGAAATTTTGTAAGAAATATAGAGTGGACGGGACGTATCTCCAGTTTTATTACCCTGTGAATTTACACCTTATTAGAACTTAAGAAAAATTAAAGTGCCACGAGACACAAAAAAATGAAACATACCATAAAACCACACAAAAGTAACCAAACTCCACAACCTTTTCTGATAAGAAGCAAAAAATCGAGGCTAAACGGACAAAGTAACAGAAATTAACAAATGAATTGGAAATTGAAGAAAACATCAAGTACACAAAGTGCCACATAATCACACAAAATTAGCAAAACCCACGAAACATTTTTCTGAATATTAACACTTTCAATGCAAAACCTATTGTTTTTTTTTGTCAATTTTATGTTCAGAAATAGGTTTTGCATTTTCTTTTTCTTCTCAAAAAATGCAAAACCTATATCTGAACCAGTGTTTTGGAGAGCGAGAAGCGGAAAAAAGCAAGGAGGCCTCGCTTCACCGAAGCGAGAAGCGCGAAGCGAAGCGTGCGCTTTTTTCATGTGAAGCGCAATTTAACACATAAATAAAAAAAATTAAATAGGCATAGATAAATGGCCAAGAACTCAATAAAAATAACATATTAAGCAAATGTTTCAATTCTTAAATCAAGAAGTAAATAATAGATACTAAAACTAGATACGCCCAAGCTGGATCTCTTTTTTGGTTTGATGCCATTGAATAATAAGATTGAATTTACTACAATCAACAACCAAAAAAAAAAAAAAAAAAAACCAACAAAACAGTTAAGAGTCGAACCAGAAACAGGGAAAGAACAAAAACAGAGCAATAAAAACTGAAAAAATAGTGTAGTCGAACAGAAGAACAGAGCACAAAATAAGGGCAGAAGAACAGAGCATAAATTAGGGCAGAAGAACAAAGCAATAAAAATTGAAAAAAATAGAAAGAAGAAGAGAAAAAGCAGTCGAACTCGAACAGTGAACTGAAGAAAATCAGAAGAGGAAGAGAAGAGAAGAAGAGAAGAAACTTACCCGTCGTCGCTTGCAGCAGAGTGTTTGCGTAAGTGTATTTGCGAAGTTTTTTTTTAAAACCCTAGCAGATGCCTTACCCTCGCTTAAGCGCGCTTTTTTGCGCTTTTTCCATCGCCTCGCTTCTCGCTTTTTAGGGTAAAGCGAGCGCTTTTTGATGTGAGTCGCCTTTGAAGGCAGAAAAACGCTATGCCGTCACCTCGCGTCGCTTCTGCGCTTTAAGTGAGAAGCGCACGCTTTTTATAACAGTGATCTGAACATAAAATTGAACCAAAAATAAAAAAAATTAACGTGAAGAAACATGCATTGAGAGCAGAAAGTACCACATAACAGCACAAAATTAAAGAAAACCCAAAAAAAATCTTAAAAAAAAGAAGCATATTTCAAGGATAAATAACAAAAAATTGGAACTTGAAGAAAACAAGAAACAATGTTAGTAGAAGCCATCGCTTTGTTGCTTAAAGCGATAAAGTTTTGTGAAGCAACAAGTTATCGCTTCAGGGGTGAAGCCATGCGCTTCAGAGAAGTGCGCTTCAAACAATGAGGCTGGTTTGATCCAAACATGAAGTGTTTGGTTCTTAAATCTCAACTTTATGGTGTTGGATTAATGTCACTATTTTATTAGATGTTGAAATCAGATTAATTGCAATATGATTCTTGTAGTACCAAATTCATATTAATTTGGTATTTTCTTAATTTTCGTAAGTTGGGTTTTCATTTCGAAGAAG
This sequence comes from Nicotiana attenuata, assembly GCF_001879085.1. NCBI lineage: Eukaryota > Viridiplantae > Streptophyta > Magnoliopsida > Solanales > Solanaceae > Nicotiana > Nicotiana attenuata. The sequence goes on from NC_031998.1 coordinate 18,821,887, forward strand.
CACGCTCTTCACTTCTCGTTTTTTGCTTCATTCCCATGTACCTTGTTTTTTTTTTTTTTTGCGCTTTCCAATTGGAAAACACTGCAACGAAAGCCACCAAATTCGATTTGAAAAAGTACATGTTGAGGGCATGACTTGTTGTTTGGAGTTCTCTCTCTCTCTCTCTCTTTTTTTTTTTTTTGTGATGTCACTTTCTTGTCCAATTCTTCATGCTAACTGTTGCTTGAGTTGCTATTCTAAAGATTTCTGTTAATCCGGAGAAGTCACCAAATTCGATTTGAAAAAGTACATGTTGAGGGCATGACTTGTTGTTTGGAGTTCCCTCTCTTTTTCTTTTTTCTTGTATTTGATGTCACTTTATTGTCCATTTCTTCATTTTGTATTGATAAATACTCATCTCATAAAATGAGTACATGTTAACTACTGTGCATTGCTATTTTAAAGATTTCTGTTAATGCGGAGAAGACATATTCTTCGCTGCTTGGCTACTTGACCTTCTATTTGTCTCCAGTATGTTGACGAGAACTAGAGTTTCCTATGTGTTGAGCAGGTACTGGAGTTCTTCAGCAAGTTGTCTTTATCTCTTTATCTGTAGTACCTGGAAGGACATGAATTCGTGTAATTAATTGACAGAACATCCGTCTAGTATTTTTAGGCCTCATTTGTTTTTATTAGGATTAAGACGTCTGAATCTGAATACACTTCTGAATATTAATGTGTAATAAGATTAAAACTCCTGAATCTGAATTCACATATGAATATTAAGATGTTATATTAAGATCTGAATACTGAATAATTATGACTGTTTGTTTTCTCTATACATCTGAATGTATAAATTTTTTTTTTTATTTAAATATTAATAAATATAAATTCAATCCAATAATACTAATTAATTTAGTAGTTTATTAGTAAAATATTTTAAAAATTATATGGTGGTTGGTGGTGGTGATGGCTAAAGGTTGTGGTTGTGGGTGCCGACTGGGTAGTAGCTGGTGTTGGTGTTGGTTGATGGTAGTGATTATGGGTAGTAGATGGTGGATAATAGAAGTAGTTAACAGTGGTGATTGATGGTGGTGGTGACTGATAACTGCGATGGGTGATATATAGTAGGTGGATGACAGTGGTGATCGATGGTTGTTGTGATAATAGTGATTGGTGGTGATAGTTGTAAATGATGGCTAGTGGTGGTGACAACTAACATTCATGCTTGACAGCGATGGTGGATGTGGCTGGGGGTGGTGGTTAGTGGCGAAAGTGAAGGAGTTATGGTGAAATGTCATTTTTTTACATAAATTCTTGAATGTGTAACATCTTAATGATATTAAGACTATGTTATAGATCTTAATCACTAAGATCTATTCAGACCCATTAAGTGGTTGTAAAATTTAAAAAACAGATTTAATGGTTAAGATCTTAATAATTAAAATTCATATCTAAAAAATAAATGTACTTAATGACTGAGATCTGAATTACTAAGATTCAGACCTCCATTAAGTGCAAACAAATGAGGTCTTACTGTCCCCCACGGTGCTGCAATGGAACATCAGCATCATGTTGACAGAATAATAAAGGCTAAGTAGAAGATAGTAAATAAGCTATGGCTAAGATTTCAGTGTCACTTCTTTCCTCATCTGTGGTATTCCTATATGGGAACTTGACATGCACCCTTTTGTTCTTTAAAGCATCTCTTACATAAACTGCAACTTATTTTATTCTTTGATAAAAAGGGGAAATCATTTAGCACAGGTGCTCACAATTGCTTGTTATTTTGACTGAAAGAAAGATAGCGCTAGAAGCCTAGAAGGGTCAAATCTTTGCTATCCTGTGCCCACAACTCATTCCACTTTAAAGATTGATTCATGTGATATAAGGTCTTCTTTACCGTTGTTTTGTTGCAATGATATAGGACTGGATGGCAGCAAAGTTACTTGATCGTTGTCATAGCATTTTCAGTTGTGTTGATACTTGGATTATCAGCTTTGTTAGGATTGTTGATATGGAGGCGGAGGCAAGGATCGCCTCTTCCATATGAACGTGTTGAGACCGTCGTGCGCGAACAAGAACTCCAACCACTAACGTGAAACAAGTCATGCTATCCTGAATGATACATGTCTGAAACGCATGCGGAGACATTTTTGAAGCGGAAGTACTGATATATTTAGCTTACTTTCAGGTTGATATAACTTTTTCCAAAGTAAAAGGAATTATAGCCAGTAACAGATATGTCAGTGTCAAATCAACATTACACTGGAGAGAAGAGTACGAAAGGTCTGCTCCCGATTTTCTGTAATGTTACATTCATATGTGAATATTGTAAAATATCTTGTAATGAATAGGTTACTGATCCTGATTCTCTCTCTCTCTCTCTCTCTCTCCTGTGTGGTGGTAGGGGGAGGGGGGTGCTGAGGAGGTGGAGGTTTTGCGTGGTTTGGAAGGTTTGTTTTGCACTTTTATGAAGCTGAGAGTGAGTATAAAGTTAATGGACATCTCTGTTCTTCACTTCCATGTTATTAAACTCGGGGATACAACAAAACTTACACTTGCATGGAATTAGGGCACTGCTGTCAGCTAAATTTATTATCTGATTCTGTCGCTATTCATCTGGATCAAATTTTCATGTGGTGGCATTTGCATTAGTTCACATCTATTGGGATTTGCATTTATTGTGGAAATGCCATTTCTACTATTAGTCACTTCTTTATCTTCTTTAAAAGGCAGAAGGATTTTGAATAAGAAAAGAGGAAGACAGAGCCATTACCCGTCCCTCCCCCACGGCCCCACCCAGTCTGGGAGATCTTTTTCTCGATAGGGGCATGTAGCATAGAAGCCATCCTTGTAGTTTTTTCGTGAAAGATGTGATGGGGCGGACTGGAAACGTTGTTGTACAAAAAAATTGAACTGGTCCCCACTTATTGCTTAAAGATCTTTAGGATGGAAGACAGGAAGAGAGCTGCCGCCTCTAATGTTCTTTTCAATTTCATAGTGGTTTTTTTTTTTTGTTGTTGTGAAAATGACTCTAGTTCCAGATAGATCCATTGCTATAAGCTCTAGCCGATGTCTCTGACTACGGAATTAGTGGCTTATTTTTTATTTGAAATTGTAGCTACTATCCAGTGGTCAATCCCAATATTCTTATACCTCTTGGGTTATTGACTAATCTTCACAGGAGATTTAAAAGCAATTTTTTTGCCAGCTTTAAACATTCTTTTATGGCAGATGTGATTTGGTCAGACTAGGGGGTAGCAAACGGGCAATTGGGTCGGATATATGGACGGGTGCAAAATGGATAATGTAAAAACGGATAAAATATTCAACCTGGTCCATATTTAATAGAAATAGAAAATGGATTAACCGGCAAATAATATGGTTATCCATATTATTCATGGCTTCTTGAATATGATCACTTTTTGGAGAATTCTTAGTCCCAAACTTGAGGGACCTCTAATTTGAGTCTTTACAAATATAAAAGTTAAATATATTGGTTATCCATTTTAACCCATTTTAAAAAAGTTCATTATCCAACATATTTTTTAGTGGATAATATGGATGGATAACTGTTTTTGTTATCCATTTTGCCACCATTAGGTCAGGCTTGTATACCTGGTCTGCGTTAAGAGCAATTAGCAAGTTTTTAGGACGTTTAATAGATGTAGCCAACGACATGATTGTGTTACTTCGTTTCTTTGTGATTTTAAGCTAGGGCTTCTCTGGGTCCTATGCATCTTCATGGAGCAATATCGTTTGGTTCAAAGTGATTGTCACAGACTTAATCAAATTCTCAACCTCCAGCGCAAGATGCTTATGGGGGAGTGGAATGTTATTGGCAGTAGTTAGAAGAATTTGAAGTAGCTATATTTAAAAAGTAGCCCACGTTTTGCATTAGCACTTTAGTCAGAGTCTAGTCTCTAGGCACTCGTTGTAATAATGGAAAAGGTTCAAAATTGTCCTTAAACTATTGATTATAGAGCAAATATGCTCTCCATTTAATTTTGGTACCAAATATATCCTTACCGTTAAATTACTGGACCACTTATACCCCTAAAAACAAACAGAGCTCCAGCTCAAATTTGACACATTAAAAAAATTATGTTTATGTTTACGTGGAAGTCCAGCTCGGATGAAATATTTGACATTTCAAAGTGAAGTGTTAAGGGCTAGACCGAGCAGGGGCTAAGCATTCCATACCTACTACACTACCTCCATCGTTGCCGCTACACCACCGTCCCAAAACACACAGCTACCATCTCCTTAATAAACCCATAAATAGAGAACACAATAGAGACCACACACACTCCACCGTATTGAAGGATGAACAACACATTAAAACCATTACAAGCAGATCCGTTCCATTCTCCTAATCAGGACCGCCAGGGCTGCTGGTGATAATATTTTTGGCAAAGGCCAGAAGAACTTGGATATGGAGAGAGATAAAATCGATGATGGTAGAGAGAGAATTTGTGCGATGGTCAAGGTATGGAAGTCGATGGCGCCGATGGTTATGTTTGGTGACAACATTGCAGAGAAGAGGGAGTGCGATGGCCAACTCGAGTGGCGAGTGGTCAAGCGGATTTTAATTTGGTGCGTCGTTATCAATTTTCCACTCGATAATTAAGTGATTCATGGTGAAGTTCACATAAGAGCCTATCCCCCTAAACGACAGGTTTGGTTTTAAAAAGACCCCCGATTTTGTTATCAAAATGTTGCAGTTCCTCTGCTGTGCAACATGCAACAAGAAGTAGGAAACTTTTTGCGTTCTTGTTTGGATTGTTAGTACACTTCTTGTTGATTTCTGTATTTCTCATATGAAATACTTGGTTTATAATTTTTATTATGGAGCTACAGTACTTGGTTATCACTGTGTTCGAAAAGTTGTCATTCGTAGTGATCTCTTGTAAACAATAGACTTTACTGTTTTATGTTTATGATATTTGAGACCAAAAAAAGATGAGCTTATCCCCAAGAATGACTATGAATTTAATGGACTTGCAATCTATACAATATCTTTTTACTGAATGATTTTCTTGTTTTGAAGGTTCTATGTCCATAAGATGATTTCCCCATTGGAAGTATTAGGCAGAAGATAAAGAGTTACTTTCACGTTGTGGGTGTTTGAAAGTTGAGTGGAAGGTGGAGTCAAAAAAAAAAAAAAAATTAATGTTGTAAATCTGAGCTGGAGCTTAGTTAGTTTTTAGGGGTATAAGTGATCCAATATTTAACGGTAAGTATATTTTTGGTACCAAAATCTAACAAAGGACATAATTGCTCTATATCCAATAGTTTAGGGGCAATTGTGGCCCTTTTCCGGTAATAAAACCCTCATGCCTAGCTAGAAGATTGATGTCAGCTTGCAACTTTTTAAGTTGTTTCATGATCCTTCTGGCACGCAACATATGGAGAATATTGGAGAAATCTGCTTTCTCTCTCATATTTTCGTTTCTTTCCTTTCGCAATTTCTCTATTCCCTTTTTTGCTTCCTTCTTCCTCTACCTCTAGCTTTCTTCTTCTAGCGTTTTGTTCAATCCTACAATTGCTTGTTGCTTATATACCAATCGCAAAATTAGCGCCTTAGGTATAGATAATATGGAGAAGGGTGAAGCATATATGTCTAGCTTGACTTCAAACATAATGGAGAATGAAACTAATATCAATTCTATGGATTGAAAGGAGAAAATGCTTGCTTTTTATATTCTTCTTCTCTCACTTTTTCTTTGTATCTTGGCTCAAGATATTTGCATTATTTCAAATGTTTGGTTAAATACTCAATATTTAAAGAAGTTTCAGAGAACAAGAGAAAGACTTAATTTTAGGAGGGTAGTTTTGTTAATCCTAGAACATAATATCTGCCAATCCCTTCCATAGTTTAGAGTGAGCAAAGTGCAGCTCATGTTCTCTATCTTTTGGACAGACTGAGAAAAGAAAGTGTGCCTCGTGAATTAGGACATAAGGAGTGTATACACATATTCGTTTGACATGATTATCCAAGCTCTTGATTGATTTACGTTTCTTCCCAATTTTAGAAAGAGAACGACTAATAAGACATGAAGGAGACAAACGGAGGAAGACCATGTGAAGTGACGTCTCGCAAGCAGCTCAAGCTTAGGCCACAACCTAAATGCAGTTCGGATCTCATGTCTTTCTTCAGTCAAGTGTGATTACACACCCTACCTTCTTATTCCCTTACTCCAAAGTGTAGTTCCATTATTTGGCTTATAAATGGGTTTAGATCTATGACTCTGGTAGTTTTAAAATTTTCGTATTATTTTTAAGTGATGTCACTGTATAGGATGAAAACTGGTCTCCGAAGATAAATGAATTAGGAAGCAACACGTGTCAATCAACAGTGATTCAACCAACCATGTTCACACCAGATACACACTTGTGGCTGGATAAGATGCAATTCAAGATACGGCCGTTGCAGAAACGTTACAGAAGATCCAAAGATTCCTCCCGCCTTTATTAGTCTTTATTGTCCTCTATTACCTTTTTATTACCTTTTATTGTAGCATTAATATTTGTAATCAATGGGGCATAATTGGTTGGTCAAACATCCCATAACTCTAGTATAAATAGAGGCTTTCATTCTATTGTAAATCATAAAGAAATACTGTTAGCAAAAATTAGTATTCTTTCTCTCAAGCTTTTTTTTTATAAGGGTTATCTACTTGATCCCGGTGAGAATATTCTAAAGCCCATACTTGTATTTTCTTCAATTATTCTTATTTTAATCACTTTGTTCTTCATTACTTTATTTTATCGGATCAATTCCACGTGTCTATAAACTACGATACAAATTCAGCTGTACCGTTTTTCCGGTAAACAGTTTGGCGCCCACCGCGGGGCATAGACAATTGTGGTGTTATTTTGATCTGTTCATCTTATACTAACGTGTTGTAGAGGTTTTTTCTGTTTTAAGCATATTACCATTATGGAACACAATGATATCAACAACTCGTTCAATGTTGAACAAACTGCAACAATGAGCCCATGGATAATCTCCATGATGGAAATCAACATGATGGTTCAACTAGTAAAACCCGTCTTGATAGGAATGAGTCAACTCCTACCTGGTTAGAAAGAGAGATTCGACATGAGAGGAGTCCTACCCCTGATGATATGGATGGTGAGCCGGTGGCTGTTACCCTGAAAATGTTGAGAGCACAACAAGGAAAAATTATGGACCATCTCTCAAGACAAGATCGGATAATGACTAAGCTTCAACAAGCAATAGCGAAGGCTTCAAATAATTCAAATAGTGGAGTTCGAGTCCCTCCCAACATCCATATAAATCAAACGGCACCAAGAATCGTTAACACCATTACCGGGGGGAAACTCAGAAGAAACAATGTTTACCGTGAAAATGGTAATAGCAATTAAATTTGATATTGTGAGGTTCTTAAAATACGCAATCTATTTTTATGCTAGTTGTTAAGCAGTTGATGCTATGTGAAAGATTTAGAAGCGAGATAAGAGCTTAAAAACAGATATTAGCCAAACCGAATCACTGTCGATCGGGCCTCGAGATTGCTTATTCGGGGCCTCGAGGTCGAGTCGGATGCTCGGCTGGGAGCTATCGAGGATAGTCGATGGGCGACCAATAGTTGTAATAAGATCAATGACGGCTCTTTATAACTAATAATAAGCAATAAATGAAGAACAATAAATAGAACACAATGAATGTAAGCAATAAATGAAGTAATGAACTCAAGAGAATATGTTAAAGAGCAGAGAAAATATTTTTGTGTATTTAGTATTGAGCATTAGATGATTACAAAATGACAAGGATCCCCTTTATATATGAAGACGAATCCCAACATAGTACAAAAATGCATTAATTACAAAGATATGGGGCAGGTATAGCCATCTAATGCCCTGGTACGGGTCAGGGCTAGACCTCTAGGCTTTGTCAGCCTCAGTCGTGCGTCTAGGGAACTTTCCACTTTTTTATCATAGCTTTCGACTTGCACCGTCTCGAGGTTGAGCATCGATGGCCCTTCAGGGTAAATCTCGATCGTAGTCCCGAGCCTTTAATGAGCTTTGCTTACGAGGTGTTATAATGGCCGAAAATCGGACCCTCCAATTTTACCGCATACAGATAGTCCCCGCGTTTCTTAATAGTGGAACGATAAGAAACGCTTTTGATATTCATCTCTTCGAACTTTTCTGCGATGATGTCATACTTATGACGTAAGCCTTCATGATAACCGAGGCGTCCTGTCGGTTCATTTTTTCAGTGTCATTCAATGTACTGCCGATTCTGATTCTCTAGAGTGACAATATCGTCGTCGATTCAGTTCCCAAAAAACGCATTGATTGCGCCTGCTATACGTCTTTCAAGGGTATTAATGGGTCCGCCGGTTACGCTGCCACACACTATAAAAGGGAACCTCCTGGAACCATTTCCTCATTCAAGTGTTTTCCAATATCCTTCCACCTCTTCCTTCTCTTCATCCTCATCCATTGATATCTCTCATGTTTGAGGCCCGCGGCCTCAAGGTTACATAGTGGCGTTCTCGCCAGTTAGGCCACGACCCCTTTCTTGGGCTTTCCCTTGCCGTTGTTGTTGTCGTTGTCTCGAGATGATGGAATAGGGATACTAATTTTTTCCCACTCAGGAAGATATTCAGATTCTACATCGCTGCTCAGGAGAGCGTTCGGACTTTACTCCGCTGCTCAACTTTCTACTCCGGCCTGGTGTGGCACTTCATCTCCTTTTCCTTCCTCGTCCTTTGAGACGCTGTTGGCAGGGGGATCAAGATCAAGCTTCCGGAGATGTGATTCCTGAGGGGGCGGTGGTCGAACATAATGCCGCCAAGAATATACCCCCGAGAACAGCTTAGACTCTTGGCTTTCATTGTATGTATTTTCTTTTTCTTCTTTGTTTCCGTGTAAGGACCCTTCGTGGGCTTTTGTAATCATATGTAAGGACCCTTCGTGAGCTTTTGTAATCAAGTGTTTATGAATACAAAGATGTTCCTTCAATTTGTTTCTGATGTATGCTATATTTCCCTTTAACTACGCTTGTGAAGAATCTGAGTGCATGACCCTACCGATTGGTGCAAATATTGAGCCTGGGAGCGAGTGTTTCTTTTGACTTTTGATTGATTAACACGGCTCCCCACAGAACCCTCTGTCGTTCCTTGGACCGAGCTCGGATTGGACTGATAAACTCAGGTCGCTGGGACCCTGACTTCGAGTTAAATGAGAGTAGGGCTTCGAATCCTTAGACCGAGACCTAGACTTTGGACCCGGTGGTAATCTTCGAAGGGAGATTTTGCTCGGAAGTCCGAGGATAGAGACTGCCTTTAGGCTTTCGAGAGCAGTCCCCTAGTGGGGGTTTGCTCAAACCCGGGCCACCTGGAAACTTGTTTTGAACTCAGTGTAGATAGCTTTAAGGCGTTGTAGATAGATCCCGAATGGGGGTTTACCCGGGTTTATATGGTACCCCGAGGCCAAACCCATATGAGTAGAGTTTAAGCACTTATTTTCTTCTTTGAGAGAAGCCCTCGAGATCGAATACCGTCTCGGGACTTGTAATGACATTGATGGCTTTTTGGAGCCAATCTTCCTCTTGGTGGAGGTCCTCGAGATCGGGTACCATCTCGGGACTTATAATGATATTAATGGTTTCTTGGAGCCTAACTTCTTTTTGATGGAGGTCCTCGAGGTCGGGTACCACCTCGGGACTTGCAATGATGCCAATGGCTTCTTGGAGCCTAACTTCCTTTTGATGGAGGTCCACGAGGTCGGGTACCACCTCGGGACTTTCAATGGTACCAATGGCTTCTTGGAGCCTAACTTCTTTTTGATGGAGGTCCTCGAGGTCGGGTACCACGTCGGGACTTGGTTGACGTGGGGTTTTCGACCTTGAAGCATCGTATGGCGATGTCGAGTGTAGGATACGGTTACGAAATGACCGAGGCGATTCCGCCGGCGTATCTTTCCAAAGCGATAAAAGCCTTAGCCAATATTTCTAGTCGGCCTTTGGGGCAGGCAGGTGGTCGCCGCTTTTCCCTTATATAGGGTTGTGCTTGATTTTTGTCGGAAATACCGGGTCACCTTGGCGCAGATTCATTCGTCATTTTGGCGGATAGTATTGATGATGAGGTTCTTTGCGGAGAAGGCAGGGCTTGAATTCACGTTCAGTCATCTTATCAGACTGTACCGACCTTTTCGCCATCGAGGTCTGTTAATCTTACGATGCCGGTCGGCCACGCCTTTCGTTGTTGATGATAAAGAAGACGGAGATCAAAAGTGGATAAGTCGATTCGTCCGAGTATGGACTGTTGATATTATCCCCGTGGAGTTTATGCCATTCCCTGAGGAATGGAATCATACCCGTAAGTTGTACACTCGCGCCTTCGCAGTTTTTTAATTATCGCGAAGGAGTGTTCCGTAAATGTGCCTTCTTTCCCTCTTGTGCAGCAATTTCATGGACGTCGTGCGAGGTCCCTGATCTGCCAAATTGGGCTCGGGAGTTGGCGGCCCACTCGACCTGCGATGAGCGTAAGTGGCGAGCTTTGTCTAGGGGCAGATGGGAGGCAAAGCATCATGGTATGCGCCGTGCGATTTGTTCCCTTCCCTTTTTTCAGTTGGAAAAACACTTTCTCTTTCTGCGTACTAACCCTGTTATTGTAGGCATCGGGGAGCCTTCTGAGGCGAGGTTGTGCCCCTTTGGAGAGGGAGAAGGGTTGCTAGCTTCTGGGCTAAAGAATGATAACAATAAGCAAGAGATACCTTTGCAGGGCGACGGTGCTCAAAGCAAGGTGAACCTGGACCGGGGCCCGAAGTGGAAGTACTGACTGAGCCTGCCATGGTCGTGATTTCAGGCTTTGGAAAGGTGGTTTCTCCTCCGCTGTCGTCCTCTTTTTCCATCGGAGGTACTTCGAGGGATACTCGAAACCCAGGATCTTATGCGTTGAGCGATTGTGCCCCGACCGGATTCGACTCTTTCGGAGCTGAGGGAGCCAGGCTAGCAGATGTGCGCTAGACCTTCGAAGAATCTCGGCGGCTTCACTCTGCGGTGAGTTTTGGCTCAGGCCTTTCGAGTTTCGTGCATTCCCTTCCTTATTGAGTTTTCCTTTGCAGGCTTTTGACAAGCTTATGTCCGAGCTGCTTCGCCGTGAGGCCAGGCTGCGGAAAGCTTTGGACGAGGAGAAATACCTTAGACTCCTTTGTGATGAAAGGGAAGTCTAGCTAGCACGCTTACGGTATGAGGCGAGTCGGAGCTTGAATTACAAGAGCTATCTGAAGGGGCAGGTAGTTTTTGTTCCGAGCGAGTGTGTGTTCTTTTTTCTAGATCTTGAGGATAATGTTTCGTTTATTTCAGTTGCAGAAAAAGACGGAGGACCTGGAGCGCCTTTGGAACAAAGTTGGCCGAGCCAAGCGTGAGTATGACGAGTTAAAGGCTCAGGCAGACGCTCAGGCTTCGGCGGAGAAGGGTGCTCTAGGCAAAGCCTCTGCCTTTGGGGTTCAACTTCACTTAGCTCGTGAAAATAGCTTGGTTCGAACAGATATGATTACGAAGCTCGAGTCTGAGCTTTTGAAGATAAAGGCCGAGGTTGTGGATGCCCGGGCTGAAGCTGTAATGAGCCGAACTAAAGCCGACCAGAAAGTGGCGATCTATTTGAAGGATGCTGCCGATGCTCAAGCTGAGCTGAGAGGGATTCTCGACCGCGAGGGCAGGAGCAAGGAATATACTCGATGTAAATCTCGAAGGGAAACCCTCGAAGAGATCCATGCTATGGGCTTTGACCTCTCGGAAGAGGTGAAGCGGGCGAGGGCGGACGAGCGTGGTGCTTGGTTACTTCTGTCCGACGCCAAGGATAGCGAAGATGAGGCCGACGGGCCATAGTCCCCAGGGGGGGCGTAGATTTTACTTTCTGGTTTTGTATATAGCATTTTTAAAGCACGTTTGTAAATGGAGCTTGTGTTTTTTCGCATGTACGCATAAAGAGGAAACCTCGCGGTTTTGTTTCTTCTACATTTCTTTTTGCCTTGATTTTGGCCAGGTGAACTGGTCTTTGAGTTGAGAGGACTCCTTAGATTCGTGGTACGGCCCTAGGGCTCATTAGGCTGGCCCGTAGGCTCTTACGCGCTTGGTCGATGCAACCTTTTAGTATAAGCCAGCGACGACAGCTCTTACGCTTTTGCTCTTAGGCAGATTTAGTTAACTATTTTAGGTTCGGTCTCCGAATCGGGTTTCGACTCGAGCTCATTCGACCCTTAAGTTTTTGAATTTAAAGCTGGCCCTTAGGCTCTTACGCATTGGGTCTGTATGACCTTTTGTATGGGCTGGCAACAATGGCTCTTACGCCTTAGGTCGATGCAACCTTTTATGTGCGGGATGGCGACAGTGGCTCTTACGCCTTGGGTCGATGCGACCTTTTATGAGTGGGCTGGTGACAGTGGCTCTTACGCCTTGGGTCGATGCGACCTTTTATTTAGGCTTTATTTTTCCCTTGATAAGGATTTTTTGAAATAGTGTTTGCCTGACCCTTCAACGGTTTAATAAAAAACCTCGATTGCGAGTCGTTATGTGGCGATGATCGAGCACCTCGGGAGGTTTAACTTGGAGGCTGAGTATCTCGAAGATGATGTTTAGGAGATGACATGGTCGAAGCTCTTTTGCCTATGTCAAGGGTAGCCTATTTAACCGGTTCTTTTCGAAGTAGATTCGAAGTAATTGAAGGCCTGTGATTTTGTAGCGACGGTCAGGCGTCCCCGAGTCGCGTTAGCTTGGTTGGTACAGCCTAGTGACCGTAGTCGTTTGTGTATGGCCGGAGCCATTTTTAGTCCCGAGTGAAGTAGTTTCGGCGTCTATATCGAGGGTATGCCTTTTAGGGGTCTTACAAGTTCGATATATAGCCTTAACTTTGAGATTGGGTTTATGCCTTTAGTAAGTTCTTACAAGTTTTACATGCCTTTGAGGTCTTACAGTTTGGATACTTGGTACAAGTATGGTTCATGCCTTGCTTGAGGTCTTATAGATATTGTCACTTGGTACAAGTGTGGTTCACGCCTTGGTTGAGGTCTTACAAATATCGTCGTTGCCTTATGTAGGTCTTACGAGACCGGGGCTGCCCATTTGGGGTCTTATGGCCTCGGATTTTTTATAAGTCGATGGAGATGGCGATTGACAGCAGTCCCCGAGTTGTCGAGGATTTCTCAGCTCGGGAGCCATCGCGATGGAGATGGCGATTGACGGCAGTCCCCGAGTTATCGATGATTTCTCAGCTCGGGAGCCATCACTTGCAAACTTGGTATTGCCTCATTGAGGGCTTACGATCCGGAGTTTCCGACCCGGGGTCATGTGGACTTGAGTTTTCGTCGCCAGTCCCCGAGTATTCGGGACATTTTTGGCTCTGGAGCTGTTTTGTGATCTCAGTGTTGCCTCATTGAGGGCTTATGAGTTAGGAGCTTCGACCCGGGGGTCGTATTGTTTTGAGTTGTCGACGCCAGTCCCCGAGTGTTCGGGACGTTTTTGACAGAGCCATTTTTGCGAAAATACCGAGTCTCTTATGAAGAGCGAAATGCTTTGAAATAAAGTATTCTTCGATTACTTGGTACAAGTATACATGTTTTTGCTGTCAGGAGCCTGGTTATTCTATACAGACACGGTCCGTTTGACCGTTTGGCCCGGTACATCATTTTCCTACCGAGACCCCATTCGGCGTATCTTGGCTTCTCCGAGTAGGCGACCTTCCGGGGGGGAAGCCCCCCAGTATTCGAGATTGATTGCAAAAGAAGCCTTGAATACTTTGTTGAGTCTTCCTTAGGTAGCATATGGGTGTTGCCTCGTTAAAAACCTTGCTGGTAAAACCCTTTTTGGGACAAAAAACCCGATCGAAAGAAAAGAGTGTGACGCATGCTTTTAAAACCTAAGGTCGTCGAGTTGGAGAGTGCTTTGGCCTTTTCGATCGAATACCTGCACTCAGGTCAGTGTAGAATGTAATTAAAAGAGAAAGGAGACGGTCATACCTTAGCGTAGAATGTGCCGGCGATGTTTCGATCGTTTGTCATGAGGACGCGGTACGGTCCTTTGCTTCGTTTGGTTCGGACTTAGCTGAGGGTGTAGCTTGCTATCGCTATTTTACTGTTTGATAATCCTTTGGCTCCTTCGAGGGTGGAGGCACTAGTGTCGCTGTTACATCGTGTACTGCGAACATTTCCCTTGCCGCATACTGTTCCCCGTAGACGGCTTTAATCCCCTCTTTTGTCGGGAATTTCATCATTTGATGGAGGGTGGACGGTACCGCTCTCATGCAGTGTATCCATGGCCTTCTGAGCAAGGCGTTGTACCTCATGTCTCCCTCGATGACATGGAATTTGGCATTTTGGGTAGTGCCGGCCACGTTGACTGGGAGGGTGATTTCCCCTTTCGTTGTTTCGCTCTCCATGTTGAATCCGTTGAGGACTCGAGAGGCGGGTACGATTTGGTCAAGCAGTCCGAGCTGCTCTATCACCCTCGACCTGATAATATTGGCCGAGCTACCTGGATCCACAAGTACACATATAATTTGAAATGTATTTACAAGGAAAGAGATTACTAGTGCGTCGTTGTGAGGTTGAGACAAGGTCTCGATGTCCTCGTTGCTGAATGTGAGGGCATCCTCGGGTATGTAGCCCCGAGTTCGCTTTTCTCTGGTGATTGATATTTTTGTTCTTCTCATCATGGGCTCCTGTGGGGCATCGATGCCTCCCAATATCATATGGATGACATGTTGTGGCTCATTCGTTTCGTTCTTCTTGGCCCCCTCTCTTTCCCGGAACCGATTTTGGCCCGGTCGCTTAGGAATTCTCGAAGGTGACCTTTACTTAGTAGTCTGGCTACTTCTTTTCGGAGCTGGTGGCAATCCTCGGTCCTTTGGCCGTGCGTGTTGTGAAATTCACACACTAAGTTATGATTCCTTTGCGAAGGATCTGATTGTACAGGCCTGGGCCACCTGGCGTCTCTGATTTTACTAATGGCGAACACGATGTCTGATACGTCGACGTTGAAGTTGTATTCTAACAAGAGAGGTGCCTCCGTTGGCCCTGTGTGCCTATCGAATCCGGCTCTGTTGACGAGTCCCCGAGGATTTTGTCCTCGATCCATCTTTCGATCATTGCGGGGTATGTTGCGCCTCGGGGCGTTTCTCCTGTCTTCGGTGTATGGCTGGTACCTTTCTTTGTTTGGCCTTGGCTCCTTCGCCAAAAGCCTGCTTGGGTATACCGAGCCCGAGGGGGCTCCTAATTGGTCGTCCTCGACCCTGATTTTTGACTGGTATCGGTTGTGAACGTCCGACCAGGTCACGGCGGGATATTCAATCAGATTTTGTTTCAACTGCTTCGAAGCCACCGAGCTTCGTTCATTCAAACCTTGAGTGAAGGCCTGCACTGCCCAGTCGTCGGAGACTGGTGGTAGTTCCATTCGTTCCATTTGAAAGCGCGATACGAACTCTCGCAATATCTCATTCTCCATCTGCTTAATTTTGAAGATGTCGGATTTCCTTGTTGCTACTTTGATGGCACCAGCATGTGCCTTAATGAAAGAATCCGCCAGCATGGCAAAAGAATCTATCGAGTTTGGGGCCAGGTTGTGATACCACATCATTGCCCCTTTAGAAAGCGTTTCCCCGAACTTCTTCAGCAGGACGGACTCGATCTCATCGTCCCTCAGGTCGTTGCCTTTTACCGCACAGGTGTAAGCAGTAACGTGCTCATTGGGGTTCGGGTTCCGTTGTACTTCGGTAGGTCTGGCATTCTGAACTTCTTCGGAATGGGTTTCGGAGCCGCTTCCTGTGGGAACGGCTTTTGCACGAACTTCTTTGAATCCACACCTTTTAGGATCGGGGGTGCTCCCGAAATCTGGTCGACCCTGGAATTGTAGGTCTCGGCCTTTTTATCGTTAGCCTCTATCTTCTTCTCGCCCAATTCGATCCTCCTCGTGAGGTCCTCGAGCATCTTTACGATGGCGGGGTCGGCTGCCGACCCATTGTTGCTTGATCTCTCTGGTACCTGCTCGGCTGGGGGAGCCGTCCCCGGTGCTACCATGCTAGGAGTTTTCTGGTGATTTTGCAGCTGAGCAATAGCCAACTGTTGTGCCTGCAACATTTCAAAAATAACGTGAAGGCTAACCTCCCGTTATTCCCGAGTTGGGATTTTCTGGGATTCTTGTTGGTCGCCTCGTTGTATGCTCCTGTTGGTGTGGGAGCTTATTTCGACGTGTTGAGCGTCGCGTGAAACCGCGTCCACGGGAATCAATTCCGGTGCGTTCTCAGGGTTTCGTGGTGGTACACCAACACCTGGGACGTCAACACCGTTTTCTCCATGGTCTTCAAGGTTGATGTTTTCACGTACTTTTACCGAGTTAGACATTTCGACCTGAAATTAAAGATCTTGGACAAGAAAAAGTGTGAAAGATAACTTGCGTTACGTGGTCAAACCAGCAAGAAAATAATCACTGTTATTTTTAGCCCCACGGTGGGCGCCAAACAGTTTATCGTGAAAATGGTAATAACAATTAAATTTGATATTGTGAGGTTCTAAAAATATGTGATCTATTTTTATGCTAGTTGTTAAGCAGTTGATAATGTGTGAAAGATTTAAAAGCGAGATAAGAGCTTAAAAACGAGATATTAGCCAAATCGAATCACTGTCGATCGGGCCTCGAGATTGCTTATTCGGGGCCTCGATGTCGAGTCGGATGCTCGGCTGGAAGCTTTTCTTACGAGGCGTTATAATGGCCAAAAATCGGACCCTCCGATTTTACCGCATACAAACAACAATCAAGCAGGTGGTGCCGGTAGTGGATCTTAAAATGAAAATAACTCAGATTCTTTCAAAGCCGAACTCATGTGGTTTATAAGGGATATATATGCTCGAATGGATCAAAATGCTAAAGAATTTCACGCTCGGATAGATTAGATTCTGGGAGCACCTCCGGTCCTAAAGGGTCCAGATTTAAAGAAGTATATACAGTTGCAATTCGAATCCAGTGCGACTCCTGAGTTGATTCCAATGAGATTCAAAATGCTGGATATTCCAAGATATGATGGAACATCGGATCCACAGGAACACATCGCAACTTACATCACAGCTGTGAAAGGAAATGATTTGGCTCTGCATGCGATCGAATCAACTTCATTGAAGAAATTTGGCGAAACCCTAACAAAAGGGGCTTTAATATAATATTCATTTTTACCTGAACACTAAATTAATTCTTTTGAAATAATTGTAGATTCTTTCGTTAAAGTTCACGCTGAAGCGAGAAAATTACAAGTTAGGAAAGCAGATATTTTCAGAATCATTCAAGGAGACTCGGAGTTGTTGCGATAGTTCGTGATACGGTTCCAAAGAAAATGCATGTTGTTGCCGGCAGTACTTGATGAATGGGCAGCAGAAGCATTTACTAAGGGTCTCAATCCCTCAAACTCCGATGCCTCAAGGAAGTTTAAGGAGAGTTTGTTACAATTGTAAGTAATAACTTGGGCAGATGTTCATAGGTACGAGTCAAAGATTCGCGTAAAAGATGATCAGGTAATTAAATCAATATCTTATACGGTGCAGAATCAAGGTCAATTGAACTTTGATCGGAGGCATTCCAGACATCGATTTGAACCATACCTGTCAGGATCACGAACTGACATGAGGTTGGGGCGTACTCGAAGCGAGTCGCCAGAAAGTAACTTCGATGAAAGACAATAATGTCTACGAATGTTGGGGACTATTGCATCAGAGCAGCAAATACTGCGACAATAAGTGCCGGAAACATTTGAATATGGTTCCGGAACAATTCGTATAGGATATCGGAGATAGCCCGAACTGGCTTCGGAATACAGAAAGGAACTAGGGACTGCCAGATCAGCCCGGGGAAAAAAGAAATGGTAGAAATCAGAATCAAGAACCGGCTAGATCCAATAAATGTCAGCCCGATCTAAATTTTCTTGCAATGAACTTTTGTTCATTTCTTGTAAACTGTCGTATATAAAAAGTTGTATATGATAATAGGTGAATTTGACTATAATCACGCCTTAAATAATCACCTTCTTGTGTAGTTTTTAATGCTAAAAGTGATGACAAAATGCTCTTATTAGTGATTTTCATGATTTGCAGGTGATATATATATAAAGAAGGCTAAGGAGCAGTTTTGGAGTCAAAAGTGATGAAAAAGAGGCCAACTGTGAAATTTCCCAAGTGACGCGTGCAAAAAAACAGGCCGAAGATTCAGAGAACTGGGCCCACCGCGGTTCCACCGCGACCGCGGCAGAACCGCGGTGGGAAGCAGCTGCTGAAGATTGGAGATTCCGCGAGGGTGTTTGGCCACGGTTCTACTGCGACCGCGGCAGAACCGCGGCAGGCCCAGTAAACTTCAGGGATCAAAGTGTCAATTACGGGATTTTTAGACCTAAACCCTATTTAAAACATTAGACTTCGCCCAAGAGAGGCATGTATTGATTTTTTAGGTTTCTTAGCAAGGAAAATCATTGTGAGAAAATACTCTAAACATCTTTCTTCTTTTCTTTTGATTTTATGATGAATTCAAGCTTAGTTTATTCTCCCATATCTATGAGTAGCTAAATTCCTTGTCTAAGGCTTTGATGGAACCTATTGGGTGATGAACTTCTTGTTTATGTGAATAATCTTTATTTGTTCAACTTCGTGTTCGTTGTAGTTAATTGACAGGATCCTCAATTAGCTGTGCCTATTTAGTGTGCATAACTTGGAAAAGAGTGCATATTTAGGGTATTGTTGAACAACACCACTCCTAGATTATTAGAGGAATCTATAATTGCGGGTTTAAAGGCGGGATTAGGAATAATGAAGCCTTGGGTGCAATCTAAATTGAATTGTGCTAAATAAAGCAAGCTAGTGTATCTCGGGAGAGTGCAATGGTAGATTACTGTAATTACTTGGGAGAGATTTGCGGTAAGATTAGCGTTCATGATTGATAGAGAGGTGTGGGTAAATTTGTATGAGCATAAACAGAAGGAATTCCATCAATAGGGGAAATCATTGCCTTAGCTTTTTCTCATAATTGTTTACAACCCTTTTAATTTAGCTACAGCCATTTAGTTACTTGCAAGCTAGTTATTAAAGAACACTCAACTGAGAATTTGAATATTTGGGAAGCCGGTTCTGAAGACTTAGTGGGTCTGAAGATAGCGGTTGATAGGTTAACTCTCTGTGGATTCGACCCTGGGCGTAATACTCGGGTTATATTTGCAACGTCCGCAGAGTCCTTTTTATAAGGCATAGTTGGGCGTGATCAGTATACACTTGTGTATGGTCAAGGAATGGAATGAAGCAAAAATTACACTTTCTAAAAACATTCTCGTATATGTTTGAATGAACAAAATCATTCTTAATATTTGCTCATGATTAGAAGCAAAAAAAAATTACAAATCAGAATATTTGTGCCCGGATGAAGATGAGACGTCCTATTCATAAGCACCGTAAATATAAGGACCCTCTCTTATGAAGTCATTCAATCAAATAGCTAAAGGTCAGATGTCTTGTTTTTCGATCATAAAGTTAACCGGAAACATTAAATTCCCGGACCTAATCAAAACAAGAAGTACAAAATTTTTGGTCATTGACATCCCCGGTCTCAAAGGCTGGGAGTTTAGAAAAGTTTTTGGGTGCAACTAAAAACCCAATAGTGAAAAACTCAAAAGTTTTGGGTGAATATTAAAAACCCGAGATCAAGTTTTCTGTGATGGAGGTACTCCTTTAATGCCAATCGATCATCAACGGAAGAATAATAAGTGATGGAGTTGTCATTTGAATCCCTAAGTTCTGCACTCTTTTTTTCTTCGCCCGTTTTTTGTCCCGATTGGGTTTTTCCAACATGGTTTTTAATGAGGTAGTAACGAGGGTGGAAAACTTCCACTTCCCGGTCATATCATAGTGAGTAACCAAAAAGCGGGGGGATAATCTGAATACGGTGAAAATCGGCCTCAGAAGATGAGTGAATTAGGAAGCAACATGTGCCAATCAGCAATCATTCAACCATGTTTACACCAGATACAAACTTGTGGTCGGATAAGATGCAATTCATGATATGACCGTTGCAAAAATGTTATAGAAGATCCAAAGACTCCTCCTGTCTTTATTAGGCTTTATTTCCCTTTATTACCTTTTTATTACCTTTTATTTTAGCATTAATATTGGTAACCAATGGGGCATAATTGGTATGTCAAGTACCCCATAGCTCTAGTATAAATAGGGGCTTTCATTTTAATGTAAATCATAAAGAAATATTGATAGAAATAATTAGTATTCTTTATCTCAAGCTTTTTTTATAAGGTTTATATACTTGATCGCGGTGAGAACATTCTAAAGCCCATACTTGTATTTTCTTCAATTATTCTTATTTTAATCACTTTGTTCTTCATTACTTTATTTTACCGGATCAGTTTAATTCAGGATCTATAAACCTGTATGGGTGAAATTGGTTGATAACAAGTGGCTAAATGGCTAGATGACATGTGGAATCGAAGATAGACATAAGTTGAGTCGGCAAATAATCGGCACCGGGTACAAAGTGCGTAACTGGTACAAGATTGATCACGAAGGAAGCACAACCGATGGTAAAGATTCAAAGGCTTGACATCAGATATCATTTAATGAGCAGTCGTTACAGAATATCTACATTCAAAGCCATCTGTTATGCACCCATTAATGTCGTTTTTATTCTCATTCAAGAGGAGCTTGATTTTAGGATCTTGTCTCCTTAAGGATAGCTATAAATATCAGGATTGACAACCCTTGTAGGGCATGAAAAATTCTGCATACAAAAGCTTTATTCTACTATTTTACGCTCAATCTAAACAGTTATTATTGCTTTATCACTGCTTTTACTTTTGCTCCCAGAAAGACCGAGCTCAGAGTCATGCTTGCTATTTTCTTTAATTTCAGTCATTTATCTCGTTTTCGTCCTTTTTTCTTTATCATTGGATCAAATCGAATTGCTTATCATAAATCACACTATAAATTCAATTGTATCGTTTTACAGGTAAACAGTTTGGTGCCCATAGTGGGGCATAGATAGCTGCGTAACTTCTTTGATCCATTCATTTGTTACTAACAAATTTCAGTTTTTTCTTAAGTAAAATTTAGATATGGCAACCAAAATGTCAACAACATTCACAACATTGGATCACACGATGAACGGGAAGAGGTGTCTTAGCATGATGATTCCATAAGCGAAACCCGCAACGAAGGGGATGAGACAACCCAAGTTCATGAAGGACAATATCCTCGACATGTATAAGTCCCAACTCTTGATGATGTGGAGGACGAACATGTTGCAGAAACGGTTAAACTCTAGAGAGGGCAACAAAGAGAAATCATGGACCACCTCTCAAGACAGGATCGTGTGATGACAGAATTGAAGCAGGTGTTATCTGGTGCTTGCAACAATGCTAATGGAAGGGCCCCGGTTCATCCCAATGCTCCCGCAAATCAAACAACATAAAGGACCAATAACAACATTCCAATGGAGGAGGCCAGTTTTGAAGGAGCCAGGGGTACTGAAAGTGGATCTGCGTAAAATAACTTGAATGATCCTTTCAAAATCGAGCTTATGAGATTCATGAGAGAGATGAATGAACGAATGGATCAGATTGCGAAGGAGTTTGATGATTGGATGGATTAGATTCCGGGCGCGCCGCAGGTGTTAAAGGGTCCAACTTTCAAAAAGTACATGCAATTGCCATTCAAACCAAGTGCGGCACCAGAGTTGTTTCCGAAAAGGTCCAAAATGCTAGATATACCGAAGATGATGGGACTTCAGATCCGCAGGAGCACATCACTACCTACACCATGACTGTAAAAGGAAACGACTTGGCTCAACAGTCGATTTTGCTGAAAGCATTCGGCAAAACCCTCACAAAGGGTGCCTTGACATAACATTCCCTCTTACTTGAGCACTCAATCTATTCTTTTGAAATTCTTGCAAATTCATTCATAAAAGCTCATGCTAGAGCGAGAAATGTCCATGCCTGAAAGGCAGATATATTTAGAATTTCACAGGGCGAGTCCGAGCTGCTGCAAGAATTCGTGATTCGGTTACAAAAAGAAAGGATGATGTTACCGGCGGTTCCGGATGAATGCGCAGCGAAGGCATTCACGAAGGGTCTAAACCCAATGAGTTTTGATGCCTCCCGAAAACCGAAGGAGAGATTGCTCGAGTTTCAAGCAACCACATGGGCGGATGTCCATAACCGCTATGATTCGAAGATAAGGATAAAATATGATCAACTTGGCTCATTGGTATCAACCAAGGGACGGGGTCGCGATAAAAATCAGGATATGTTTAAAAATGACTTTGATGCAGATCAGAGGTCCTCTAGGTTCGTTTTCTACCATATGAGAGGACCGATGGGCGTAGCCGTAAAGGTTTTCGGTCGTCGGATAGGTTTGCTTCCAACAGAAGGATGGATCGTGGCCGAATAAATAGGTTGCTGCAAGAAAAAGAGATGCTAGGGGCCCGAGATCCCGTATATTCCAAGTTATCAGATTACAACTTTAACATCAGCCTAGTAGAATTAGTGTCGATAATGAGGAATATCAAAGAAGCACAGTTTCCGAAACCAATCCGATCGAATCCTAACCAGAGATATCCTAGTTTGTGGTGCGAATTTCATGGGACTCACGGCCATAGAACTAGGGATTGCGACATCTTCGCGAGGAGGTGGCGACATTGTTAAAGAGTGATCCTCTTAGAGAATTTTTATGTGACCGCGCCAAAAACAACTATGGTCGGAGCCGGGATGAACCAGAGCTATCAAATCGGCAGCAGGATCACCCCGAATAAAGATCAACATGATCTTCGACAAGAGTGAAATCAATGAGGTAACATTTTTGGCAGCAAATAAAATGAAGATATCAATTACTCACGGCAAAAGACTCCAGGAAGTCCCGGAAGATGACATCACCTTCACAGATGAGGACGTTGACAAACTTCTTTTGCCACACAATGATGATTCGGTAATCTCTCTTAATGTTTTAGATTTTAAAATTATGTGTGTTTTGGTTGATCTAGAAAGTTCAGCCAATATCATACATTGGAGAGTATTGGAGCAAGCGAAGTTAACCGGGAATATCATTCCAGCGACAAAGCTCCTAGCTGGCTTCAATCTAAAAAGCGTGACAACCCGAGAAGTTCTGATACCCACTCACGCTGAAGGTGTAACAAAGATCACCATGTTCGAAGTGGTAGATGGAAACATGAGTTAAAATGTAATCCTTGGAAGGCCATGGATACACGAGATGAAAGTTGTGCCCTCGGCGTATCATCAACTATTGAAGTTTTTGACACCAGGGGGAATAAACAAATAAGAGGAGACCAACCGGTGACAAGGGAGATGAACCCAGTAACCATTTCCAGCAGTAAGGACAGAGAATCTAACAAATAGAAATTACAGGAACCGATGCCCTCTCCCTTTCGAATGTAGATGATAAAGGCGAGGAGTCATCAGAATCCTACCAAGTTCCAAAGTATTTTCAGGTACCGGAGGAGACGGATGCGACCCATCTACCGCAGAAGAGATCGAGCAAGTGGCTCTGTTCGAGGAGTTTTTGGAAAGAAAGTTTCATTTGGCAATAGGTTAAATCCCGAGCTCATGTTAGAGTTTATATATTTTATAAAACTAACGTTGACTGCTTTGCATGGTCTCACTCAGATATGACAGGTATCCCGTTGGAGGTAGCGGGCCAAAAACTAAGTCTGCACCTAATCTTCTCACTGGTAAGGCAAAAGAAGCGACCGATAGTAGAGGTCAGGAACGTGTTTGTTAAAGAAGAGGCAACTCAACTACTCAGTATCGATTTAATCCGAGAGGTAAGGTATCCAGAATGGTTAGCCAACATAGTTGTAGTACCTAAAAATAATAACAAATTTAGGATGTGTGTGGACTATAAGGATTCAAATAAGGCGTGCCCCAAAGACTCATTCCCCTTGACGAACATTGATCAAATAATTGATGCTAGGGCCGGGAATGAACTAATGAGTTTCCTTGATGCTACTCCGGGTATAGTCAAATCAAGATGAGCCCGGAGGATCAAGAAAAGACTTCTTTCATAACAAACATTAGCACATATTGATATAATGTGATGCTTTTGGGGCTTAAAAATATTGGAGCCACTTATCAGAGGCTCGTTATTAAAATGTTTGAGAATCGGATAGGCAAAATGACGAAAGTATATATTGATGACATGTTAGTTAAGTATTTAAATGCAGGAGATCATTTTAAACATCTCCAAGAAACTTTCGACATTCTAAGGAAGTACAACATGAAACTCAACCTGGAGAAGTGTGCCTTCGGGGTTGGCTCTGAAAATTTGTTGGAGTTCCTGGTCTCGCAGAGAGTGATCGAGGTAAATCCCGATAAAATTAAAGCCATCAAGGACATCCCAAACCAGTTGACAAAAGTGAAGGAAGTGCTGAGGCCGACCGTCAGGTTGATAGCTCTCAGTAGATTCATCTCGAGGTTTTTGGAAACGTGCCACCACTTCTTTTCACTTCTGAAAAAGAAGAACGACTTCATATGGACCCCAAAATACAAACAAGCACTAAAGGACCTAAAAAAGTAATTGTCCAACTCTCCATTATTGTCAAAATAGGGGGAAGGCGAGCATCTACTAATTTAGCTAGCAATCTCGGAAGTAGCAGTAAGTGCCATTTTGGTTCAAGAAGAAGAAGGTATGCAATATCCTATTTATTACATTAGTAAAATATTGTCAGGAGCGAAGACTCGTTATCCGCACCTCAAAAAGATGGCCTTAGATCTCGTAGTTGCGTCTCGAAAGCTTAGGCCTTATTTCCAGTGTCACCTAATAGCCGTTGTGACAGCCTTTCCTTTATGGAATGTCCTTCAAAAATCTGAGTTGTATGGCCATTTGGCTAAGTTGGAAGTCAATGTTAGCGAATTTGACATTGAATATAAGCCGAGAATTGCAGTTAAGTCACAAGTTTTGGCCGATTTCGTGGCCGATTTTAGTCCGGGATTAATATCTTTGGCTGCTAAGAAAGTAGTGCTGGTGTCGAGGACAACGTCAGGAGTTTGGACCTTGTTTACGGATAAAGCCTCCAACGTAAAAGGGTCCGGTCTCGGGGTAGGTTTAATCACGCCCACGGGGGCGACCCTGAGACAAGCTATTAAGATTGTACCGTTAACTAACAATGAAGTTGAGTATGAGGCTTTGGTTGTAGGACTTGAACTAGTTCAGGCACTGGGTTTTGAGGTCATTGATATAAAGTGCGATTCCCAGCTGGTGGTCAACCAAGTGTGTGGGATTTTTAACACAAAGGAAGAATGCATGCAACAGTACTTAAACAAGGTTCAAGCATTACTTGCACGATTTAGAGAATGGTCAATAGTCCACATTCCGAGGGAAGAAAATATGGAAGCATATGCATTGGCTAATTTAGGGCCGTCCACGGAGATGAAACGATCTAATTCCGGTACGGTCGTCCAATTGCTGCACTCGGTGTTGGATGTGGATGGCTACTACAAAGTAAATTCAACCAACTTAAGTTGGGGCTAGAGGAACGAGTTCATTGAATATCTCAGACATGTTAAATACCCGAAGAACCAAAGGCGTCCCGGGAACTAGGGACCTAAGAAGCTTGCTACTGCCTCGTTGACGGGCAGTTATATAGGAGATCATTCCAAGGATTATTGGCTCGGTGTGTGGGGTCCTCGGAAGCGGACTACATGATGAGAGAAGTCCACAAAGGAGTCTGCGGAAACCATTCCGGTGCAGACTCATTAGTTCTCAAGTTGGTCAAGGCTGGCTATTATTTGTCCCAAATGGAACAGGACGCAAGAACATTTGTACAAAAGTGCGACAAATATCAAAGTCATGCATAGTTAGTACATCAACGGGTAGAACATTCGCATTCGGTGGTGTCCCTGTGGCCATTCATGAAATTGGGGATGGACATAGTTGGTCCTTTACCACGGGACCCTGGGAAGGTAACATACCTTTTAGTTTTAACATATTATTTCACTAAATGGGTTG
The DNA here is from genome assembly GCF_001879085.1 of Nicotiana attenuata. Classification (NCBI taxonomy): domain Eukaryota; kingdom Viridiplantae; phylum Streptophyta; class Magnoliopsida; order Solanales; family Solanaceae; genus Nicotiana; species Nicotiana attenuata. The sequence continues at coordinate 18,847,894 of NC_031998.1, forward strand.
AAGTAGGTTCTTACTAAAAGATCGGAGAGCGCGAAGTGGTTGACCTCATATGGGACCACAAAATATGCCGATTTGGAATACCGAAGGAGATTGCTTGTGACAACAGACCGCAATTCATAGGGTCTAAGGTTACAAAGTTCTTGAAAGAGTTAAATATCAAACAAATCACTTCTTCGTTGTACCACCCGAGCACTAACGGGCAGGCGCAATCAACCAATAATGTAATTATTCAAAACCTTAAAAAGAAGTTAGAAGATGCTAAGGGCAAGTGGCCCGATGAGCTACCAAGTATTTTAGGGGCATACCACCGCGAAGTCGAGCACGAGCGAAACACCCTTTTCGCGAGTATACAGTTCAGAGGCTCTGATACCAGTAGAAGTCGGGGAGCCGACTTTGAGGTTTTCCCAAGCAAGTGAAGAATCAAACAATGAGGCGTTGCTGGTAAAGCTAGACCTACTCGAAGAACACCGGACCTGGCATACATAAGGATGGTAGCATAGGAGCAAAAAATGGGAAGGTATTACAATCGCAGGGCAAACCTCCAATATTTCAAAGTTGTAGATCTGGTTCTAAGGAAAGTTACTCAAAACACTCAAGAAGTCAACACCGGGAAGCTGGGACCAACAAGGGAAGGACCTTACTAGGTTTCAGCTATAACCAGTAAAGGCTTATACGAATTAGAAAATCAAGACGGGGTCAAATTGCCGAGAAATTAGAATGTGGCTCACCTCAAAAGGTATTATTGTTGAGGATCCTTGCTGGTACTAAAAGTATGTGCTGCACCCTTTTTCCCTTCGACTAGTTCTTGTCCCAATCGGGTTTTTCTAGCAAGGTTTTTAACGGGGCAGCAACGTAAAGCATACAACGAAGAAAACATCATCACTAAAGGCAAGACCTTTAATATCAAGGCACTGAAGTTCTCACGACTACGAGCTCGTGTGGTAAAAAACTTGTAGATGGTTAAATAATCTTTGGTTCGATGGCAAATCTCGCCTCCCACGACTTAAAAAGATTATTTGACCGTTTACAAGTTGCCTCCACTGATGAAGCAACACTATGAATACAAGACTTCTAGTGTTCGAATTCTCATACATCACATTCTAACATGGGGGGATGGGTAATTAATGCAGGATACGGCACCAAGAGGGCCACGAAAACCTGGAATTGTAAGAACCGAGATCAATGTCTTATCAGGATCGGGGACTGCATGATCAGCCCCATAGCAATAATTTGTACAAGTTCGCCACATGCATTGGCAGATTTATTTACTTAAGCAAATGAATGTTTATGTGAATGTACTCTTAAAGATAGAAGGGAATAAATCAAAGTCCTTTTATTCCTGTCTTATATCTTGTCCAAATGATAAGTTGCTTTATTTTATCATTTCAGAGTTAGCAAAAACTTCAAATTCCTGTGCCGTAATGAACATGAGACGTCCTCTTCAAGAGCATCACAAACATAAGCGCCCTCTCTTATGAAACCCTCAGAGTAAAGGGTAGATTCCGGAAGTGTTTATGCCCGGAATAAAAAACTATCGGATAAAAAAACATACCTGAAGCTTTATCAACTAAACCTAAAAGGATAATTTTGCACAACACTTAAGCCAAAAATCCTTTTATTTATTAAATTGCCAAACTCAGTAAAACGTTTTGGCATAATTACAAAGATAAAAGGAAAAATTATATACATTATTCTTTGCTGCCAAACCCGAAAGGAGAGAAGGGTCTTCATTTTCCCTAGTGGAAGGAGGTTGCTCCCTTTTCGGTTCAGGCCCTTCATCCTCTTCGGTCTCCCCTTCGATTTTCGAATACTCGGAACTAGTATTCAAGGAGTCACTTGTAGCGGGTCGAGCAGGAAGGTTCTCACGAGCAGTTAACTCTAGTTCCTGAGCTTTGGCAATGATTGTCAATATTGACAATGCCTACTTTGGCCTCCTCCAAAGTCTTCCTATTCATATGGTACATAGCATAGGTTTTCTCGCAGAAGAGGGAATCTCCTTGATCCTGGAGTTTTGCTCGAAGCTTGTCAAATTCGGCCGAGAGCACCTCTTTCAGGCTTCATTGCGCGGAGTCGGGAATCAAGCTCAACATTTGTAGTTGAGTGAAGTCACTTTTGCTCCATGACCCTCTTGAGCCTCTTTTCTATTTTGGCCCTTCTCTCCTCGGCAACATTGTCCTCCTTGGGTTTGGAGCATAAGTTGGCCTTCAAGTTATTGGCTTGTTCCTCGAAGGCGGACTCGCACTCGGTAACGGCAGTTACAGCATCCTGAAGCTCGACCCGTTTAGCCTTAGCCTCTCTGAGATATTCATGCAATTGGGCAGCCTCTTGACTATGAGCCATTTAATCTTGCTCGGTTTGCTGTAACCGAGCCTCAAGCTCGCTCATCTATGCAACATTTTTCCAACGTGTTTTGAACCCTTATATACTTATGAGTTTAAGCTATGAATTTCCCAATGTTCCAAATGTCTATGACGACCCATGACAATGTTATAGAGGTTCAAGTTTACAAATGAGCATGACGTTGAAATTAAGGCATTCCAATTGTTCAAATCATATTATGTCTGCTTTTAAAATAATAAATATACACGACTTTGTTGTTAAGTCCCCATGAATGACAAACTTAGCTAATGACCTTAAGATGACAAACGAGTGCATAACGAGACGAAAGAGAGATGTCCTATGCTAAATGATGATGAACCTTAATGATAATGAATTGGGCCCATGCGCAATTTGTAATCTACTCATTGATTCTCCACACATGTGCTAATGTAATAAGTTATGCTTCCTCATGATGACAAAGGACTTGAAGCATTCTAATGATCTGGGAAATTACGACCCTAAATGTAATGTTATTCGTGTTGCTTTGAGCTTGTATATGGTCATGTGCATAATTTTGTGTTAATAAGCCCTATGGACAGTTTGGTGATACGCATAGGTGTATAGTAAAGATTGGCTATGGATAGAATGGTGGAACGCATAGTTAGCACATGCAATAGGTGAGCCACATGGATCCTCTGGTGACACTCATAGGTGCATAGTAAAGGTTGTCTATGGACGGACTAGTGGAACGCATAGTCATCACAGGCAATAGGTGAGCCCTATGGATGGACTGGTGAAGCGCATATGTGTATAGTATAGATGAGCCATATGGATGGTCTAGTGACATGCATAGGTGCATAGTAAAGGTTGGCTATGGACGGACTGGTGGAACGCATAGTCAACACAGGAAATAAGTGATCCTTTTGGAAGGCCTAATGAAACGCATAGGTGCCATTTTCATTGTCTTATGTCGGAACATAGTGTTATGTTTACATTATATTTCTATGCCTCATACATAGTTCATATGGCCCACTCATTCCAAAAGAAGTGTACGATGACTCGAGTACGATATGACTTAACATATGATCCTATAGGTTATTTCATATCTTCTTGATGTACTTCATTTATCTCTCTTTGACCTACCGTATTTCTAATTTTTTATACATTGTTCTGTCTGCTTTACATACTAGTACTATTCCACATATAATAACATTCGTTTTGCTAGGGATGTTGCATTTTTAATAGATGCAGGTGATACTCCGGCACATGACATAGGCCCTTGATAGAACCAGACCTTACTTCAGCTGATCTTTGGTGAGCCCGATTCTATATCGGGGCTCTTGTATTATATTGGTCCTTACACATTGTTTTGATGTATAGTCGGGGCTTTGTTATCAAAATTTCCATATTTTTCTCACATATGTTTAGAGGCTCCAAAGACACAGTGTGGGTCATGTATCATATGGGGATTTGATATGTTGCATCCCATTTTGCTTTCGTTTAAAGGCTTTTAAAATAACTTGCAATGTTTTGCTAGCTATTAATGAAATTGATTAAGTAATGGAAGATTAACATTGGATGTTTTCCCTATAAATATTCTTGGCTACCCTCTACATATTATTTCTTCATAAATCGTTCTTGGATAAGGGTAGTTGGTGGGCATCAAGAAGGCTTGCTTGACCAGGATACCTCAATTGAGACCGGCCCCGCTCCCCGAGGTCGGGGCATGACAAGCTTGGTATCATAGCCTAAGGTTTTAAAGTGTCCTAGGATGTCTTGGAGTCTTGTCTAGTAGAGTCCTTATTATTGGTGTGAAGTCGACCACATCTATAATTATGAGGCTACTGGGGTATTTAGGAATGTCACATCGCGCGATGGAGCTTGATTATAAGACTGTCTCATTTTAACTCATACTTGTTCTAATTTTCAGTGCATGGCACCTAGGAAGGAGGCCAGGAGTGGCAGTTAATGAGGTTCCCAATGTTGTGGATGAGCATCTGAGGGGTGAAGACATTCCCCCAACTACAATACCCCCTATTTCTACTGCTCCTACTGAGAATGTCCAGATTCTGGCCTTGACCTCCGGTCCTAGTGCTTCTGACAGAAACCTTAGGGGAGCCATCCAATTGCTGACTCAGATAGTGGCTTCCCAAGCCCAGAGATTGAATGCTATATCTACTTCTTCTATCCACCAAGGATATTCAGCTAGTTCCAAGGTGAGTCGATTCCTTCAGTTGGATCCTCTAGAATTAACGGGTACTAAGCCCGAGGAGGACCCGCATGAATTTATAATGAGATGCATAAGGCTCTTCGTGTGATGCTTGCCACTAAGAAAGAAGCTGTGGAATTGGCCTCCTATCGCCTGAAGGAGGTGGCGTATTCATGGTTTTAGTTGTGGGATGAGTCCGTGAGGAGGGTAATCCTCCGGCAAAGTGAAACGAGTTTGCGGATGCTTACGTGGATCATTTCTTGCCTACCGAGACTAGGGCAGCCCGTGCCGCCGAGTTTGAGAACTTGAAGCAAGGTAGTATGAGTGTGTGAGACTACCATTTGAAATTTTCGTATCTTTCCAAGTATGCTCTCTATATGATACCCACTATAGAGGCTCGGGTGCACCAGTTTGTGCAAGGCCTTAGTCCTTTGGTCATCAATGAGGCCGCTACAGCTGCCTTGAACTTTGATATGAATTATGGGAAGACGGTGGCGTTCGCTCAACCCACGGAGGATCTAAAGTTAAAAAGCAGGAAGGAGCAAGACAACAACAAGAAGGCCTGGTCTGCCGGCAATTTTCGTGGGTCCTACAGTGAAGGTGGCGATGGAAAGGCATGGCGTAGAAGAGTGTCAACCCCTTCCACTTTATTCTATGATGTGTTTGAATGAGTATGACCATAAAGTTTCATGCCCTATATGTTTGACCATGGGATGATACTTTCTACATGTTTGAACCTCCAAGCCCCGTAAATCTAACTCGTATGAGAATGACGAGGTGAGGTGGCATTGGAAATTGGGAGGGGTAAGTTACAAGTGTTAACCCAAGGTTTCGATTTAAGGAAACTAGGTAGGACGTATATGTATGTATATATATATATATATATATATATATATATATGAAAAAAAAAGATGTGTGTTAAGTTGTATGACCTTAGTCACTCTATTGGCGTATGTACATAAGCTTTCACATGAAAGGAAACTCAAGTTGCTTTTAGTTATGTTCAAAATATCATTTTCATCTTCCAAGCCTGGGGAGACATGATCAAGATGTTCCATGAATGTTACTTGAGGCTCAAAGGGTATACAAGAAATTTGAAGATCATATTTTGTATTGTCTCTTCAAAGTAGATGTTTAGGAAGGGCAAGGGAAGCTATATAGTGCTCATAATGATGTACTTTAGTATGTCAAATCACAATTGGGTCAAGGAGTGGCTATAGTGATGTGCTTTGAGGAGTATTGGGCCAATGAAGGTCGTGGTTGAAACTCTTTTCGTGTATTGGGTTGTTGTCGCATTGTGCGGTGCCTCGTAAGGCAGAAGATGTAGATCTCCCATTGGATGGTCCAAAGTTGGTGTAGCAGAGTTGATAGGGCCAAAACTCGTTAATTAAGCTATGGCGAAGGCCAAGATCATCATGGAATGGTTGTGCTTAAAAGAATGTTAGAAGTTTACTTTCTACAAGTTAGGTTCAAACTTGTATAGTCTATGCTAAGGTGCCCCTTGGGGCAATACAATTATTATAATTCTATGTTTGTTATGTTATCATGCTATGATATGTTGTAATATTATGAATATGTTGTTAGGACTGGTTCTTGGGATCCTCTGATAGGTGGATAGGCCCAAATACATGGGGAACTCTACCGCAATTTTTGGAAATTTGGGAGTTAACCAATTTTGAACTTTTGGTGTATGAATGAAGAGTTAAGTCATATTGGGTGTCTATGGTGGACTCTAACCCTCATTCGAGGATGAATGATCCTAAGCGGGGGAGGATATAAGACCCCGTAAAAGTTCGTCAAAGATTTAAGTTTTTATGGTACCAAGGTAAGCTAATGTGCCACGATATGAATTTTTGGACTGAGCAATGCATCGTGAAGTTGGTAGAAAAATTTGCGGAGAATGGCAATTATGTGGCCTATTATGCGATCGTGGATCTGCTCCGCTGACTGTGGAATCATCGCGAAATAAATCAGAAGCAACTCAATTTTTAGGGACATTTTGTGGTCCATTATGCGATCGCGAATCTGTTCCGCTGACCACGGAACCGTCGCGGATCTGACCAGACCCAACCTAGATTTTTGAAGACCATTTTGTGCGTTCTTTCGCTGACCGCAGATCCGTCGCGGATTTGCCTTGGAGGGTCAATTTTGGAAATTGTCTAACCCAGCTCTATTTTAATTAAAAGTCTTAAGGTCTTATTTAAGAAAGAAAATTAGACCATTTTGAAGATATGAGAGAAATTTAGAGAGAGAGAGAGAGAGAGAGGGAGAAGTTCCAAGTCTATTACTCTTCGATTCTTGCTCAATCTTGGAGATTCAAGAGGGAAACTCATAAGTTCTTCAACCAACTGGGTAAGGTTTTCGCCCCTAAGCTTTCATGCAATGTTTGTAGTGGGTTTGAGTAAAGATTTTATTGTTTTGGGCTTATGGGATGGTGATCGGAAGCCATAAACCCTCAATTTTGAATTTTGGTGTATATGAAGAGTGGAGGGTGTGATTCTTGCAGGTTGGAAGTATGTGGTTAGGAATGCACGTGCAAATGAAGGATGTTGGGTGTTGTAGGGATATTTTATATGGATTGGTTGCTTGGAGATTTCTATTGTTGGACCTTGTAGTCAATTTTGCATATTAGGCATTTGATGAAATGCCTAAAAGACCTTTATAACGAGAGTCCTTCTAATAATGGCTCAATCTGATTATGTTGCTACAGATTGAGGTGTTTCGAGTAGCGAAACTTCGTAGGATCTCTAAGGAAAGCTTATATCAAGGTATGTTGGCTAAACTCCCTCCGTAGAATCAGATTCCATGAATTTCCTTGAGAACTCCAAGTATGTTTCTCCAAGTTCTACTTCTGTTGTTCTGGATTGTTTCTAATGATTGATTCACCTCAAAGCCTTATAATCTTAAATTGATGTTTCTAATTACAAATCACTATGCTCTTCGTTGTTCTTATTTCCAGTGTGTTTTGAACTCTTACGTACTTATGAGCTTAAGTTATGACTTTCCCAATGTTCCAAATGTCCTTAAATGTTTTATGATGACCCTTGGCAATGTTATAGAGGTTTAAGTTTACAAATAAACATGGCATTGAAATTAAGGCATTCCAATGGTTCCAATCATAATATGTATGCTTCTAAAATAATAAATGCAAACGACTTTGTTGTTAAGTTACCAAGAATGACAAACTTAGCTAGTGACCTTAAGATGACAAACGAGTGCATAACGAGACGAAAGAGAGATATCGTGTGCTAAATTATGACGAACTTAATGATAATGAATTGGTCCCATGGGCCATTATAATCTACTCATTGATTCTCCACACATGTGCTAATGTAATAAGTTATGCTTCCGCATGATGGAGATGGACTTGAAGCATTCCAACGATCCGGGAACTTAAGCCCCTAAATGTAATGTTATTCGTGTTGCTTTGAGCTTGTATATGGTCATGTGTATAATAATGTGTTATATGACCTATGGACGGTCTGGTGACACGCATAGGTGAATAGTAAAGGTTGGCTATGGACATATTGGTGGAACGCATAGTCAGCACAGGCAATAGATGAGCCCTATGGATGGACTAGTGAAGCGCATAGGTGCATAGTATAGATTAGCCATATGGACGGTATGGTGACATACGTAGGTGGATAGTAAAGGATGGCTATGGACAGACTGATAGAATGGATAGTCAGCACAGGAAATAGGTGATCCCTATGGATGGCCTAATGAAACGCATTGGTTCCATTTTCATTATCTTATGCCAGAACATAGTGTTATGTTTACATTATATTTCTGTGTCTCATACACAGCTCATATGGACCACTCGATCCAAAAGAAGTGTAGGATGACTCGGTACAATATGACTTGACATATGATCATATGGGTTGTTTCATATATTCTTGACGTACTTCATTTATCTCTCTTTGAACTGCTCTATTTCTATACATTATTCTGTCTGTTTTACATCTAGTACCATTCCACATGTACTAACATCCCTTTTTGCCGGGAAGGCTGCATCTTTAATGGATGCAGGTGATACTCCAGCAAGCGACATAGGCCCTTGATAGAAGCGGACCTTACTTCAACTGATCTTTGGTGAGCCCTACTCTATATCGGGGCTCTTGTATTATATTGATCCTTACAAATTGTTTTGAGGTATAGACGGGGCCTTGTCACCAGAATTTCCATATTTTTCTCACATCATCTTAGAGGCTCCATAGACACAGTGTGGGTCATGTATAATATAGGGATTCGATATATTGTATCTCATTTTTCTTCCGCTTAAAGGCGTTTAAAATAACTTGTAATATTTTGCTAGCTATTAATGAAATTGCTTAAGTAATGAAAGATTAACGTTGGATGTTTCCCCTATAAATATCTTGGCTAACCTCTACATATTATTTCTTCATAAATCGTTCTTGGATAAGGGTAGTTAGCGGGCATCAAGAAGTCTTGCTTGACCAGGATGCCTCGGTTGAGCACCGGTCCCGATCCTCGAGGTCGGGGAGTGACATTGCTCAAACTCCCTACGCAGCTCCTCTTTGCGAGCCTGTAGGAAAAAATTCTCTAAGGAGATAACATACAACTCATGCCATGTAAGTGGTGTTGCGCCGGCTAGCCTGCCAGACTCGTAGGTCTGTCACTATCTGTAAGCTGCCCCTGTCAGATGAAAAGTAGTGAATGCAACTCCTCTAATATCCACAATACCCGTTGTGTGATGAATCTGATGACACCGATCCAAAAAACCCTGAGCATCATCTGGCTCTACTCACTGAAATTGGTAGGGTCAAGCCTCTTAAATCAGTGCAACCTCTTCTACTCCTCATCGAACATAGGTGGAACGACCTCGGCCCGAGCAGCAACGATTGGCTGAACTAGTAGCACCTCTAGTGTCTGATATCCTTAAGCTAGCTGCTTTGGTGTACGGGCGGCGGGAGTCTGAGCTCCTCCCCAGCCTGTGAGGTAGCTAGTGCAAGTGGTATCGTAACTGCTTGAGCCAAGCTCGTGCACACACTCAAGATCTGAGCCAAAGCCCCTTAAGGACCAGGTATAACAATAGGTATTGCTAGTGTCTGAGCTGGTCCCACTGCCTCAACAGTATCCGGAACCTGCTCCTCTACTAGAGCAACTGTTGGCTCCACAGGTGCTACTCTAGCTGTAGTGTGAGCCCCACCTTGGACTCTCGTGGCTCTGCCTGGTGGTACTGGTTCCTGTCTGGCTGATCTAGCTAAACGTATCCTCACCATCGGTGAGAGAATTAGAAGAGTAAGGGTTCAAACTTCAAAAATAGCAAATTCGCACGACAATAATGCAAGAAAGTGAAGTTTCCTAACAATTTAGTAGCTTCTCAAAGATAAGTACAAATATCTCTATACTAATCCATAAGACTCTACTAAACTTGCTCATGACCGGTAGAACCTATAAACCTAGGGCTCTGATACCAACTTGTCACGACCCAAACAACTAATCGATCGTGATGGCGCCTAGCTCACTTGCTGGGGCAGCCAAACATAACAAAAACGAGGTATAAATACTAAAATGATAAAAATAGTACAAGTCTAATGTCTTAACATGACATAATAATGCCAATACATGATAAATCCGCAGAACCGGTAAATACAAAGTCATGAGCTCTACAATGAAAATACAAGTCTGAAACTAAATAACAATATTGTCCAAAATAAAGACAACAGTATAAATGGAAAGAGACGCCAAGACTGCAGTCGAGAATGCAGCTCTAACTCGTCTCTCGGGTGATTAACTCAGCTATGAGCCTCAGCTACTAATAACTGGGTCCGACACATAGATCTCAAGCAAGCCAAATCAGTATTGGGGACCCGGGTAAGTCATAGTACATCATTTCATCCCTAGACAGACGGTCATGATAAGCGTACTATTCAGACACTGGAGGATATGCTATAGGCTTGTGTGATAGACTTCAGGGGTAGCTGGGATGATCATCTTCCGCTTATTGAGTTTGCATATAATAATAGCTATCAATCCAGCATTTAGATGGCTCCATATGAAGCTCTTTACTCACAGAAGTGTAGGTCACCTATCGGATGGTTCGAGGCTGGAAAACTAAGTTAGTAGGACCAGAGTTGGTACAACAGGCAGTTGAGAAAATTAAGATTATACGGGAAAGGCTATTAGCAGATCAGAGTCGTCACAAGTCCTATGCAGATAATCGACGACGAGACTTGGAGTTTCAGGTAGATGACTGGGTATTCCTAAAGGTATCACCGATAAAAGGCGTTATGAGATTCGGTAAGAAGTGAAATCTTAGCCCTCGGTACATTGGACCTTATAAGATTATGCGTAGAGTAGGCCAAGTAGCATATGAGTTAGACTTGCCTTCTGATGATAGGCTATAATTACGTATTTTAGTCGCTTATTACACTCTAATTTACTGCACTTTAATTGAGTTTGCGCTTTAATCGCTAGTGTTTTGCACTAACGGTGTGTTTTATGCCTTGTAGGAGTGATTCCAAGATATATAGATGTTATGGAATAAATTCAAGTGATTTGGAGCTTTGAAGTCTGAGTAAAAGCCCAAGGAATTAAGCCGAGATCGTATTCGGGGATCAACGGATGATAAAACAACAAAACGAAGACTCGAGGAGGCATATTGCATATTGTCTATTAAAATAGACATAACTTTTTTCTCAGAACTCCATTTGGGCTCCACAATATATGGTTGGAAAGCTAACTCAAAGAGCTACAACTTTCATGTTTTACGTTTTTCCAAATTCCAAAGGGAACAAGGTGAAAGACCACGGTTACGGTAGGACCGCGGCAGAGCAGAGCTACAGATTCAGAGGACCTCTTTGGCCGCGGTCCTGGCATAACCGCGGTGGGACCGCGGCAGGACGCGTAAATTTCAGGGACTAAAGTGCAAAACACGGGATTTTAAGCCCTAAACTCTATATTAAACGAGGGAGGCCGGCCAAGAGCGACGGAGAATGATTTTTGGAAGTGAAAAACATCAGAAGGAAGGGCAAGAAGCAAGGAGGATCATTGGGCATCAATCTTTAATCTTCTTCTTTGTTCTTTTACCTTTGAATATGAATTCTTTTGTGATTTTTGTTATTTTCATGGGTAGCTAACTTTTCTAATCTAAGGTTTTGGTGAAACCCGTTGGGGATGAATTGGTTGTTATAAGTAATATAGATTTGAATTAGTTTAATCTCTATTTGTTCAACTATGTTTTGATTATGGTTAATTGAAAGGATCCTCAATTAGCCGTTCCTATTTATTATGTATCTGCTTGAGAGAGAGTGCATATTTAGGTAGTTGTTTGAACAACATCACTCCCGGAGTATAGGCGAGAGTCATAACCGAGGGTTTAGAGGTTGGATTAGAGATAACGATACCTTGGGTGCGATCTAAGTGAACTGTAATGCGAATCTAGCTAGCGTAGCTTGAGAGAGTGCGTCTAGTAAATTATCATAATTGCTTGAGAGAGATTTATGATAGCTGGAGAGTTCATGATTGATAGAGGCAACTAAGTCAACACTATAAGAAACATACAACCAAGGAAATCAACAACGGGGGAAACCATTACCTTAGACCTTTATTCTAATTGTTTACAATTCAAGCATAGTTAGTTTTCAGCTGTTTATTTATATTCAATCTTGTCTTCTTGGTGATATTAAACAGATATAGCTAAGCCTTAGTTCTCTGTGGGATTCAACTCCGGACTTTTAGACCGGATTATATTTGCAGCGACCGCTTATCCTTTTAAGGACTAGAGTTGGGCGTGATCACCTTCCAACTTGGAGTCTGTAAGTCTAGTCTTTCATGTGTCTATACTCTGTAAGTGTATTGGAGATCCTTCTATAGTTGTTCCAGTTGATGATGTTTAGGTCACAGAGCAGCTATCATATGAGGAATCTCTCATTGCTATACTAGACAGACAAGTTCGGAGATTAAGAACTAAGGATGTAGCTTCGGTTAAAGTACTTTGGAGAAACAAGAATGTGGAGGAGATGACTTGGTAAGCTGTAGAAGACATGAAGACTAGGTATCCTCACTTGTTTCCGCTTCTGGAGGAGGATCGGACTGAGACATCACAGCCTTTAGGTATGTACATGATACTGGATTTTTATTGTAAGGCCTCAAAAAAAATCCGCTAAGTAATCTAGGATTTCGTGGTGCCAGGTAGGCTAATTATAATATTTTATGTGCTATTAACATGATGGGCATCAATTGGATTTGGTAAATAAGTGTATAAGTCAAGTTAGAAAATTTCATAAAAGGCTAAAATCCCAAATGAGTTTGCACAAGTCCACACTTTGAACGAGCATATCTAAGTATGTATAAGGTTTTATGTGATGAACAACCTATCATATGAAAGGTCTTAGAGTCTAGTATCCAACGCTCCAAACCGTTCATCATTTGGACATTCCTACACAAAGTTATGATCAAATTACCAAAGGCTGGAAAAATGCGATCCTGTGTCGAATCTGCGATCGCAAATATGTCGCATTTTTTACTTTGCGATCGCAGATCTGTCGCAGATTGGGGCAGTGTTGCCCAGTTTTGGGCACCTATTTCGCGATGCATTCTGCGGTCCACATTCTTGTTTTGCGGTCCATTTTGCGATCGCAGACCCTGTTTCGGAGGTCTATTTTTTCTATTTTTATAACCCGACCCCATTTTCATAAATAGGTTGAGGGGCTTCATTCGGGGTCATTTTCTACTGATTTTAGAGAGAGATGAGAGCATATAGAGAGAGAAAGGAGGGGCCTAGCTTCCTAATCATCCAAATCTTGCTCAAGTCTTCAAAAATTAAGGAAGATAACCATAGATATTCCTCCATCCGGGTAAGTCCTACTTTCAAAATTTCATGCAAGAGGTTAAAGGTTCAAATATGTTGTGGGGGTTTGAAATAGGCCATGCATGTGGGACTAAGTTGTAGTATGTGATGTTAAAGAACTAATATGGGCAGTTCATGTTAAAATTGGTTGAGGGAGGAAGGAATTGCCATTTCTAAACCTTGTAGTCTACTTCACATGTTAGGTGTTTGATGAAATTCCTAAGAGGGTTACACCATGGGTAATCTTCCTAATTATTAATCGATTTCCGCTATCTCTTTATAGATCGTTATTGCTAGAGGTGTTGGTGTATTGTAAAAACTTAAGGGAAAGCTCTTTGAGGTATGTATGGCTAAAACCCCCTCTTTTTAGAAATCGAGCTCCGTTGGTGTTTGTGTAAATGCGGTTAAATTAAAGTTGGATTGTTGTATTGATTGTTATTTCACATGAATTGGTGTTGCAACTTTATATACGTGAAAGATGTGTTTCAATATGATCAATGTGCTATTCTTGATAACTTGAAAAGGTGCGAAGAATATAAATCATGTATTGAATTTCTTAGACCTTAAATCAAGATTGAAGCTGCGTTTGTTGTGCCATCTACGTGAAGTCTTATCTATGCTTACAATTTAAATTGCTCTTGTGTGCACCTACTGTCCTAAATGGCAAAGCTAATATTGAAATTGGGAACGATGTGAAATGCGGCCTAGTGCCAAGATTGATGTGATAGTTGTGGCCCCAAGTGCCTATGAAATGATATATGTGAAACGAGATGATTAATGAGAAGGGAACAATGCCTTGGTAAGGCGGCCTAGCCGATCGGGCCGAGATGGGACGCCATGCCGCACACATGGTGGTATTGTGCTGATATTGAATTTCGGAAAAATGGAAAATGAGATTGTGATTGAAGTGTATGTCTCAAATGAGGCAACCTAGCCGATCGGGTCGAGATCGGACTCCGCTCAAGATAGCGGTGGTATTGTGAACAATGATGAACATTGTGAAATGCCCACAACTAAGAGCTATGAAAAAGAAAGAGGTGAAAATTGTATGATTCTTTTATTTGATATTGTTGTGATCGTTTAAAGGTTTTGAGGTATACTTGTGATTTCCTTGTTCTTGTATGAAAGTAACTAGATGGTGTTTAGTTATACATACTAGTGCTATTCGACGGCACTAACGTCCCTTTTGCCGGGGGCGCTATATATTTAAATGGATGTAGGTGTTTCCATAGCAGACAGTGTTGGTCGCAGCTAGTGATGCATCTTCCTTTCAGTGGGCTTGGTGAGCCCCACTTCATTTCGGGGTCCTGTATTATTTTTTTATCATGTACTTTGTATTTTGAGGTATAGCCGGAGCCTTGTTGCCGGCATTTCCATATTATTCTTCAGTTGTATTTAGAGGCTCCATAGACAGGTTATGGGTAGTGTCAGGTATTGGAATTAAAATAGAAATAATGATGTTTGGAAAAGATGTATAAAACTTGTATATCTTCAAAATTATGAACGAAGTTGCTAATGGAAATCGTTAAAGACTTGTTTATAGAATTTGATTAATGATGTATATTTCCTCTTTATTCAAAGACGAAATTGGGTAGTATGAAACCTATCAGGCTTGCTCAGTCGGGTTTACTCGGTTGAGCGCCGGTCGCGCTCCTCGGATTTTGGGGCGTGACACTTGTAGACATGTGATTTTTGACCCTCCCCAAGATTTTTCATATTTTAGCACGTAAATATTTAATTTAGGCCTAATATAGCTATTTCAACTAATTTTTACTCTTTTACTTTATTTTATTACAAGAAAAATGAAAATTACAAAAATTATTCCATTAATATTTTGTAGTCATTTTTAATCTTGAAAAATACCAAAAAAAAAAATAGTTTGTTTTAATGGCCAGTCTTATTTTAACAGTTATTTTATTTAAGTAGGACTAATTAATAAATGAGATCGTATTTTAGCCCCGTTCGCGGGGAAAGAATAAAACTTGGGCTTGAGCAACCCATTTTTAGGCCTAATTTTGGACCTAGCCCATAATTCCTAAGCCCATAATTCCTAGGCCCATACCCCTAACCTAATCCCAAGCCCTATATAATAGTACCTACGCCAAAAATCTGAGAATCAGACCTATAGCCCGTTTGGCCAAGCTCCAAAAATTAGCTTATTTTGAGAAGTGCTTTTTTTAAAAGTGTTTTTCTCAAAAGTACTTTTGGTGAGAAGCAGTTTATGTTTGGCTAATTCATTTGAAAAGCACTTCTGAGCAGCAATTAGCGTTTGGCCAAGCTTTAAAAAACTGCTTCTAAGTGTATTTTTCTCAAAAGTGCTTCTCAGAAAAGTTTCTTTTTTCTGCTTCTCCAAAACTGCTTCTACTTCTCCTCAAAAGCACTTTTTTTACTTCCAAAAGCTTGGCCAAACACTTCAGTTTTTGGCCAAAAAAAGAACTTTTGGCCGAACAAGCAGCTAAACACACAAAAATACGCCTAAAAAATCTGAAAAAACCAGCAGCGCGGTTTTTCATATACACGACCCCACCCCTCCCCTGTCCTTCATCTTCTTCATCAACTTGTAGGCAGCCATCAACTCCAATTCCAACAACAACATCACAGCAGCCCTTCACCAGCTCAACGAACACAGCCGTCTTCCCCAAACACCCTCGCCCTAGAAGTCAGTTGCCAAGCTTCACCACGATTCCGCAGAAATTCGTCCCACCCAAAACACCACCCCTTTTGCGCCAAAAGCCAGCAGTGAGAAGCTCCATGACTAGTCAAAAATCTGGCCAAAAAGAAGTCGAAACTCAACCAAAAAAACAGCAACGAAAAGGTACCAAACAGTCCCAAAATTAGCTCTAAACCCCAGCGAAAAGCAGCCCTGTTTTCTAGTTGAAACTCAAAATCAGCCCGAAATCATCATCCAAAATCGTGTCGATCTGAGTCCGTCCGAGGCGGCGAGCCGTTGGTGCTTCCGGGTCGGGATGCGGGTGCAAATCCGGTTTCGTTATTGGAAGGGCAGAATTGCAATGATGCTGTGAACAAGTATGTTTTTTCGATTGGTTCTTATTGTGAATCATAACAGATGTTTGTGTTTATTTATTTATCTATTTCTATGCTTGTTGTGCCTTTGTGTTTAATATAAATTTAGAGAGTACAAGATGTAAATATGATTTGCAGAAATTAATATCTTTGTTCTTCTTGATACATGAATACCTGGAAAAGAATCCAAGTCAAATGTATTCTCATGTGCTGGTCTACTTTGTTTGCGCAATTGTTGCTTTTTTTTAAAAAAAAAAAATCCATTTGACTTGGATCTTTGATTGAGCTTTTAACAAGACAAGTTGCCAATCTTGTCTTATGAATACTTGTTGAGCGTAAGTTTAAGGGGGGCAGTAGATACCGACAATGTGAATAAATGGGCATGGGAGAAAAATTAGGCAAGCTGATGTTTTAACTGTTTCTCATAGCATTTTCTTTCTTGCTCTATTGTTTGAAATACTTTAGGTATAGTTTATTTTAGCTGTTAATTTTGTCGCATGATAGGTATAAAGGGGGTGCGCTGAGAATGTAATATATGGTTATTTAGTTGTTCGGCACAAACTTTGCGGTTGTTATACTGAATTAAATTCAGGAGGTTGAGCAATTATGATCATGGATGGAGTAATAGATATTGAAAGGTTTCTTCCAGTAGTGAGTTGATTTTTATATGAACGCAGCCATCGCTATTTTTATTTATTTTATAATTTGAAACCTTCAGTTTAATTCTAATAATACATAGTAAGTGGTACATTTGATACACAATTAGCTTTAATTCGTAGCTTCACAATAATCTCAAATTAGCTTTTAGGAAAATAAACAATTGATAAACATTCGCAGTATTGCTTTAGGCGCGTTTATTTTAAATTAATTTTCTAAATTCGGGTGTGCATTTCATGTGACCCAACTCCAATTCTCAACAACGTTATATAAAATGTGTCGTGGACCGTGGGTGCATTTCACGTGACGTGGTTCAAGACGTGTTTTAGATAACGTTGAATCTTCCTAAAATTAATTAAAAGCGGCTAATAAGTTAAAATATACCATAGCTAAAACATTATTAAAATCAGATAATAGGCCAATTATAATAGTTTAAGCGACCGTGCTAGAACCACGGAACCCGGGAATGCCTAATACCTTCTCCCGGGTTAACAGAATTCCTTATTCAGAATTTCTGGTTCGCAGACTTCAAAAGGAAAGTCGAATTTCCTCGATTTGGGATTTGTAAAATAAACCGGTGACTAGGGACACCAAATAAACTATCCCAAGTGGCGACTCTGATAAATAAATAATCTCATTTCGAATAATGTCACTTAAAGTGGAAACTCTCTCTTATATATCCCTCGGGGTGTGTAAAAAAGGAGGTGTGACAACACTTATGTTAGTTACCGGCGTTGGTCGTGTGAGGACATTGGTGTTATTGATGATTGTGGCCTCGTGGGGCTTTGTATTTTTGGGTTTGATGCGTGATAGGTTGGTAGTAGTACCGTTATAGAGGAGACTATGCTAAAATTTCTATAGATCTCTAGGAGTTTAACATTCGAGGACGAATGTTTCTAAGGGGGGAAATTGTTACACTATGTGCGTCCCAAGTTGACATATAATGAATATGAGACTTGCTAATCATGATTTAAATGAGTTTAAAGTCATAATATGACTATATATGATGTTTGGATATAAAATATAAAGTTTGGGAAAAATCGAATTTAAGTTGCAGAAAAACTGACTAAGGATTTGCCTTGTAACGAAGAGCAATACATGTTGTGTGTTATATGAGGTCTTCTTGGGACATATTATATACCAAATTGAAGGTATTGGAATTAAGTTTCTAACGCTATTAACCTTTCTTTCATACGACATCCGGATAAAAAGATATAAGCGTCGGAAGAAGGGCCAATGCTAGGGTGCCAAGCTAGCACTTCTTTGACTTTTCAAAAGTGGATACATATATCCCTTATGTCGTCTCTTTCTTCGTTTTTCCACATACTACGACCAAAATAAGACCATAAACTTACCCTTAAGCTCTCTACAAGGTTTCCAAAGAAAATTAACATCCCGGGTACGAAATCAAGAAGCGATAACATTAGAACGATCCCTACGACGTAAGTATCGCTATATCACCTCGCTTTTTCTTTGTAGTTTGAGTTTTGGAAGGTACTTCATAGTTAATAAATTGCCTACTTTCTGTATTTAAGCTTTGAAACATCAAGGAAGATTGATAAATTCATTTCCTAATAGTTAGAACTTATTGGACGGTGATCATAAGCCGTGAGTTTGATTTATTGCACTTTTAGTGGACTGTTTTGTAGTCCACTCGTGTTGGCTTATTGTGCTATTGATTAATGGAGTTTGGAAGGATAAAGGGCGTGTAGAAATACCACATGTGGTAGGGTAGTGGGCTGGTCGCTCGTTGTTACAATTTCAGACTAATTGATAACTTGTTGATTGGGTGTGTTATGTTATATTTGGGTTTTTTGTTGTATTAAAGGTTCCGAATTGTAGTTAGGTTGTTTTTAAGTTGCTGGTTGTATTGTGTTGTCATCTCGCCTATGGTATGCTTGAGGGAGCAGTACAATCAGGGGAAATGCTGCCCGTTTTATTTTAGAATCGAGTTATCGTTTGGGATACGTGATATACTAGCGCCATCTAAGTTGTACATGTATTTCTTTGTTATAAGGTTGGCACGCTAGTTCTCATAAGCTTGTTGTTGAGTTGCATTGACGACTTGAGGTATGTTAAGACTATCCCTTCTTTCCTTTTGGTATGATCCTTATGATACAACGAAACGAGAAAGCACGCAACTTTCATAAATGATTCTATTCTTAGAAGTACTAGGGTTGCCTATGTTCTTGATTCCCCATATGTCCTACTATCGTATCATATGTTCATGGGTCATGACATTTCGATATATATATATATATATATATATATATATATATATATATATATATATATATATATATATATATATATATATATATATATATATATATATATTGGTCCATGACCAGATGGCGGTATATACGCGTATAGTACATGTATATGGGGTATGGGGAAGGGTTATGGCGTCATATACGCACCACCACCTGATCAACTGCATATGTTGATGATTTCGCCCACTAAGGCCGAGATGATATGATGGGTTTTCCTCAGAGGATGAATGATGTTATATAGGCATATACCTATGCATGATATGACATTTATACGCATATGCATAACATTATAAATGTTTCATGATTCACAGATCTATTCAGACTTACAGGTTGAGTCTTTTACTTCATGTTTTTTTCATGTCTTTTATATACTGATTTTTATGCCTTACATACTCGGTACGTTATTCGTAATGACGCCCCTATTGCCCGGGGGCCTGCGTTTCTTGCCCGCAGGTGTAGGAGACAGGCTGACGGTCCCCCTTCTTAGGATCCTTGCTCAGGGAGAGTTGGTGTGCTCCATTTAAGCCGGAGCTGCTATTAGATTTTGGTACGATACTTTTGTATACATATATGGGTATGACGGGGCCCAGTCCCAACCTTTATACAGTTGTAGACAGCCATGTATAGTTGGATGGTATATGGCCTTGTCGTCTCGCCCTACCGTATTCCGTATATGTATGTATATGACATTTGGGCATGTTTTCCCGCGTTTGTTATTCACATGAATCAGTAGTTTATTGCCAGACGTTATGCATGACCTACACTTATTTCATGTTTATATCTTAGATGTATGCTTAAAGGTGTTCGATAGGTAGAACTCGGGCACCCGTCACGGCCCATCGGTTTGGGTCGTGACTGGTCCACTTCCTCGCATCTGCGATGCCGCATCTACAGAAAAACCATCGCAAATGCAAAAATGACTTAGCCTCCCGACCAGCCGCTTCTGCGGACTCCAAGCCACATATGCAGCTCCGCTTTAGTGGAATCCCCCTCGTTCATGCTACTACATATTTGCGCTCTAAAGTCTGCACCTGTGGACTCAATCCATCCAGACTAACTTCGCATCTGCAACCATCTGGTCACTTCTGTGATCACGTGCCTGCAACCCCTCCTTTGCAGGTGCAAATGCACCAGAAATCAGATGCCTTCAGCAATACAACTAAGTCCAACATGATCCTCAACTCATCCGAAACACACCTGGGAGGCCTGGGACCTTATGCAAACATACCAACAAGTCCTAAAACACAACATGAACCTACTCGATGCCTCAAATTACCTCAAACAACATCAAAACTACGAATCACACCCCAATTCAATTCTAAGAAAACAAATGAACTTCCAACTTCTAATTCTCGTGCCGAACCATATCAAATTGCTAGGAATGATCTCAAATTTTGCAAGCAAGTCACAAATGACACAACAAACCTATACCAACTATCAGAACAAAAATCCAAAACTGATATCAATAAAGTCAACTCTCGGTCAAACCTACCAACCTTTTAAACCTTCAACTTTCCAACTTTCGTCAAAAAGTATCAAATCAACCTACGGACCTCCAAATCCAAATTCAGACATACACCTAAGTCCAAAATCACCATACGGAGCTATTGGAACCGTCAAAACTCCATTCCAGAGCCCTCTATACAAAAGCTCAAACTCCGGTCAACCCTCTTAACTTAAGCATCCAACCTTGGGACTAAGCATCCCAATTCCCTCCAAAACTTCCCTGAAACCAAACCAACCACCTCACCAAGTCTCATAATCACAAATGCACATATGTATAGCATTAAATAGGGGAAATGGGGCTAATATACTCAAAACAGCCGGCCGAATCATTATAGCATGTATGGTAATTGATCGGGTTAGACCTTAGGCTATTAATATGCCTTGAATTGGAGTTGTTCGTTATATGAAGCATGTTTTATTTTTGTTCACTCCCTGTACCTTGTGTTATTATTGTGATTCCTACACACATTGTTGTTATATTGTTGTGGCTTTGATATTATTGTTTGGGCGATGTTGTGGCACATGTGCATGCGTGGTGCGGGTCGATTTTTGTGTTGTGAATGAGATGCGCATGCGGAGACATGACGATTGTGTTTGTTGATGTGCATGCAGCGAGATAATGAGGCTAATAGTGTGTTACAAGTAAGGGAAAATTTTCATTGTGGTGCACACGCGACGAAATAAGAGGGCTTATATGCGTGTAGATATATAAGGGGAAATATTTCATGTGAAGATCACGCGGCATCATGAGGTTGGCTTGTTGATTAAGTTATATGGTATTTCGGGGTGATTCTTGATGTTATTTTTGTGATGGATCGGGTCGATGATTTGAACATATCCTTGTTTTTCTTAAATGATTTCATTGTGTTTTACAAGTTGTTATTAATATGTCATGTTATCACATGCCCTATTCTTTGTTGATACTTATTTTGTTTTGGTTTTTCGTTGTTAGTTTTATATTGATATTATGCATATTATTTATCTAGTGAGTGTTATAACTTAATCTCATCATTACTCCATCGAGGTCAATCTTGATACTTACCGGGTATCGATTGTAATGTACTCATACTACGATTTTGAACAGTTTTGTGCAGATCCAGGTGCCTCAGATCATGGTAGGCACTAGAGAATCGAGTCAGAGTTGTGGAGACTTCAAGGTATACGTGATATTCCGCTCGCAAGCATCTGAGTCACCTTTTATTGTTTCCTTATTGCTGTTTATTGTATTCCAAAAGTGTTGTATTTTGTTTCTTATGTACTCTTTATAGAGCTTATGACTCTGTATTACGAGTTCTGGTATGTATGACTAATGTATTTTCGTTTTGGTCAAGTTATGGTACTTTTTTCCGCCTTTATTAATATATAAGTTGTTATTTACTGTTGATCTCGTTATGTGATAGGCTTACCTAGTCTTAGGTACTAGGTGTCATCACGATCCTTAAGGTGGAATTTGGGTCGTGACAAGTTGGTAGCCAGAGATTTGGAGACTTCAAGGTATATCTGTTGTTTCGCTCGCAGGCTTTGGAGTTTCCTTCTATTGTTTACTTATTACTATTTATAGTATTCCAAACAATATTGTATTTTGAGATATCTTGTGTACTCTCTGTAGAGCTTATGAGTTAGTATTACCGGGTTTTAGGATGCATGACTACTGAATTTCTTTTTTGGTCATGTTATGGTACTCTTTTCCGCCTTCATTAATATTTAAGTTGTTACTTAATGTTGATTTCATTATGTGATAGCCTTACCTAGTCTTAGGTACTAGGTGCCATTACAATCCTTAAGGTGGGATTTTGGATCGAGAGAAGTTGGTATCAGGTACTAGGTGCCATCACGATCTTACCCCTAGACTTCAGGAGACTTTAGAGCTCTTCTTGAACATGTTTGGTACCTTGGCCCAGGCAGGGTTGGTCCTAGTTTCTCCAACTACTTCTCAGGATGGGGGAGGAGCTTAGACTCCCGCCGCTCGTACTTATTGTATATCATTATTTCTATGGGATCGGGTCGTTCGCCTCGGCAGACTTGTGCGTAACATTTAAGAGTTGATTTGATATTGGTAACAATTGATTTTGTGCCTTCCTGGCCGGTTATGGTATTTTAGTAATTTCGTAATAATCCATGGTTGGAAATTTATTATTAAAGCTTATTTGTTTCGTGTTACTTGTTGTGTTTTATACTTGTCTTCTTTATGTATTTTATTATTTTGACCACTAGTAAGTGTCAAGTCGACCCCTCGTCACCACTTCTTCGAGGCTAGACTAGATACTTACTGGTATGCGTTGATTTACGTACTCATACTACACTTCTGCACTGATGGTGCAGGTACTGAGACAGGTACTTCAAGTGGTCATACGGGCACATAGACGCATTACACGGAGACTTAGTGGTGAGCCGCCTTCCATGCTTCGATCTGCAGCACCTGGAGTCTCCCTCTTATCTTGTTAATTATTTCTGTCTATTTCATTTTAGACTGTAGTTGTAGCGGTTTTGTATATTCCCTAAATTGCGCTCATTCACTTGTGACATCGATTTTTGGGGGCTACTAGTAGTTATTCACCGCTGTACCTATTATTATCACTTTGATTTATGTATTATTCGTACTTGGTATTTTGGTAAAAAAGTACGTATGTTTCCATGAGATCTCCATTTAATTCAGTGTATTTAAAGAAATTTCCGATTTTAAAAGTTAAAAATGAATAATTAAGTTGGAGGTTTACTGTTGGCTTGCCTAACAAGATCGTTGGACGCCATCACGGCCTACTATGAGATTTGGGTCGTGAGTCGTAACAGAAAAATGGAAACAAAGGCATTTGTTATGCTATATGTGATATATCTCTTTAAGGTATACTTTTAGTTTTTGTTTGTTAAAGAATACTCTAAATGTACTATTATGAAAATATCATTTATGAACTATCTGTTATAAATAGAATTTTATTTATGGTGAATGTCTATATTTAGAGAGATTCTAGGATTTATTACTTGGTGGCTAAGTCACTCTCTCCCTATAAATAGAGGGTTCTATTCTATTGTAATTTACTCCAAATCAATAAGAATCCTCTCCCTCTACTTTTCTCTGCAATACTCTTCCTCTTCTTTTATTGTTCATAACACGTTATCAACACGAGACTCTAACCAATTGAGTAGAAGCTTTGGGATTGAGCATAATGATTGTCAATAGTTCTATGAACTTCCTTCATGATTAAATTTTGGATTTAAGGTAAGTATTTGACCGTATTTTTCTCTTTTATTCTATACTTTGATTTTATATACAAGCAAAGACAACAAAGTTTGATTATAACTCTGATGGAGTTTGTAAGAAATTACAACCACCTGAAGTGGTAAAATTTCTATGCCTTGCCATGGTGAAATTCATGTATGATTGTGGGCAAACTATTGAAAACACGTTCCATTGAATTTGCTCCATTCTCATTCCCTTAAGAGAATGTGATAGCAGTATGTGATAAGTCTGAAAGAAGACAAAATTATTACTATGAATGTATCAATGGATGTGGACGTGGCAATAGACGAAATTATAATCGTCATCATTGTGATAAGGAGAATAATAAGGATTCTCAAAATAATCTTTCACTTTGTGAATGTAATATTTGTCATTGATTTGACATGAGATTTTATAAAGCGCATATAGATGATTATGGTTCATTCATGATGTGAATGTGACAACATCTGATTTATAAATACATATTCATTCTTGGAAGAATATGAACGCGCTAGTGGTAGTAAATATACCACACTCACCTCTAGAAGGAGGTTTGAGATGATTAAGAAAATAATGTCATTATTATGGCATGAATGGTCATTGGTCACGTACCTATTGTACGCCAAAATATTTTGGTAATGTGATTATTAAAGAATAACATTAATGCAAGAAATATATCTTGTATATAATTTTGACCATGACCATAATGGTATAACTTTCTCTTTAAAAGAGATATCACCACATAGATGTTGATGAATCTGTGGTAGTACAAATTAATTGAGAGCTCTGGAAGAGCCAATTATTACCATTTTGGAGAAACACAATTAATTACCAATAAGGTATTGTGTTGTAGTAAGTCTCAAAGAAACTTATTCAGTTTCCAAAGTATACGCGAAAGCGATTGATTATATTGAGACTATAAATAAAGGAAAAATTTAATATCTTCTATTACTATAACTTGTAGCGGGGTAATATGTATGTGAAAAGCTACACGCTTTATTCTCCAATTTGTACTACATAAACAAAAGAATACCACAATAAAGTGGATGTTTATTGATATAAAAACCCATATCATAATAAACTTGGAGTTTATTGATAATTGCACACGTCATGGTGTAAACCTGAAGTTTATCAATATTGATAATTTATCCAGTTGGCATAATTGGTTTAGCCATGTTAATTCAAGTATGATGTGCAAAAATAAAAGAGAATTCACATGGGTAAATATTAAAGAACTAGAAAGTTCTTTACGAATTCTCTTATAATGCTTGTTCTCATTAATTAATTGACCAACTAAAATTGGGATTGAATCCCATGAATGCTGGAAATATCAAAGGTGAATATGGGCCCATTCACCCGCCATGTATACCACATAAGATGCATCTATGAGATGGTTACATGTACAATTATTATTAACCCGCAACCTGGCCGGTGTGTGCGAGGTAACTTGCTCAATAATTTAATTTCGAGCATAATTTCCAGATTTCCTATTCAAGATAGTTTATCTTGATAAGTTGGTTTACATCACAGTTGGTTTAGCAAAATGATTTATTGAGTGCCTCCACTTAATAGCTAAACTATTGTTTATGAGAACTAAGTTATCTATATCAGTTTGATATAGGTTATATACGAAAGTATGTTACATTCTCTCCCTCACAAGTGGTTCGGGGTCAGGAACCAAATAATTCCATCTTATTATTATTGATGTGCGGTATATATTTTGATTAACACCATAACGCACAAAGATGATGAAGCAAGTTAGTTTTTCTAACATGATGGGGAGAGATGATAACAGTTGAGAAAAAGTTACATGGAATGAATTATCATTTATACATCTAGATCCCCGAATAAAATAATATGAACTTGAAGTTCATAAAAGGATAATTCATGTGCAATTTATTGCAAAACATGCCGGACGCATTTGCTGACCCAAAGAAAGTAACTATATTCTCATTGCAAATGCTCATATTAAGTCCTAGAAGGACAAGGTCTATAGTACGCTTAAAGCATATAGACAAATCGGTTTCAAATAAACTCCTTGATAAAGAAGATGAGCAAATGATCAAAATGATCATAATAAAGGAGGCAAGTGATCTAGAAGATCACATGACATAACACTTCATAAAATCTCATGAGAGATTCAGGTACCTGAATATATGAATGAAGAGATCTCTATGTTATGTCTTTATGAAAAATAAGGAGGTTGGAACCGATATAAAATGTTCGTCGACGACATCTATGATAGAGCTAAGTATAGATGAGGATCTTAAGTCTAGAGAAACAATTCAAGTAGAATTGGTTTCATATGAAAGATATGTTATTTTGGACCTGCAGTTCAAACGCTTGAAAGTATAAAATCAATAGTGTGTGCAATCACTTTTATTTATCTTATATGTCTAGCATGACATGAAAAGTTAATATCCATTTAAAGTCTATTTAAATGGCTTATTTGACTATACTTATATGACAATCCCCAAATGATTTAAATTGCTTGAAGCATATACAATCTTGATCTTGAAGTACCACATCCTCAATGCAATTTATGCACAAATGTATCTTGCTATAACTATATGCATGATAATATGATAGCAAGAGTTTTCACCTCTATGTGAAGATATTGAACTGACGATTCCAACAAGATCATACGAAGAAAATCCATCTCTATCAAGAATGATGATTTCAAGGTGCAATATATTCATTCAAGTTAATATGGCTGATTTGTTCATCAAATCTCTACCAAAGATCTTTTGAAGATGGTGCACAAGATTGGAATACAAATGCTTAAGGATGTGAATGATGCTCTCATCAGGGGGAGTTAATACGCGTTGTACTCTTTTTCCCTTACAAGGTTTTGTCCCATTGGGTTTTCCTTGCAAGGTTTTTAACGAGACAACCAAAAGGCGTATTGTTAGATATGTGTACTCTTTTTCCTTTTCTAGAAATTTCTTTCCCATTGGGTTTTATTTTAGTTAAGGTTTTAACGAGGCATATTATCTGTTGAATAGACATTCAAGGGGGAGTGTTATAAATAGAATTTTATTTATGGTGAATGTCTATATTCAGAGAGATTCTAGGGTTTATTACTTGGTGGCTAAGTCACTCTCTCCCTATAAATAGAGGGTTCTATTCTATTGTAATTCACTCCAAATCAATAAGAATCCTCTCTCTCTACTTTTCTCTGCAATAGTGTTCTTCTTCTTTTATTATTTTATAACACTATCAAAAATAATTTTCCAGGTAACCTTTAATATGAGGAATTATTATTCTTTATAAGATTAAATTGTAAATCATAATAAGCACCTATTCTATTAAGTCAATTAATAAGGAAAAAGAAGTCCCCGCAGATAAAATTTTTGTAAAAGAAAACCTTGGTAGAATGTCTCTAAATGCCCAAAATGTTTAGCATTATTGCTCTAACATTAGAGTAAGTCTCACGGGATTACTAAAATTGAATAATCACTAGCTTTGTCAAACATACACATGCACATATTCTTGATGATTTTTTAAAATTTACTTATTGAAATGGGTTACACGCGTACCACAAGACTAGTATTTATAAATTTTGGCAAAATCGAGCCCCGAACCTATAACTCAATAATCATATAACATAAAACCGTTATCAAACCGTTAACCCAATAATCCGTTATCAATAAACTAATAGGATTCTTTTGGCTCGAGTTATTGATTTTATTGATGCATGTCCCTAAAATAAAATTAATTTTTATGTATATTTAGTAGATGTTAAATTATCTTAATTTTTTAAGGTATAAGAGACTGAATTACAATGTAGTAATTCAACTCAACCCCTAAAATGTTGCCATGGTTTCAAACTCTTATAAAATCTTCTCTTTTCCAGGAAAAAACCCATTCTGTTAATTGGCATACAAAACCTTAAACCCTAGCTCAAACCCCTCTCCCTCGACTCTAGTCTAGTTTCTTACAACATTCAGAAAATATCCGAACAAGCCTCAAATGGGAATACCTGCATTCTATCGTTGGTTACTGGAGCGTTATCCACAGTCTGTTGTTGAGGTTAACGAAGAAACCCCAGCCGTCATTAATGGGGTCACTGTCCCAATTGACACTAGCGACCCTAATCCCAACGGCATTGAATTCGATAATCTCTATTTGGATATGAACGGAATCATTCACCCTTGTTTTCATCCAGAAGGCCTGGTACAATTTTTACATATACATATAAATGCTGCAAATTTTAACTTAGTCCGCTTCTATTGACCAAGTGTTTTGGAGTGTCTGCAGCCTGCCCCGGAGACACATGAGGAAGTCTTTAAAGCGGTTTTCAAGTACATTGATAGAATATTTTCAATTGTTAGGCCTCGCAAGCTTTTATACATGGCGATTGGTTAGTGAACTATCATCAGTTTTCTCAATCAATATATTCTATGTTCACGAAAACGCAAAGATTTATTTAGTTGTCCAGGTTATTTTTTTAACTGATAAATGTCAGTATGTGGTTTTAAAGCGTTCGCTTTTGCCAAAAAAGCGAGAAGCATGAGAAGCGACAGTAGCGACAGAAGCGAGCGCTTCGATATATTAAGGCTGCCAACGATTAAAAATTAAAAAAGCTCTATTTTTTCAAAACATCATTGAGCAGTACAAAAAACATGCGACTAGGGTTCCCATTTTCAACACTTTTCAAGTTCAAGACCAGGTATTTGATTTCAGTGTTGTCAAAGGCGCTCTTTAAGCGCGCTTAAGCCCTGAAGCGAGGCTCAAAACACGTTGAGCGTTTCGCCTCGCTTTGTGGGCGCTTTAGTGTCGCATCAAAGCACTAACACATACTTTTCCTTGCCAATGAGTGTAATCCTGAAAAGGCGACCTTAAACAATTGATATTTCACTTTATCATGAATTTTTTTTTTTTAATTTCTTTGACCATATATTTGTTATTCATGCTTATAATGATTATTCTTGGACTACTATGCATATTTTTACTTTTTCTCCCGCTGCGCCTTTTTTCATTAAAGCCCATGCTTTATTTGCGCTTTGCGCTTAAAGCCCCAACGGACCTTAGAGCATTTTTGCTCTTTTCGCCTTTGATAACACTGTGTGATTTCTTCCTCCTCCTTCTTTTTCTTTTTCTTTCACTGTTTCAGTCTCAAAATAGTAGCGAAATGCTACCAATTCTTTTTTCCTCCGGTTCTTCTTTTTCTCATTCTTCTTCGTCTTCTTTTTCTTTTTCTTTTACTTTCACTGTTTCAGTCTTAAATTGCAGTGAAATGCTGCCCAATTTTTTTCGTTTCAGTTGCTGCTATTTTTTTGCTTACAGTTATATGTGTTGTCTATGCAGTATTTATTTATTTATTTTTTTAGAATTCTGCTTCACTTAATTAACAAGCGCTTCGCTTCTCGCTTTAAGCAAAAAGGGGTTTGTCGCTTTTTCTCGCTTCACACTCTTCAAAACACTGTGTCAACCGGAACTTCCTGCTTTCTGTGCTCAAAGATTTAGGCTTTAACATCAAATGGAGGAGTTGGATAGCGCACTGTGTGTTTTTTGTCAACTACTCCATATCTAATAAATGGTGCTCATGCTCTTTTTTTTCCTGCCTAAAAGGGCCGCGGACATTGTGATTCCATGTTACTTTTCCTTTTTATCCTTGTAATGGAGGCCCTAAGTAGAACGATGAAACACGTTGAACAAGTTGGATGCATCACCTATCAAGGGATTCTGCAACATGGTCATCTCACACCTCTTTTATGCTGATATTACTCTTTGTGGTGCACGTTTGGAGTAGCTTATTTTCACAGTGTTTGAGGCTACTTAAGATTTACACATGAACTGCATGAAAAGCTTAATATATCCTATGAACGGTAGGGGTGGGCATAAAATATGAAAAACCGAATTCCGAACCGAGCCGTATTAATTCGGTATTTCGGTATTGGTTTATTCGGTATTTTGGTACTACGGTATAGATTTTTCGGTTATTCGGTACGGTCCTCGGTATTGAGGTTTCAATATTTCGGTATACCAAAATACCGAAACATTTAGACCAGTCCAGCCCAACACAAAGCTTATTCTGCTGAGCGCAATTATTTACCTTCTAATTTCTCATTTCCCAGCCCAAAGTATGTTACTAGCTTTATGGTCAATATCATTTTCCTTATCATATTTCTGGGTCTCAACCAGTGATACTTTCCTTGCAAATTTGAGACAGTGATTTCGTCTGTGTTTCCTCATTTTATCCCAACAACTGGTTGTCACCTTACTTCATAGTTAGATGAGATAATTAGGTCTTATGGGTTTTCTAAAGTTTGGTCTATCCGTGTCTGCGAAATTCACAACAGAGAGTTTCTTTTTGTTTGTTATGGATTCTGATTCTATATGCTCGATTTCATTTCTTTTGGCCAGCTATGTTTAATGTTTTATACTAATGCAAAAATCATTTCAATTTAGTTTGGTTGGCTACGGAAACCGTACCGAAACCATACCGAACCAAACAAAAAATACCGAACCGTACCGAACTACTTTGGTACGGTATTTGGTATGCACAATTGATTTACCGAATGCCGAAGTACCAAACCGTAATTTTTAAATACCGTACCGAAGTACCGAACGCCCACTCTTAGTGAACGGGGTTCCTGACATCACCAAAGGTTCACCCCTGTGACCTACTTGGGGTTTGCATTGGGAGCTAAAGACAAAGCAGAATCAATTTGGCAGGGTATTGTGGAAATATGTGAGAAGAGGCTTGCCAACTGGAAGCAGACTCTATCTGTAGAGGCCATACTGGTATTAATAAACATCATTTGGATTCATTGTCCACTTATGTAATGTATTTATTTCCTTGCCTGTGAAAGTTGAGAAGAAACTAGTTTCACTGAGAATTTTTTTTTCGATGGTGAGGAAATAAAGATCAGAAAGCCATTCATCTTATTAACTGGAAGTCTATTATCTTACCCTAGAAAGCTGGAGGTCTTGGTATCAGAACTTTGAGATATCAAAGTCAGAGCCCATTGATGAAGTGGCTTTGGAGATTTCAAAATGAAGAAGCAGCACTTTTGAGGCAAGTAATTGAAAGAAAAATATGGGATGAAAGGGAGCTGGTGCATCAAGAGTCCTTCACGTTCCCATGTGTTTATAGTACCTGGAAGAGCATTAGTGCTCTATGGCCGAAGTTTAAATCTAGAACTGATATTGTGGCTAGAAGTGGAAGAAGCTTTGTCTCGCATGATAATTGGCTCGGATATTCTCCCTGCAAAGATACTTTTCGTGATTTGTTTGAGTTATCAACTTACAAGGAAGCTTCTATATCACAATATTGATCTCACAACACTTGGAACTTGGATTTTGTTAGAAGATACTTGAATGGCGGGGAGTAGGAAAGGGCATGTGAATTTCAAGCTGCTGGAGACCCATCAAAGTTGGTCTAACAATGAAAATTCCTTAAGCTGGAAACTGCATAGTGTAGGAATTCTCTCTATTAGTTCATTCTATTCATCATTCACTAGTAATGTTATATTAAATAAGAGAGGAAATCGAATTTAATTCTTTGTTTTTACGAAAAAAACTTTACAATAATAAACAATTAAAATAGGAGCAAGCTTATGACACTTCTAGAAAAAAAGATCCCTTTGTAGCCAATTGTTTATTAAAAAAATTGATAAGCTTAACACAAAAGCAGAAAAAGAAATAATAATAACTTGGTCCCGGGACCATTCGTCTTCAATAAAGGATTGGACTCCAACTTTTCGTCCAAAGATTGTGATGAGTGTGTATAAAAGGTCTTTCGGTCTTTCTTTTGAACTGCTTTCCAAAGCAGCCAATGGCCGTGGTCACAGATTTGGAGATCCAATGCACCCTACAAAGTCAATTGCTTCACATGGCTAGTGATTCAAGGAATGTCTAACATTGGATTCTTTGCAAAGGAGAGGTTTTCAGTTATTTAATATGTAGATGTTTTTTATGTGGAATTTCATGAAAGTTCAGAACAATTATTCTTACATTACAAAGTGACATTTCCAACAAGGTCAGATGTTTTTATCTATAATGAGAGTGTAGTGGGTGATGCCCACATCACCACTCGAAGTGCTTCGATGCTGGAGCTTTGAAAGTTATGACAAAATGCTCAAGAGAAATGCTTAAACTTTATTTGGTGGACAATTTGGAAAGAAAGGAATCAAAGGTGCTTTGAAGGACTCTCCAACTCCATCTAAGAGACTAGTTTAACTGTTTACTTTGTTTGCTGCTTCATGTAAAACATAGGGGAAGCTGAAACTATTCTAGAGGATTTTGAATCTCTTCATGTATAGATGAGGCTATATTAATCGGTCTAACCCAATCTTTTGCTTCTTCTATTTTCTGTTTTTGGCTTTGGCTATTTGATGTATGTAACTAGCCCAGCACTCGGTCACTGCTGTTTTGACATCAGTGAAAAGCCTTTTACCTTGAAATTTAGTTGGTGCAATGTTGAAAGGTTTATCCTTATTGCCTGTTGTAAGTTTAACGTAACAGTTGAGTAAAAAATTCTCAAAAATAAAAAACATTTGAATAAAAGTAGAACCTTGAGAAAGCAATAGAAAACCAAGAAACATAGCTGGGAGTTTAGCTATCCCAATAAAGTAGAGAGCACGGGTGTCTGCAATGGACAATTGAGTTGTCTTCGTGTTAAAGTCTTATTTCAGAAGTGTTTGCAAGGAGGTAAAATTGTGTTTGCTACCTTGCCTCTCTTTTTCGCATTGGCCATTGGATGGCAAGCCCCAGCAAAGAGAAGCGTAAGATGAAACTCTTGAATTTTTTTCTTATATTACCTTTTTGATAAAAGAAATTAGTACTTAACCTATTAACCAAACTATTTTTCCTTGTGCATGTGCTACATTTCCTTCAAGAAAAGAGGAACTTATATATATGTTATGGCAAAAAGTGAAAGATATTACTAATGGTTGCCTTTGCCATAAATCAAAACATTATTTACGAAATACATCTAGAAGTTAAATGCTGTATATAAGAGATTGTGTTTACTTGGATTTGAGGTTTGAAGTAGAGATGTCGTCGATATATTTACTTAGTTATTCCAAAGGTCTGTATGATGTCACACCTATTGTTTTCTTGTTTAAATCATTTAGATCATAGATGTGGTCATTTATTTTGTAATCAGTGCAGAAGTGAGGTCTTCTGGTCTAGCTTGCTAAATATTTTCTCAAAATTTTTGCCCAGGTGTACCACTTCCATTCTTCACTAAAACATTGCGAGATGTATGATTGTCATAGGAACCATAGTGAGCAATAGCTAATTTGATTTATTTACCTCATTCCTCGACTAATGATGATATAAGATCTGCAGATGGTGTTGCACCACGTGCCAAAATGAATCAACAGCGTGCGAGACGTTTCAGAGCTGCTAAAGATGCTGGTGATGAAGTGAGTTTTTTCACCTTAAATTTATTAGTAAACCATGTGGAAACTATTCTTGATCAGATTATATTGATATGTAAAGTTTCATTGATTTGCACCAAGAAAGAGCTGAATATGTGCACAAAAGAGGACATGGGTTCCCTAAAATATGAAGGGAATCCAGGAAGTCCCGCAAAAGAAAATACATGAGTCTCTGCTTCTAATACACCAAGAGTATAGCAGTTTAAAAACCCTAGACTTCACAAAAGGAAAAAGTGTACAAGTGTTTTCACAACATCTTCTATCCCTTTCTTTCAATGAGCACCAAAATATACATAAGGGGTTAGCGTTCCATTTGTATTTGGTTTGTTTCCCCATTCACTGTCCTTTCCAGCCTTCTAGTGCATATTTTAACGGTTGCAGGAACTACCAAATCCTCCAGATACATTCGGGAACATGACCCAAATGTCCCATTCAAAGCGGCAATGCAAAAATAAGTGTGTAGCAGATTCTGCTTCAGCTTGACATCGATAGCATCTATTGCCTAGTCTGAATCCTCCTTTTTGGGATTTATCTTGAGTAAGACAAGCTTCATTCATTATAATCTAACCAAAACATGTAGCTCAAGGGGAAGCTTTTGTTTTCTAGATTGATTTCCAAGGCCATATGCTGTTCTCCCCCTCCAAGCTTCATCGTGGTACTGTTACAGGATTTTACCATGAAATACCATTTTTCCTTCTTTCCAGATTATAGCATCTGGTGTGTCAATCAGCTTTATCACATTTTCCAGCCCCTCGTTTGCTCCCACAGTGTTCAGTTCCCAATCAAAAAAGTTCCTTCGAAGGTCTAGATTTCATACTTGACCTTGTCTACTTTCGGCAACAGTTATATCTTGCTTGAGCACCAACCTGAATATTTCTGGAAAGCTAAATACAATTCTTGATCAGATTAGACAGGAATCTGGCTTTCTTCTAGGGAGACTTTTGTAAAAGGGAAACCTAAAAGTTTTGAATATCCAATTTAGGAATTTACGAGTTATCAACATACAAAAAGCAGGAATAGACATATGGGCTGCAAACGAACAACATAGAAGTGCATTCTAGAAGTGGAATTTGGAAGTTTTGACAGTTTAGGGATTTCCCCCTTTCTTTCCTTTTTTCTTTTCTATGATTTGGAAGTTTTGACAGTTAAGGGATTTTCTCCCTTTCTTTCCTTTTTTCCTTTTCTATGAAAGCAGATTGAACTTTATTGTTTTTAGGCCTCTGATACAGGGAGAATAAGAGGGAATGATGAAACAGAACGGGAAGATTTAAGTACTAAAAGGTTGGATTCAAATGTTATTACACCTGGAACGAAATTCATGGAACTGCTGTCATCTGCACTTCAATACTATATACGTTTGAAAGTGAATGTAGACTCTGGTTGGCAGGGAATCAAGGTAAGCGTACTTCTGCTGGACACTTGCTCTCATGCTCTATGGGATATGCTTTTTCCCTCATACATTATGCTTCTTCTACATCGTGATCTTTTTAGGTTATTCTCTCCGATGCTAGTGTGCCTGGTGAAGGGGAGCATAAGATAATGTCTTATATTCGCTTGCAAAGGAATCTTCCAGGATTTGATCCTAATACACGGCATTGCTTGTATGGTTTGGTAATTTGTGGCACCCTACTTTTCTTTCCTTCTCTTTTCTGCCGTACTCTACAGCAGCCTACCTTTCCCTTTTTGCTTTATGCTGAAGTGTTCTTTCATGACGTCTTTCAAGTGTGTTCTTTTTACATATTTTCTGGTGCTTCCACAGGACGCAGACTTGATAATGCTGGCATTGGCGTCACATGAAGTTCACTTTTCAATTCTAAGGGAGGTCAGTGTGTTTTTGGATGCGTTGTTTTTGGTCTTTTTTTCACGTTCTTCTGGTTATGTCATCACAACGGGGAAACAAGTTATGCTGGCTATGTAATGAATTTGTCCTTGATTGCAGGATGTCCGCAAAGATAAATCAAAATATAGAGGTCAACAGAATAGGCAAGATATGTATAGACAACAAGCAGGTAGGCACTCAAAAAAAGGGGAAGGATGCGGCAAGGACTTGGAGAACTTAATATCAGAACAGAAGTTTCAGGTTAGAAATTTGATTTAGTATGACGATGTTGTACCATTGTGTTATCAAGCTCCGCCGCTGCAGTAAGTGTAGGAATTTTGATGTGGTTGTCTTGTTCTGAAAGCTGAAACTTTAAGAACTGCTCGATATAGTTCTATACTTCTATTATGCTGCTACGAAAAATTCTTATTATTTCGCGAACTGTGGGAAATTATTCTATGTTTGTGAATCCAAATAACTGAATATATGTTGGTTCCAAGAAGGGAATTTTTCTCAGTCTAAGTAACTTCTGTTTGAATGCTGAGGCTCCATTTGTTTCTGGAAAAACATTTTCTTTCTGTTTCCTTTCATAAATTTATCTACAACGTTTTTCTCTTCCTGATTATATGTTCAAAATCCAAACTGGTTCTAGTTTCTTGTGGTTGTAAATTAAGAAAAACCAACAAATACAGATGAAAGAAAGAATAGAAGAGGAGATGAAGGTTGTGTTAGGTATGAAGGAAAACATTGGAAAACATTTTCCTTATGAACTCATTTTCCTGTTTTTCCTTATAAAGAGAAGGGAAAACATTTCCAAAATTCCTTCTCAATCTTCCCCACACCCAACCCCCAACCCACCCCCTCTCTCCAATATAGTGGTGCAGCATATATCTATGATTCTCACTCTCCTTTAGATCTAATAAGTAAAACCTAGACAGAGAAAACGAGATAGATAAATTTAGGAAAGAGGGTTTGGGTTGACGAATACCCTGTAATTGTTAAGTAGAGAGAATTTATTGGAGGACGCTATTACTGAGTGTGGAAAATTGGCAAAAGAGGGCTGATATCCCCAGCATGGTTCTTTCAATCCCTCATTCTGGTTTTCCTGCTACTTTTCTCATATGGAGTAGATGAAATAAAATTTATGTGTCCAGTGTCATACTTTTGTCGGTTAGGAGAATTGAGAACGGATTGCATAATCTTTATTATTACCTTTAGGTTCCAATTGTTTCCCTGTTATCTGACATTATTATCTGTTAATAGTATCAGTTCAATAACTCAAGTAAGGGGATTAGCAAGCAAGTATGCGTCCTGGACAAGGATACAACTAGGTTACAAGAGAGAACAAAAAATTGGTTGGCACGAGCTTGGCAGAGGAAGGATACATAGGAAAAACATGTCAATTTTAAGTTACAAGTTCGAATTTTCAATGTTCAAGTGCAACCATATTAAGTACGAAATGCACGTCTTTACTATCCATCACAAATATAGTGGTGCAGCATACATCTATGAAGAACTAATTAATTTGAAAAGGTTATTGTTAAAAAGCGATGTCAGTTTGATTACAATTGAAAATGTAAAAGACGAAAAATAGACAGCTAACTATAACCATGTGTGTCCATATTATGTGCTTCTATAACTTAATATAGTGATACATAGAAACTGTCCTGTGGTCACAGTCCACATGTATGATAATGTGGTCAATTTCTCCCTCTTTCTTTCCATGTTGATAAAGATATAGTTGTATGTAAATCATGTGAACTACCATATTTCCCTTTCTGTTAACCTAATCAAATTATTTAAGTACCTGGTATTATCTATTTCCTTGTTGTATCGTACCAAATAAATGCATTTCCAGCAAATACTTCATAAGATTGCTACTTACAGGATGTCCAGTCTTTACCTATACTGAACATTATATTATACTATACTATACTATACTATACTATATCTTTCTAAATTTCTGCTGCTGGATCTTTTCAGTTTCTTAAAGTATGGGTACTCAGAGATTATTTGGGATACGAACTTCAAATTCCAGATCCAACTGTCAAACTAGACCTGGAGCGACTGATAGATGATTTTGTTTTCATGTGTTTATTTGTTGGAAATGATTTTCTTCCCCATGTGCCATCTTTGGAGATATCAGAGGTTTGTATTCTTTGGATGTTAATTAGTGCTTTTCTCATTTAGCCTACAGTACTAGTTGCCCTTTGGTTTTTGGAGCTAGAATTTTGCTGGCAAAGAGTTATGTGTTGGTGTTCATATTGAATGTATCTCCTTTGTCCCATCCGCTTCAATTCTGAATGTTCTTTTAATTGTGAATCTCTAGGGAGCCATTGACTTACTGATTGATGTCTACAAGAAGGAATTTGTCAATATGGGTGGCTATCTTACTGATTCTTGCCAGGTACAGAATAATCTGCTTCTCTGTGTTGCTCCATTTTCATTTCCGACCTATGCCACGTTTCCATATGTACTTTCTGTCTTACCATTTGCTCGTTCGTATACCAATTGTGAAGGCTATTGTGATGATTTATTGTATGAAGCAGACGTGACCCTTGTTTGTCTGAAATATGCAAGGTCTGGTCTTTATTGATGTTAAATTTATAGGTGTGTGTGAAGGTTTGTAAATCTTGTATCCGATCATTAACTAGTTTTAATGCCTGACAGAACTTCTCTGGCTCTAAAGTTGTCTAATCCGCATGATATGTTTGAAGCACTTAGTAGTTATATTTGATTATGGGCTTTGCCTATTCATTACTGCAGGTTAATTTGGAGAGGGCGGGGCACTTTATACAAGCCATTGGTTCTTATGAGAATGCTGTCTTTAGGAAGCGTATCCAGGTTTGTCTGTGATGTCATTATATCATGCCATCCCAGTTTTGGTAGATGTGGGGTTCTCTTGGCTACTATCTTTTGGGGTTGGCAAGTCTTAACCTTTGTTTTGTACTTTTGCTACAATTTGTGTGGTCACCTCTCAGTGACGTGTTTTCTTTTTGTTTGAGTTGAACTCTTTATGCAATATCTGTGGTTCTATCTTCTCTGTCAGAAATGGAAGCATCATCGTTAACTCTGGATTTTTTAAAACAGTAAATATTTTATTATAATCAAACTTTTTATTTATTCAGGTACAGAAGCATTGGGGGATACACATGCAACGCCCTACATTAAATGTGAGAGTGATGTGTTGAACACTTAACCTTATTTGAAGTTCTTGATGGATAGAGAATCTGGTCAATGTCGTAACCCATGTTTGGTGATTGTCGTTTACACAGTTGGCTGTTCAGCAGAATCAGGACAAAAGTAACCATGTACAAGCCAAGACCCTTTCTGTGGTTGATAAGGTCTCTTGGTCATCCTTTTATTTCCATTTAGGTTCATTGAAAAAAAACTTCTAGAATATCCTGAGTGGCTGGGTCTTATTTATCAGGTTAAATTAGGAGAAGAGGGCTGGAAAGAGAGATACTATTTGGAAAAATTTGAGGTTCAAACCGAAGAAGATTGCGTCAAAATTCAAAGGGATGCGGTAAGCAGATTTAATATCATATACGCCTACAGGACATCATCGTAACCCTCTGGTACCAACTTAGTACCATATTTTTTATATCAATATATATATATATATATATATAAGACTTTACCAGTTGAAAAATAAGAATGTCATATATGTCCTATAGACTGAATGTTTTTCTGAAGGTGTTGCAGCATTGCTTAAAGCACTACCTTCGTTTAGATGACATACCTCTTTTCTTCTTGAAGAAACTTCTTCCTCATTTCTCATATTTCAATATCTCAATCATAAATTGCTAAAATCAGTGTTAATTTGCACTTGGAGCTTTGGAGCTTGAGAGATTCTCTAATGGAGGAAACATCTAGAAGTGAGAAGAAGAGAACATTTCAGAGAAAATGATAGCTTTTGTTCATTATCCACTGAGAAGGAGGTCGTTATATACAAGACTCAACCAACTAACTAACTAATTAACTTAGCCAACGAGACACTGCCACGTCAACATCACTAACTAACAATTACAGCTCACTAACTAACAATTACAGCTCATAATACCCCCCCTCAAGTTGGAGGGTGCAAAATGTTTAGACCAAGCTTGCCTAGAAGATACAGATGTTGAGCTTGGCTCAACCCTTTAGTGAGCAAATCAGCTAACTGATCCTTAGTGTGCACATAGACTATTTTGACATCACCGGTCTTGATTTTATCTCGAATGAAATGGTAGTCGATCTCTATATGTTTCATGCGTTCATGGAAGATTGGATTTGCTGCAATTTGCATAGCATATTTGCTGTCACTCAGCACTGTGACAGGAACCTGAATGGCAACTCCATTTCCCTAAACAGACCTAACAACCAAGTTGCCTCTGCTACAGCTGAAGCTATACTTCGATACTCAGCCTCACCAGAACTTTCAGACGCTGTCTATTGCTTCTTGGACTTCCAAGAGATCAAGGAACCTCCAAACTTTATCACATAGCCTGTAACTAACCTACGTGAGTTGGGACAAGCAGCCCAATCTGAATCGCACCAACAACTCAACTCAGTTGCAGGTTCAGCCTTTAGCCACACTCCTTGACCTGGGGCATTCTTCAGGTACCCGACCACTCTATGGGCAGCCTCCCGATGTGACCTTTTAGGCTGCTGCATGAATTGACTCAAGGTTTGAATGGCATAATCTTGAAAGAGTAACCGCAATATCAGAAGAAGTTCTTCCTTGATTCCTTTGACCTGAGACTGATAACTAATGTCTGGCCTTGTGATGGTGACATACATAAGTTTGCCAATCAACTTCTGATATAGAGTAATGTCCTTGAGTACCACATCTCCAACAATACCAGTAGCTTTATCATACTCCACTGTAGTCAGCTTCAAATTGGATTCCATAGGGGTGATAGCAAGTTTAGCTCCACTAAGGCCCATGTCAGAAATTAGTTCAAGCACATACCTCC
Source organism: Nicotiana attenuata (assembly GCF_001879085.1). NCBI lineage: Eukaryota > Viridiplantae > Streptophyta > Magnoliopsida > Solanales > Solanaceae > Nicotiana > Nicotiana attenuata. The sequence continues at coordinate 18,888,083 of NC_031998.1, forward strand.
TTTGATTTAAAATGACCCAAGCTTTGGATCTAAGGACCTCAATCCCCAAGAAATATCTGAGTTCACCTAAATCTTTTAGCTCGAATTTCTGATGGAGCACCTGTTTTGCCTTAGTGATCAAATCTGCACTACTATCTGTAATGAGTAAATCATCTACATAGACTAGATAACCACCATGCCACCCTTCTCCCTCAAGGTAAATAGAGAGTAATCATGACTACTCTGAACAAAGCCTGGCTCAAGCAATGCCTCTGTCAGCTTAATGTTCCACTGCCGGCAGTTCTATGTACACTTCTTTACAGAGATCTCCTTGCTAGAAAGCATTATAAACATCCATCTAGTAGAAAGACCAACCTCTAGACACTGCTAATGCTATCACTGATCTTACTGTCACCATCTTGGCCACAAGAGAGAAAGTGTCATGATAGTCAAGACCTTCCTATTAACTATATCCCTTTGCAACCAATCTGGCCTTGAATCTCTCTACTTCTCCATTGGCATGATACTTAATTTTGAACTTTATCCTTAGAAGACTTCCTAGCATGAACACCATCTTTTGACAAATTCTCAGTTGCTGCTATATGGTGAGTAACACCAGAATCGACAATCCATTCATTTGTAATAGTACTAGACATTAGGCAAGTAGCAATACCTGCCATATTAGCTTGGCTATCATTGGTGTCTTTGTTTAGCAGGCCTAGAATTTGTTTGTATTGCTCTTCAGTGAAGTAAGGTCCTTTTCCAGCCAAAGTGCCTTGTAGATCAGCGGCTGAAGAGCCTTGGGACTGAACATCAGCATTTCCACAGACATTATTGACAGCATTGATAGATTGTTGAGTTCCAAACTGTCCTCCAAAGTTGCCATTGCCACGACGAAATTGTCCACCAGCATTGTTCTTACCAAACTTCTTTTTTCCTTTAAAATCTTTAGGATATCCTATGATTTTGTAACAATTTTCCTTTGTGTGGCCTTTGAGTCCACAATGTTCACACTGCATTAAAGTTTCTTACCCCTGTATCCTTGACCCCTGCCAACTTGCATGGCCATTGGATCATTTTTCTCACTTGAAGAGCCCAGACCAAAAGAATGTTGAGACTCATCCTCAATCACCATAGCATATGCCTGATTAATAGATGGTACATTGGATTTCAACATAATTTGTCTTCTAGCTTGATTATAGGAATCATTCAAGCCACTAAGAAATTGTAAGAGCCTTTGTTGCTGAATATGCTCAACATAATCCTTTGAATTAGGGGCACGTACCATGGCGTCATACTCATTCGCAAACTTTCAATTTAGTGAAGTAGGCAGAGACTGAATCAGTACCTTGTGATAAGGCAGCAATAGCTCTGTGTATCTGGAAAATTCTCATTCGATTGACTTTATCAAATCCCTCTCTTAAGTCTTCCCAGACCAAATGAGCATTCGAGGCATACACAATACCACTAAGGAGCTCTGTCGACACCGTGTTCATGAGCCATGAAGGAACAATTGTATTACATGTCTCCCACTGTTCATGCAATTCTGTATTACACGACTCCTTTGTGTAGGTGCCAGTCACCAACCCTAACTTTCTCTTTCCCAATAGAGTGATCTTCATTGTCCTGCTCCAAAGCCCATAGTTCTTAGATCCTGTGAGCTTCACAGGAATTAGGACAATACCAGGAGTGTATGACGGACCAAGGTACAATTGATGTGTATATGGAACTGTTAATTCTGCCATTGGTGAACTCAGATTCAAAATACACGTACTAGACGAAGGATCAATAAACTCGAGGAAGCTGCCGCAAATCATATTGACTAATTCGTGTGGATCACCAGCATCGTCCGCTCTGATACCATGCTAAAATCAGTGTTAATCTGCACTTGGAGCTTGGAGCTTGGAGCTTGAGAGATTCTTATGGAGGAAGCTTCTAGAAGTGAGAAGAAGAGAACATTTCAGAGAAAATGATAGCTTCTGTTCATTATCCACTGAGAAGGAGGTCGTTATGTACAAGACTCAACCGACTAATTAACTAATTAACTTAGCCAATGAGACACTGCGACGTCGACATCCCTAACTAACAATTACAGCTCATAATATAAACTGATAGCTCCATTTCTCTCATCTAATCTTTCTTTATGATTGTGTTCTTCCTGGTATATAGGTCTTGAAATATGTTGAAGGAATATGTTGGGTCATGCATTATTACTACCAAGGAGTGTGCTCCTGGCAATGGTCTGTCCTGCTATCTTCTTTCCTGACTTGCTGCTTCTTAGCATGAGCATTATTTGGTTTTATGTCATTAACATGTCAAGCTTTGTTTTTAGTGAACTTTCCTGAGCAATTGATGATTGGTGTTTAATTTTGTTTAGAAAACTCAGCTAAGTGACCCTTAATCGGATTGCCAGTGGGTCAATATGGTACAAGTCTAGTGCATCTTATTTTGACAGCTGGCCAATCTTTGACAGAAGAATGCATGAATCTGCAAAATGTGATATATCTATATTTGGAGCTATCTAGGCGTCAAGCAGTATGCTAATTGTTGTTCCTCTGGATAGTATCAGCAATCATTTCTGTGCAAGTATCTAGAAAATAAGGTTAACTATTACCTAAATTTGGTGAATTCGGTACAGAATTTAAAACATTTGGAGTCTTTATTGAAAAATTTAAAACATTTGGAGTCTTTATTGAAAAATTTAAAACATTTGGAGTAAATGTATCAGCAATGTGCTGGTTGGAGTAGCCTTCTTTGTGTATGGTGGGTTGTATCTAAAGAAGTATTCTTTGTGTTCTTGACATTGGTTATCTTAGCGAATTTCTTCATTGGTGAAACCAATAAGACGTAAAACAATTATTCACTTTATCACAATAAGAATTAACCAAGAAGTTTGCACAAACTTTTCAGAGCCTATTTCATCACCGGAAGTGCTATGTTATGTTTACCAAACTAATCTTGCAAATAGCTAATCCTCTTGCACCAGCTGGTTGTTTATTTTAATTGAAGTGGAGCCGATATACTTCTAAACAACCGGAGTTGGCCACACAGGAGTTCTGAGATATTTTTGGTAGCATGTTTTGATCTGGTAGAATTAACTTATGATTTTTAATTTGCTGTAAGGGGGATGTTTCTTACTTTTCTAACCATAGAAACAATTTTTTTTAATAGAAATACTTAAAGGAAAGTCTCTATTCCTTATTGAATATCTTGTGTTAGAATATAGAAAATACTAGGCAGATTTGTCTCTAGCACGAAAGATTTCAGAAGTATATGGTTTTGCTCTACCCTTTTCTGGATAAGGATGGTTTTGCTCTACTTTCTGCCTTTTTATTTCAGCTTTTTCTTTCAGGAAGTTTATTTTGATCGGGTCTTGACCATGTTGTTCATTGGTTATTGTTAGTAGTCATTCTTCCCTCCCCCTTCTCCTTCTATGCGTGTTATCTGATCCATTTTGGCTGTTAAATTGTTTAGGTATTTGGTGTTGCATATTTTCCATTAATTAGCTATTTTTGCCAAATTGGGAAATTAATGGCGCAGTTGTTCTGTTTTGATATGAAACTGCAGGTTTTATCCTTATCACTATGCTCCATTTGCATCTGATTTTCATGATCTTGACCGATTGAAAATCCACTTCACAATTGGCAAGCCCTTCAAGCCTTTTGATCAGCTAATGGGTGTCCTTCCAGCTGCAAGGTATTAAAAACCTATGCTCTTTTTGATTTGTGTAGATGGTTTTGTTCTTCATTTCTTTGTATAACAGAGCTGGTGTACATGACAGTGCACAAGCACTTCCCTTTTCTTACAGGAAGTTGATGACAGATCCATTGTCCCCTATTTTAGACTTCTATCCTAGTGGTAAGGTGGATTTTGAAAACAAAAATTGATTTCATTGCTTAACGAATATCCCTTCCTTGAGATGTATTAAAAACATATTTCGGCAGATTTTGAGCTTGATATCAATGGGAAGAGGCATGCTTGGCAGGTAATTTCAGATAATCTACTTTGTTCTTACAATCTATTGCTCATATCACTTTCTACTTCTAGTATCTGAACCTGCTGTGGATCCCTCTTTTTCCCTGTCCAATTATCGTTCCTCATACAAACCATTCTTTTTCTTTTTGAGTTAATTAACTGGGAAAACATTAAGGATGATACCAATGTTTCTTGTGGTTTGTAGGCTGTTTGTAAGCTGCCATTTATTGAAGAGAGCCGTCTTCTATCTGAGATTGCAAATGTTGAAGATACTTTAACGGTAATGTAACTAATATTATAACTGAAGAATAATGTTGCAGATGCCAGCAGTAATTCTTGGAATTGTTTGAGCGTTGGCAACATTGTTTCCCATCACAACATCTAGCCCCTGAACTTTACATCTATGTATGTCTGACATACACTTAATTCTCGTACTGTTTATTGTGATTTAGGTTGACGAAAAGCACAGAAACAGTCTCGGCCTTGATATGTTGTTTGTTTACTTGTCACATCCTCTAGCAACGAAGATCCCTGCTTTTTGTGCAAGGAACAAGGACAATCCAAAGTTGCCAAAGGCTAAAGTGAAAAGGAAAATCAATCCCAAGTTCAGGTGATATGATCATGGCAGGTGCCATTCAGGAAGTGGACTTGCTCTTGTTATATCTGTTTGTGAGATTTGAATAGTTTGGAGAACTGAGGAGTGACTTCACCATTTTCACTCCGTTGGCACAGATTAAAATTGTTGCTTGGGGCATCAATTGGTAGAATCATGTGCACTCTTTGTGGCTGACTCACTATATTTAACTGCGTACATCACGTAGCAGATTCATTCTTTCTTCCCCGTAAACTTGGATTAAGGAACTTGGGAAAAGCTTTTGCTTCTTCTTATGTAGTATCAAGTGAAGCTGTGTTCGGCTATTGTTCTTTGGGTGGTTAGGTTCCTCTTATTTGCCTGAGAAGATTTCAACTACTGGTAGTACCTTAATTGGAATTAAGTGTCTCCTTTCTAGCTAAGCTGGTTCATTTCTGCCATTGCCTGAAACTGTTGCCCCTATTAAAACCAATCTTGTTATACAGTTATAGTGGGACACGGTCTGGGAGGGTGCTCTTCTTGCAGAATCCTAGGGGACACAATATAACTGGTCTTTCATCTTTACATGTATAAGAGTTAACCTAAGTTTGTTAGAAAAGGGGATGTCTTTTGATTTTTTACTTTTGGTGTCTTCCTGGGTGTTCTATAATAGTTGCATTACATGTGCTGATTGCTGATTCTTTTTCCTTGTAAATAAAGAAAGTATTCCAATACTTGTCAAAAATGCTCTGCCACTAGATGCTGACTGATTTCTTTTGGCAGTCATGGAATGAATGGATTCATATATCTTTCTGATAAGCCTGTATGTCCTGTTGAGATCTATCCACCCGTTGAGGACATGGATGTGATAACAGATAATAAAGTCATGTACGTGTTTTCTGAATTTGTTTGCTTCAAATATGCAAAAAGTAGGGCTACGGTCTTCTCTTGAATGATTACATTTTGATGTTCTGCAGATCTGTGTTTTATAAAGTCCCTTCTTTCCATCCTCACATTCCTAAGCCACCAAAAGGAGTAATAATGCCTAGAAAGGTATGTGAAGGCGTTTTCTTTGGGGCTTTTGGCGATCATCAATTGTGCTTTCTTATATGCACGACCGTTATTTTGTGGCATTATTATTGGAATACATTTTGTATAGGGAACATCTATATTTTTTAGCTTCTCTCAATTGTTATCCTGATGAATAGAAAGATAGCTTTGAAAAGGTTAGTATTTTGTATTTCACGTCTATGATATAGATTTTTCCAGTTTTCTGGTGAAATTGTGTGAAGGTTTGGAATTCAAGATTTAACAACTAAGAATATCAGCTACATGTTTTAATTAGGACTGAGGAAAAGATAGAAAATTGGAACAAAATATCAGAACTGCCTGAAGTCCATGGACCAAGTCACCACCACTTTAGTTTGACACCCCTATTTTGTGAATTGGATGAGATATGTAACTGTGTATATTGAGTTCATTTCACATCGACTTCTGGTGACCTAAGGCAGACATAGTTAGATGAGACTAAAATAAGCAGTTCCGCAAAGTGAAAAACTTAATGTAATTCCTTTTTTTTCTGTGTGTGTTGTAGTCTTAACGTTTGCAGATGTCCAAGTCTGCTGTTTACCTCAAATGTGCAGACATTTCTTTACATCTTAAAAGTATTTGCTTAAGATGGCACTTCTAGTTATCAATCTTAGTGTTACTGCGCGGCTCAGTCGATGAAATGACGAGCTAAACATCAACCAATCACTTAGTCGTAATATCATATCCTACATGTCATATGATACTCTTATATTTTTTTATTTTTCTTGTTTAACTTATAAGTTCTGTGTTCTCTTGTAGGTTATCTCTGAGGATGGAGTCCAGCCTCAACCTTTATTATGGCACGAGAAGACAGCTGTTGCTGAACACAGATATTCTAGAAGGTAAGATGTCCTGTTATATATGTTTTCTCAAATATTCAGCTTGGAGAAGGTAAGACATCCTGTTGCATATATTTTTTCAAATATTCAGCTTGGAGACAGTTGCTTGGATTTCTCACCATGTGAGATATGCAGTCAGTCAGAGTAGTCATTTTCAACAGCGCTACAAGTAGCTGTTTAAAAACTCTGATGATCTCTGCTGTGTCATAACCTATGCAGGTACATACCCCACAATTCTGTATCAGGACCTCGTTTGGCAAAATTGGCTCATCAGCTTGTATCAGAAAACTGTTTCCTGAAGCACCAAGTGAATGGAGATGGTGGCAATGATAGCCACAGTAAGAAACGAAAGAAGCCGCGTAGTGCTGATAGAAAGAAGCGTACCGGTGCTGAAAGAAAGAAGCGGAAGAAGCAAAGACAAGAGACAGTAGTGTGCTAGCTTCGTTGGAACCACCAAGCATTACGCCAAGCCTTTCCTTGATGATTATTGGTGTCAACTTGTAGTTAACGTTGAGTGTCATTTGCTTATTGCATCAAATTAGGATAGAGGCCTCGGCAGGATGATGAGGAGGGCCTAAATACGAGGCTGATCTCCACGTAGATCTGGTGACACAAGAGAAATCCCACAAAAGTGCGAAGGGTGTAATAACTTATAGCTCCTAATTCATTTTGTCATTCTACTTTTCCTTTTCAATCTTATTTATTCTTCTGTAATTTGCATATGCTTATTAGTTCCAAATTTTGATTCTAAATTATTCATCATTAGTTGCAAGATCATTCTGCTGCCTTTAGTAAAAGATGTTTTGCCAAATTCTGGTTTTACGATCCTTATATTAACGAGCTATAATTATGCAAGTGGGTAATAGTATCAATTACCTGTTTTATACTTGATGCATTTTGTGGGTAAAAAGGGACACCAATTGTGGTGAAACATGATCAAGCAGCTATAACCATTACTTGTCCAAAAACATACACGAGACTTGGAAAGCTGAAGCAATTCTAGATTCTACTTAGTCCATTGTCAATAACTGTTGGAAAGCAACTGCTCTTCCCACCCTAAATGGCCCTGTCGTACTTTAGTTCACTTCACGATCGTAGTCGGCACATAGGAAAATACGCAGTTCAGAACTAGATAATGTTAAATTAAGAGTTAAAATCTTCTTCTTCAGTTCCATGATAGCGGATGAACACTTGATTTGAGCAAGCCAGAAGGTTGAAATGGCTCATTTTCTTTGGAGCATCGGTATATAAAAATAAATGAAACATGTTTTTGTTGGGTACGGGAAACAAGATTTCATATTGTAATTTAATAAGACTAGATGGTGTGTGCCCGTGCTATGCACGAGCATATGCCCGTAATTGTTAGAATTTAATATTAATGTACATGAGATGTAGGTGCTTATATACATACATGGAGTTAATTCAGCAAAACATAAAGTCAAGCCAAACGAATTAGACTCATCATCGCACTGTTTCAGCCACAAATTCATTGAGTTACAAGACTTTGGTGTATTGGCTATCACATTTAACTGTACAAAATAGAATAGTAGAGTGAAATTTTAGTACATAGTTTTATATATTCTTTGTATAGAAAAAAAATTAGGTGAGTTGGTAAGTGGGCGTTTGGACATAAGAATTGTGAAATTTCAAAAAAAATTTTCAAGTGAAAATGGTATTAGAAAATTAGAGTTGTGTTTGGACATGAATATAATTTTAGGTTGTTTTTTGTTTTTCAAAACACGTGTGTACACGTTACAAACTCAAAAGCGAGCTGCAATCTAAACTTCTTCAAGCTGAAATATTTTAACAAGAAAATGAAGGTAACTTCGTCTACTGTGAGTATTTGAGTCCTGCTTAAATTAAAGACACACAAAAGTAAGAAAATTGTTGACACTTATGGATCCTTGAAACATAAATTATTATTCCATGACCAAGGAGAGGTTCCACTGACAGATCAGTTATATTCCAAGCAAACAAATTCAGCATGCAATGAATTAAACTTGTCTATAAAGCATTCTAAGAGATCATTAAAAGAGTTAGGTGCTTCACTTGGTCTGGTTAAAGCCATTTTGCTATCACTTTTTCTTACAACATATATTTGTTAAAAAAAAAAAAGGCCAAATTCCTATAACACATCAGCTGGCTTAAGATGCCATGCAACTCAAGTTAATATGTTTTTTGAAGGAAAATATTTTATTATAAATTTCCGAATGATCTTTACATTTCTTTATTTCCTCCACACATCTCCACACATAAAATAAGCTATCAATACCTTTATTTATAATAGTAGGAAACCTATTTCAACTAGAAACAGGAAAGTCTATTCCTATATTTATTCTAACTGCAAATCCTATTTAAACATGAATTAAATAAACCAAATCCTAATAACTAAGGTTTCCTACTACAACTTTGAATTAATTTTTCAATATTTTTCCGTAATTCAAAGTTGTATACGTTTGACTTGTTCGTTGTGCAGTTACGTTGGAGCACTTCTCTCCAACTCTCACTTTTGATGAAGCACATGTCTTCATCCCTCGATTTGTTGAAGCACCTGTCTCCAACTCACGTTTATGCACTTGTCACCAATCCAATTTTGTTGAAGCACCTGTCTCCAACTCACGTTGATGCACTTTGTCACCAACCGTTGATGCACTTTGTCACCAACACTCAATTTTGTTGAAGCACCTGTCTCCAACTCACGTTGATGCACTTTGTCACCAACCCAATTTTGTTGAAGCACCTGTCTTCAACAACCGTTGATGAACTTTGTCACCAACACCCAATTTTGTTGAAGCACCTGTCTTCAACACCCGTTGATGCACTTTGTCACCAACACCCAATTTTGTTGAAGCACCTGTCTTCAACACCCGTTGATGCACTTTGTCACCAACACTCAATTTTGTTGAAACACATAATCAACTTCCAACTTATTTAAACCTCTCTCCAACTTTTAGAGAAGAGTTTCTTCATCTTGTGCCATATTTGTTTGCACGTCTTTAAACTTTTTTTTTGAATCTGTCATGAAACTTTTCATCGAATAACCTAATTGAGTCGACAGCTATCTATGATTTTGCCAACATATTTTTTGGCCAGACGGGCGACACACATTGGCTAGCGCCGCCCGCCGGCAGTGGAAGCTACTTGATTCCCTTCCAAGATCGTAGAAGCTCTGATACCAATATGATGGAAAATATTTTATTATAAATTTCTGAATGATCTCTACATTTCTTTATTTCCTCCACACATCTCCATACATAAAATAAGCTATCAATACCCTTATTTATAATAGTAGGAAACCTATTTCAACTAGAAACAGGAAAGTCTATTCCTATATTTATTCTAACTGCAAATCCTATTTAAACATGAATTGAATAAACAAAATCCTAAATAACTAAGGTTTCCTATTACAACTTTGAATTAGTTTTCCAATATTTTTCTTGTATCGAAGAAGTGACAGGAGTCGGTTAGAAACTACCAAGTAAGTTCAGTAAAACCAACAACAAAAAATTGAAGACAAAATCATTCTTTCCTAAAGTACCTACAAAATAAAAATATAGGACATGCTAATTCATTCCAATTTAATACGAAAGATGATTATTAAACTAATACTAAATTTGATAACAGCTTTTTGGCGCATTAAAATGTAAACAATGTGTTGGTCCTAATAGGTAGGATCATAATTCATCACAAGATATTACATTAATATATTCTATGGAATGCACATATATTGAGAATTTAGATACCATTAAATCTCAATAATTTACTTTAGTTGAATTAAATGGATTTCTCTCATTAAATAGAGTAGAACATATTTAGGCTGCAATTTAGTAAAATTGGGAGAGCACCCCAGTACTCCAAAAAAATCATAGAAATTTAATATCATGTTGACCATATGTGTATGTGCTAAAAGAAAACGTACGTGCACAACTAAAAATGTACGTTGTTAGGATAATTAGTCATTCCAAAACAAAGATAGGCAGCTAAACAAACTTGATTTAACGAAGAAAAAATAAAGTACAAAAATTAACTAATTGTAGTTCCCCTTTTGGAACAAAGATATCACAAGCATTCACCATAAAGATTACGAAAACTAATTACCAGTTATAAAGCAGAGAAAGATAGTTACAAGAATCAATGGCCAAAATATCGAAAAGGATATGTGAGCACATGATTTTTGCCCTATATGAGTTACTCCTATAAAACTCAAGAAAATAGATTTTTTTTCAGTTATTTGCCATTTTATAGAATTTTGTAGGATTTTTCGTTAAAATTGTTTGCATTTATGTGCATGCTTACTTTTATTAAAATCATGAAAAATCCAAAAATACCATGCATTGCATTTAGGTTTTGTTTTCATATTTTTAGGATTAATTAGTTAATTAATTATTTTATTAGGATAAAAATCACAAAAATTGGTTCATTTTTTTAGCTTTTTAACTTTAGATTAGTAAGTTTCTCTTTTAATCTAGGAGCAACAAATTTTTGTAAATATTATAGTTAGATAATTAGCTTAATTTTACAATTTTAAATTAATCTAGGAAATTAATTGGGTTTTAATAATTTAAAAAGAAAGGAATAAAGAAAAGAAACAAAGGAAAGGAAAAGGCAATGAAAAAAAGAGCCAGTTTTTAGGCTTGAAATTTGGCCAGGCTAGACCCAAATTTTTGTCCAAACCCAGGCCCACTACTCAAATATCGGTCCAGCCCGTTTACACGGTTCAACTCCTTCAGTCTCCGAGACAGTTGAAACGACGTAGTATGAAAGCAAGACTACGTCGTATTTAGTTCAAACAACTAAAATTAATCCTGACCCTTCAGCTTCTCTCATCCAACGACCATGAAAGCCTCACCCCATTTGTTTAAAAATGTCCAAACACCCTTAGAGACATCCTAGGACCATTATCACCATCTCTCTCAAACCCTACATTTCACCGCCGTCCGTCACCCGCCGGGAATCGTCAGCGGCGGCAGTTGATATCCAAACTCCATCAAAACTTGACCACACAACCTCCGTTGTCCCCCCATTCCAAATCCACCATTAATTTCCTCCAAAAATTACCCAACCTCTCCAAATTTCAAATCTGAGATTGCAGAAAGTCCAACATGTTCTCCCTTTTCTGATTCCTTCCTCACCTGGCCTCCTCTTGACGATGGAGCATGCATGAATCGACTGTCCCTGTTGTGAGAAGTTGATTGGATGTGGTCCCCATTGGGTTCATGGTGGCCGGATTCTGGGCGAGCAGCTATCGATGGCCAAAATACTTAGAGCCTCTGCTTCATCCTCTTCTTGGCATATGTTGAGGATTGTAACATGAAGCACTAGCCGTTGAAGAAATTCCGGCTTGTGATCATGTTACAATTCCCATCATTAGCCAAAATCCTCGTTCGCCGGATTTGTAATCGACTCGTGTTTGACTTCCTTTAGGTCAGCGTTTTTAGCAAACATGGGCGATACATTTCCCTTCCTCTGTCCCTAACCTTTCCTGATTTTAAATTTGTGCATAAAAAACTGTGTTTAGTTCGTAATGGTTTAACAATAGCTTAATAATTAGTCTAGTTGCATTTGTTAATAAATTTTGTCTTTTGGGTGTTTCTTTTAAAAAATTCATTTCTCGTTTAATTCAGAGATTGTTTGTTTAAACCTTAGTTGAATTCATTTATGACTGTTGGTTTGGATCCAATTGGGGCTAGCTAGCACAGAAGCCCAAGGGGGAATTTATGCATGCTTGGCTATATGGCCCAATTGCTGGTATTTTCTGAAAGACAAATAACAGAAGGGTATTTAGGGGATTTTGGATTGAAAGAATCTTTCATAACCACCTAGGAAGGTTCTAAGAAAGTGGGAGAAGAGGCTGATTTTCTAAATAGGTTTAAAGTTTTGGGTATGAAATGACAAAAGGGAATTGAAGAGGGGAGGGTAGTGAATGAATAAAATCAAGTCTGCTGCCCTAAAATCTGGCTATAAAAAGCTCATTTCTCTCATTTTTCTAGGCAGAGACTAGACACCAAAAACAGAAAACGACTGAAAGATTTCTTCTAAGAAAAATCTAATTCTGAGCTCTCATCTTTCTCTTGGCAAGAGTTTTGGAAGTAATTTTTTGGGTTTGCTGGTTTCCTGAAGCTGAACATGACTTGATAAAGAAGTTATTGTGTGGATTTTATTGTAGTTTCCCTTGCTGTTGAACCTGTTGTTGCTAGCTGCCAGTAGATGATTTTTGAATTCATTTGCTTTTATTTGCTGAATCCAGGTACCCCTTTTGAATCCTTGTGTTGCAAAATGAATCTGAAGATGTATGTGTGTTGAGGCTGATGCATTAATCAGTGTTTAATGTATAATCTTTCATGTAATGTTGACTCTTCAAGCTATTATGTTGTGGTTTCAGTTATTAGATGTTGAATTTAGCTATGTGCAAGTTTGGATTATCAGCTGAGTTTATCAGTTTTGGTGGTAAATAGTTAGATGTTTTAGTTGAAATGTTTTAGAATCTATACTTGAGCAATCATCAAAACCCATTCCCTTTGTTAAAAAATGAGTAATTATGTTGGACGAGTTTGTTTTAGTCAATCTGTATATTCTCTTAATAAGTTTGGGCCCAGGTGGACTAAGTCCAAATTCATGAAAAATTGAAAGCTGAATCTCCACGTTTTTTTTAATTTGCAGATAGCCATGTTAAATCAATATCATGTTTAGTTGTAATGAAAATTTGGAATGTGATTTGCAAAGTTCTTTTGTGTTGTCAAAATCCCAGATGCATATTAACGTTTTTTGATGCTCTGGTTGGGTCAAAGATTGTAAAAGGGCCCAATAAGGGAGTGACACAGGCTCTACAGGCTATTTGGGCCTTTGGATCCCATCCGTTGATGGCCATCTGACTCACAAGTCCTTGGCCCATTTCTATATTTGTAATTGCTTTATATCATGTCAAGCCACCTCGATTCCTATTCAGCTAATTCATTAGACCATGTATTTTAGTTAAGCTCGTTAAGATGGACCTATTATCACATCCATTTCGTNATCCCTCAAAGCCAAGGCATTAGAACAAGATTTGACCAGCGAAGGAAAAGTATACTTATCAGGTATCACATTCATACTTCTTTTCATTTGTTTCAAGATAAGGAAGCAATCAGCAAAGGATGAATGTTTGCTATACCCTTTAATCAATGTATTCCAGACATAAACATTGGGCTGAATGACACGCTCAAATACACTTGTCGCATAAGAGACATCGGAGGAAAAGGTGTTACAGAGCGATATAAACTGGTTGATGATAAAATGGTCTTGCTCGTAGCCTTTTTGGATTATGTGGGTGTGGACTTGCTGAATGTTTTTGACAGTTCTGCACGCTCTCAACAGATTCAGAAGCGGTATGGACAGTGAAAATGATGGTTCAGCAGAAGTTGTTAAGCATTTGCTAATCAAAGACATAGCCTCAGAACTAGCAGGTGATAGTGCCTCCACATTGCTTCTTTTTCGTTGGAGATGAGGGCAGACTCCTCTAAGAGTGCAGAGCTTATTTGCTTTTTCTTTCACTCCAATTATTCTACGGCGTGGACTGAGTAGTCTGTTATGTGTCCCACGATATATTATTCTTGATGCTTTCTCATAAGACAAAAGAAGGAATCTTTGTTGCCAGTAAATAGATGAAATTCACCTGTTCTTTTCAGAACACAGAAAGCATATCACAGCTGTTTGACTGAGAATAAAAGGTGACACACACACGTGTATATGGAGATAACTAAAGTACAAGAAAACAAAGCCCCCAACCCCAACCCCGTTTTGTTGTTCTATTTTTTTCACATATCACCATAAAGGGTTTCCAAAGGAAAGAAATTTTAGAGACCAAATGCATTAAAAGAAGAATAATTAAAATCAGAAAGCAAATATAAAGAATTAGAAAGTAGTGAAAAATAGGAAAAGAGCAAAATACTAGCAACATAAAATGCCGATAAATACCAGACAATGAGCGACGCGCCGACGTGATTCTCCGACCGACCAGCGGGGAGACGATAAACGCCGCTGCTCTGCTTGCTTTCAATCCTCTTTTAGTTCAAAGCCTAGCTTGGCTCCCTTTGGGTTCGTAAAAATTCTCCTCATGTTTTGAGATTACCCACCTAAGTTCTTATAATAATTTTTTGACCCCAAAAAGTTCAACGGACTTTTTTCTTACCGAAAAGGGCCATATATGCCAGTGAACTATGCGAATTAGGACAGATATGCCCGTCGTCAATAGTTTGGCACATATATGCCCAATTCGTCCAATATTTGCTCATTCATGCCCTTAGTTTAACGGAACCACTATTTTGTCTTTCTTAAATAATTATTAATAACCGGATCCAACCAAAATCTACTGACCCGATCTGTTAGGACCCGACCCACCCTTATTTCAAAGATATTTTTTGATATATTATTTTTGTTTGATTGAGAAATTGTGTGATAATCTTTATTTATTTGAGTATAATCGATTTTTTTTGTTATACATCATTTCGGGAAGTAATCCTACTAAAAGTAGTAATTGATATGTATTTATTATTTTAATAACATAATATTCGAATTAGTTTGTGCTTTCTTCAATCATTTTACCATCTATTTTTATTTTTTTCACAAGATACAAACGGATTGGTGATTTTTGCCCTATATGAATACTCCTATAAAATCCAAGAAAATAGATTTTTTTCGATTTTTTGCCATTTTATAGGATTTTTGTAGGATTTTATTAATTGTTTGTATTTTTGTGCACGTTTAATTTTTGTTAAAAAATCATTAAAAAAATGTCAAAAATACCATGCATTGCATTTAGATTTTTGTTTTTATATTTTTAGGATTAATTAGTTAATTAATTATTTTATTAGGATAAAAATCACAAAAATTGGTTCATTTTTTTAGCTTTTTAACTTTAGATTAGTAAGTTTCTCTTTTAATCTAGGAGCAACAAATTTTTGTAAATATTATAGATAGATAATTAGCTTAATTTTATAATATGAAATTAATCTAGGAAATTTCTTTGGGTTTTTAATTAATTAAAAAAAGAAAAGGAATAAAGGAAAAAGAAAACAAAAGCAAAAGGAAAAGGCAATGGAAAAAAAGAAGCCAGTTTTTAGACTTGAAATTGGGCCAGGCTAGACCCAAATTTTCGTCCAAACCCAGGCCCACTACTCAAATATGCCCGGTCCAGCCCGTTTACACGGTTCAACTCCTTCAGTCTCCGAGACACTTGAAACGACGTAGTGTGAAAGCAAGACTACGTCGTATTTAGTTCAAACAACTGAAATTAATCCTGACCCTTCAGCTTCCCTCATCCAACAGCCATGAAAGCCTCACCCCATTTGTTTAAAATGTCCAAACACCCTCAAAGACATCCTAGGACCACTATCACCATCTCTCTCAAACCCTACACTTCACCGCCGTCCGCCACCCGCCGGGAATCGTCAGCGGCGGCGGTTGATCTCCAAACTCCATCAAAACTTGACCACACAACCTCCGTTGTCCTCCCATTCCAAATCCACCATTAATTTCCTCCAAAAAGTACCCAACCTCTCCGAATTTCAAATCTGAGATTGCAGAAAGTCCAACATGTTCTCCCTTTTCTGATTCCTTCCTCACCTGGCCTCCTCTTGACGATGGAGCATGCATGAACCGACTATCCCTGTTGTGAGAAGTCGATTGGATGTGGTCCCCATTGGGTTCATGGTGGCCGGATTCTGGGCGAGCAGCTATCGATGACCAAAATACTAGAGCCTCTGCTTCATCCTCTTCTTGGCATATGTTGAGGATTGTAACATGAAGCACTAGCCGTTGAAGAAATTCCGGCTAGTGATCATGTTACAATTTCCATCATTAGCCAAAATCCTCGTTCGCCGAATTTGTAATCGACTCGTGTTTGACTTCCTTCAGGTCAGCGTTTTTAGCAAACATGGCCGGTACATTTCCCTTCCTCTGTCCCTGACCTTTCCTGATTTTAATTTTGTGCATAAAAAATTATTTTTAGTTCGTAATGGTTTTAACAATAGCTTAATAATTAGTTTAGTTGCATTTGTTAATAAATTTTGTCTTTTGGGTGTTTCTTTTAAAAAATCCATTTCTCATTTAATTCAGAGGTTGTTTGTTTAAACCTTAGTTGAATTCATTTATGACTGTTGGTTTGGATCCAATTCGGGCTTGCTAGCACAGAAGCGCAAGGGGGAATTTATGCATGCTTGGCTATATGGCCCAATTGCTGGTATTTTCTGAAAGACAAATAATAGAAGGGTATTTAGGGAATTTTGGATTAAAAGAATCTTTCATAACCACCTAGGAAGGTTCTAAGAAAGTGGGAGAAGAGGCTGATTTTCTAAATAGGTTTAAAGTTTTGGGTATGAAATGACAAAAGGGAATTGAAGAGGGGAGGGTAGTGAATGAATAAAATCAAGTCTGCTGTCCTAAAATCTGGCTATAAAAAGCTCATTTCCCTCATTTTTCTAGGCAGAGACTAGACACCAAAAACAGAAAACGACTGAAAGATTTCTTCTAAAAAAAATCTAATTCTGAGCTCTCATATTTCCCTTGGCAAAAGTTTTGGAAGTAATTTTTCCTGGGTTTGCTGGTTTCCTGAAGCTGAAGAATGACTTGATTAAGAAGTTGTTGTGTGGATTTTATTCCTGTTTCCCTTGCTGTTGAACCCGTTGTTGCTAGTTGCCAGTAGCTGATTTCTGAATTTATTTGTTTTTATTTGCTGACTTCAGGTACCCCTTTTGAATCCTTGGGTTGCAAAATGAATCTGAAGATGTATGTGTGTTGAGGCTGATGCATTAATCAGTGTTTAATGTATAATCTTTCATGTAATGTTGAATCTTCAAGCTATTATGTTGTGGTTTCAGTTATTAGATGTTGAATTTAGCTATGTGCAAGTTTGGATTATCAGCTGAGTTTATCAGTTTTGGTGGTAAATAGTTAGATGTTTTAGTTGAAATATTTTAGAATCTATACCTGAGCAATCATCAAAACCCATTCCCTTTGTTGAAAAACGAGTAATTATGTTGGACGAATTTGTTTTAGTCAATCTGTATATTCTCTTAATAAGTTTGGGCCCAGGTGGACTAAGTCCAAATTCATGAAAAATTGAAAGCTGAATCTCCACGTTTTTTTTTAATTCGTAGATAGCCATGTTAAACCAATATCATGTTTAGTTGTAATGAAAATTTGGAATGTGATTTGCAAAGTTCTTTTTGTGTTGTCAAAATCCCAGATGCATATTAACGTTTTTTGATGCTCTGGTAGGGTCAAAGATTGTAAAAGGCCCCAATAAGGGAGTGACACAGGCTCTACAGGCTATTTGGGCCTTTGGATCCCTTCCGTTGATGGCCATCTGACTCACAAGTCTTTGGACCATTTCTATATTTGTAATTGCTTTATATCATGTCAAGCCGCCTCGATTCCTATTCAGCTAATTCATTAGACCATGTATTTTAGTTAAGCTCGTTAAGATGGACCTATTATCACATCCATTCGTACTATGATTTCTTTAAGGCATTGTTCTGATTATACTGTTTTGTTTGCTGAAATCCAAGAAATATCGCCTTTCAAAAGTTGATAAAAGGTTATTTTTTCCAAGTAAATTCATAATCCATGGCCCTCACAAATGTTGTAAATTAGCTATTAAAAATGAATATTCGTAGAAAGCCTTTAGGCGCGTTTAAGATACCATTGTGATTGTGTACACGTTCGCGTGACATAATTACGATTCTAAAAACCAATTCGGAGTATGCGTTCGCGCATCTTCGATCAAACTTTCTCACTAAATTTGTTATTAATATAGTCCTCTTTAATTAAATGTAGCTCTTTTAGGCTGAGACGTGCCATCCATAATTGAATCCCTATGGCCCTCGTGTTAATGTTATAACTTAGATATTAAAAAAAAATGAATGTTCATAGTTTGCTTTAGGCACGTTTAATATACCATCGTGGTTGTGTACACGTTCGCGTGACATAATTACGGTTCGGAGTATGCGTTCGCGCAACTTTGGCCAAACTTTCTGAATAATAATATTAATAAAGCGTTGTTAATTGTGGACACGTTCGCATGACATAATTTTTGACGCGCCAAACAAAATGAGTACACGTACGCGTGACTCGTTTTAAGATAATTTCTTAATTAAAAGAGGCAAATGCATATAGGTTCTGAAATGAGTAATTAGACAATTTAATAAGCCAGGTATGATCAAAGCGACCGTGCTAGAACCACGGAACTAGGGAGTGCCTAACACCTTCTCCCGGGTTAACAGAATTTCTTACCCGGATTTCTGTGTTTCGCAGACATTAAAACTGAGTCAAATTTTCTCGATTCGGGATTCTAAACCGGTGACTTGGGACACCATAAACTATCCCAAGAGGCGACTCCGATCTTAAATAATAATCCCGTTTCGATTGTCACTTAAATTGAAAAAACTCCTTTATACCCCTTCCGGGGGTAGGAAAAGGAGGTGTGAAAGAATATTCTACCAAGAGTAAGAAAAAGTTTTGCTCGTAGAATTAAACCCAACATAATAAGCAAATAAAGATATGTGCTCATTAGTTAAGAACCAAACCGTCAATATAAATTAATATACAAAATAATATAGCTAATAGCACATC
This sequence comes from Nicotiana attenuata, assembly GCF_001879085.1. NCBI lineage: Eukaryota > Viridiplantae > Streptophyta > Magnoliopsida > Solanales > Solanaceae > Nicotiana > Nicotiana attenuata. Next base: position 18,907,142 of record NC_031998.1, read on the forward strand.
TTTCATATGATTGCTTTTGGATAATTTATTGCTGCAACTCCCGTCCCAAAATAGATAAGTCAATAGTTTAATCAAGTAAAATATAGAAAATTATTTAAAGTCTGTGAAAATGGAAGCTTTCAAATAGCCGAGTGATTGTCCTATGACTGTGGCGCAAGTCAATCTAGTCATTCAATCCCAACCAATTACACTTACAAATATTCTATTGCAAAAGCCAGAGTTGTTGGAAATTTCAATGATTTGAATTCGAATTTGGATATATTTAAAGGGATCCAAGCTTATGATATGCAGAGACTTCCCAATATAAGCTGAATTTATCAACCACTCATTAATCGACGGAGGATAGCCGCTTGATATCCTTCCAATATTAATTCTTTGTTTGAAGTTTCTCTTCTTGACCTAAGAAATTGGTACATAAATAATTGAAGACACATGTGTAGCGAATGTAAGCAATCAATACATAAATCTCTTTTCTGATCAGTAAGCTAAAACTTTATTAACAGAAAGCAGGCATATCATGACCCAACATCCACCCATAGTCGTGATGGTGCCTAACCTGTTAATCCAACACTCAACGATAACAATAGAATATAATTATGAAGCCGTTAACTGAGTCATAATATAAATAAAAAAGCGAAATAAGTCTCAAATATCAATATCACACATACATGAATCCCAAACAGGATCTAAGCGTGACCACAACTGTCTCACAAACTCTCCCAAGACCTGGTGTCACAACAACGTTACGAGTAATCTCAACTAACAATAATGTCTGTCGAAAAAAAATATATAGAAAGACATAGATAAGTAGGGAAGAGGGAGGACCCAATGTGCTGCAGATCAAATCAAATAAAGCAGCTCACCAAGAAATTTCCAGCAAATACTCCTACTCAATTCAATGAGTACCTCTAGTACATGCGTCAGAACCTGCACAAAATTATGTAAAAGTGTAGTATGAGTACAAAATCACGGCACTCAATATGTATAAAGTCTAGCCTCGAAGAAGTAGTGACGAGGGGTCTACACAGACACTTACTAGCACACCAACAACCATGTGAAAGCATAATTAGAGCATGAAATAAAGCAAGATATCATCAATCAAATACGAGTTGGGGCATCTTGGGTCGAAATAACCTTGTCCCAGGCGAAGTGGAACAACTTCCCGTTAGCCAGCGTTCAGGGTAGCGTGGGGAGCTAGCCCTGGCGCTGGAAATCTTTTGCCTCTGGAAAATGGGCCACAGGTATCGCCCCACGCTACATGTGGCGCTACACTATCCCAATTTTTCATTTTGTTACATTTTTGCTTCAACTCGTGCACTTTTGTCTCACATTGCCTCCGAATGACTCCTACACATAAAAATACCACGAATTAGCATAAATTATTAGATTACACATTCGAAATTTACGAAACATAAGTAAAATGCGAGGCAATATGCCTATAAATAGACATACTTTAAGCCGAATATCAATGATAGTTTAAGTGTGTTAGTTGAAAATTTTAATTTGCAGGTTATCTATGGATGTTTAAATATGTCTTTTATTTTGGCACAATATATTAAACTGTTTCTGCTACTTTACAGATTTCAATAGCTAATTTTGTGACTGTCAAATTTGATTGTTTATACATATGTCGGATTGTTTATGTCAAGCATTGCTTTTTCTTCCACAAAAAATATCATACATTAGACATTATCATTGTATATTGGGTTAAAAATAAATCATACAATATAATTTAATGATTAACTAAAGTAAGAAGGAAATTACAATGATTAGTGCTAAGACAACAACTGAAATTACAATGACCCTGACGCTTTTTCCTACCTCGCTCTCTTTCTCTCTCTTCCCCCCCTCCCTCCTCTCTCTCTCATTCTTGATAACAACACCGGCATAACTTGTTTGTAGTCATCTGGAAGAGGTGGGTTAAGCCGCCTAAAAAAGTGTACAATTTCTTCAACTATAATTTGAGCGGCCATAAAACCTTCTTCGTGGATTTGTTGGCTTTCATGTGATGCAAAATTTACCTTCAGTTCCACGATGACAAAATATACAAGTTTTCATTATTTTCTTGCTCTGGCGTATTCTTAGCGATTTTGGAAAAGGAAAAATATTACTTAGCTGCTTGGAAAAAACAGTGACAAGTGAGAAATGCATCTTTAGCTTTTAATAATGAAGGAATAGGGGTTTCTAAGAAAAAAAATAAAAAGACACTTAAATAAAGCAATAATTTTTAGTGTTGGGCGTTGGAAGGGGGGCTCCTGTGCGTCGTGTTCCTCACACAGCCTGTTGATCAGGACCAAGTGACACCACATGTGCATGATCAGTGGTCAAATGTGTTTATTAGTTACGAATAAATGAGTTCGGGTGTTCGAATGGCAAACTCCAAAGTTCATATATCGGCTTTTAAAAAACAGTCAAGTTTAAGTGACCACGAGGCCATATCGCCAAAGAACTATTCAAAAGAACTATTGCATGAATGTATCAAATTGAAGTAGAGAAAAAAATAGCAGTGAGCGAGTAGACAGCAACAAATCCACTAGTATATCAGTAATCGATTTAGATCATTTAGGGCAGAGAAATATGTGTACAAAAGTCTCCAATCCTTGAGTTTAGAAGCAGATTAATCTACCTATCATTCAGTTCCTTAACTTATGTTGACCATCTTTTTACATGACAAGTAGAAGACGAAAATTCTTTAAAAATTGTACACTAGATTAGGTGGTGGAAGTTACATGTAATAGTGGAGGGTGCCTGCAGTTAGAATGCCTATTGGACTAATGATCGATGCCAAATGGTTCTGTAGGTACACTCTTCCACCCAGGGCTCACCAATCTATGATCTAAAGGTTGGTCACTATTAACAATCTCATTTGATGTTCCTTGAACAGGGAAAGATAGGCGTTTCTTTGCTGCGCTAGTTTTTTCTCTCTCTGGAGTTAAAGGCATCCGCCTTGGAGCACTATGTGACCGTTCTCTGGCCTTGGCTGATGCAGTAGCTGTCATGTAATTTGGCTCATTCGCTCTACGGGAGAGAAGAGTCATCCGATGGCTCCTCTCTTCCCTTCTGCAGCGGGGGCTCGCTGAATGAACTAGGATATTTTTCATCTTAGATGTTGGTGTGAAGGGTGAATGTATCGGTAGATTTTGTTGCACTCCATGGAGAGGAGATGGGACCGCATATGAACACAACTTCTGTTGCTTGTCCTGATAAAACTGATTTTGCAATCTCCAAAAATCATAATCCGAGTCAGAATAAGAGCAAGTTGTGTCAACTTCAATATTCTTTATGCGTTCCCTTGGCTGATCACACGAAGCTCTGCTGAGAGTTCTGCCATTTCTCACATCTGTCCTGTGGAAAACTCTCAGATCTTCGTCAAGCTCTTTGTTGCTACTTGTGTCTTCATCTTTATTCGCTGTCCACATCTGTAAGTTTTTAAACAGTTAATATTGGAGGAAAGACGAGAAGTTGGATTACATAGAGAAGACGATCGTAAAAAAGATCAATACCTTCTGAGAGAAGGCAAAAGCCAGAGTATTTTCGCGTTGTTTAGCAGCTTCCTTTGCTTTCTGCAACAAAGCTTCAACTTTCTCTAGTGCATGTGAGTGATCGTATCTGTCGTTCGCAGTGCTAGCTTGATTTGTAGACTGCATTCCCATATACAAAATTAATATATATACTCCTTGTGTCGTTTCAGTTTTATCTGATGTACAAGAAAGGGTCTATACACTAATTTATGTATATATAGAAAATGTAGCAACAAACTTAAGACACTCACAGTGCCACTGAGATGAAGATCGAGAATGATTTTTGGGTCTCTGAAAGTGGAACCACAACTAATTCCTTCACAGGATAACCTTCTACGTTGATCACACACCTGAGTTTGCACTCGAACAAGAGATTGCATGTACTGGAGTGTCATTTTTGCTCGCTTTCGGACATTGTGCCCTCGTATTAAAGCTTGCAACTTTACCACCCCCTTGAGAGCCCGAAGTGCTTTCCTTGCCTAAAAAAATACAGTAGCCATTCAATTAGAAGAGAAATTTGATTTATACAAATAATCAGGATACTTATTGTGTAAATAATTTTACACTATTAGTGCATATAACTTAATCAAATAATAATTATAAGTAATTGTTCATAATAAGCAGAAGTAATTACTTAAAAATGTGATAATTTTCAGCAAGACTGCATACCAAGTACCCTCTGAATGCTGTCTGAATGTTAAGAATGGCACGCTGTTCTCTAATTATGTCCACAGCCGCTTGTGCAGCCGCTGTAGTAGCCATTGCTACTTCAATTGCTCGTCTTTGCTTCAAATCAGCATTCTCTGGCAATGAATTTTCTGTGATGGTGGCAGTGTTTTCTTCTTGATTGTGATGAATTGTTGTTTCATGAATCGTAGGCTTCGGTCGGAAGATCCATCGCCGTTTTCCCCTCTTCTGCAAACAATAAATTAGTAAATTTAGAATTTAATTGAACTCAAAAAACATCTTATTGCATGCTTCACATAGTAACATGGAAAGGTGCAGTGTTAATCTAAACTTGTTACCTTTTCTTCTTCTTCCTCTTGCTCAGCCTCTTCTCTTCTTCTACTGTTTCTCATATCATTCTCTTTCACAGGTGATCTAAAAGCTTTCTTCATTAAGCCTAACCAAGAACTCCCTCCAGTCTTCCCCATGAAACGTTTTTTTTGTTAGGAGAGTTTCACCTTGTTGTGTTATAATTGCTACTAGTTGGCTCTCTGTCCCTTGTGTGCTTGAACTCTTTTATGGAAGCTATTTATCTACTTGCTATTTGATGCGACATGCCTCTTCATTCTATTAGAAAAATAAAAAAATTTGACAGTAAAAGAAGGAAAATGAAAAATATTTGAACACGGAAAAATGCTTGAGGCGTGTAAAATACTTTCTCAAAAGATTTATTACCTTACTCTAGGAATAGTTAACCAGAGTCATCAAAAGGTGACTGTTGTGATTTTTATAATGCTTTTATTTTCCTATTCATTTGGAAATGCCCACGGCGTTCTTATTTGTAAACTATAATTTCAAATAGTTGAACCTTTTCAAAACAAATAGTCCTTCAGTTCTAGTTGTGTACGGTAAAATCGGGGATAATGTTATCCCCGATTTCCCAACAAAAAAACGAGAGGGGAGCATGATCTAATGCAGCCTTGAGCGAAGCCAAATGGTCCCTCGTTTCAGAGCTCGGTGGACGAACGGTACATCTGGGATGGGGTACGGCTAAACAACGAATCCGGACCAAGTAAAATTTCGAGACCAAGGAGAAAGAGAAACGGTTAAGCATGACGAGCAAGGAGCTGTAATATTCACCCTCAACCGGATATTACTGCGCTAATTCCGTCCGATATCAACTGTGGATTAACATTTACCAAAAAAGAAGATTTTTACCTTATTTAGACTTGTACTAGGATTGAAATTCCCCTACTATATAAAGGAGAGAACTTATTCATTTTAAACAACTGTTGACATGCATATCAAATCAATAAAAGGTAATTTTTGTATTCTAGTTATTATCAAAAGTCTTCTTCAGTTACTCTCTTATTTAAGTGCAACCGAGCTCATATAGAGGGCTCTATCGGAGCCAGTTTCTAGCATTCAACTCAATATCGGGCCTGATTATTCCATCACGATTGGTTTGATCGTTTAGTCTCTCTTTAATTTAATTATTTGCTGTTCTTAAATCATTCGTATTGAATAATAAATCACGTACAAATTTAATTGTTACTCATATTTGAGGGTAAACACTAGTTTGTATTATCCTATTTTATTTTTAGTTTGTTCAAAAATAATCTCTTTTTGAAGGCGAAATGGCTTCCTGGCCACTTAAACTTGCATGGCTTTTGAAAGCCGATACACAAACTTTCGTCTGTCACGACCCGAATTTTCCACCCTCGGGAGTCGTGATGGCGCCTACTCGTAGAAGTTAGACAAGCCACGAAATTTAGAAATCTTTAACCTTTTCATTTTTGACACTTTTAACTACTTGTAATAACAGGTGATCAACATTTAAACAGTAGCGAAAGATGAAATTAAGCGGAAGACTTAGATAAATATAATACCAAAATCGATACGAATAGCCAACATATGTCTCTACCCAGAAATCGGTGTCACAACATTCACGGACTGTCTATGATTACTACATACAAATATCTGAAAGAAAGAAACTCAGTCTGTCTCGGATACAAGTGATAACAGAACATAATAGTAGATAGAAGAGACGCCGGGCCTGCGAACGCCTGCAGGACTACCTCGGGATCTCTGTGGACTGAAGGCTGGCTCCCAAGCTACTGCTGCTGTCCCAATACTGCTCCGGTATCTGCACAGAGTGCAGAATGTAGAATCCGCACAACCGACCCATGTGCTGGTAAGTGCCTGGCCTAACCCCGACGAGGTAGTGACGAGGCTAGGACTAGACTCCAGATAAACCTGTGCAGTTTTATATATATATATATATATATATATATATATATATATACAATGGAAAATAAACTAGAACAAATAATTTAAAGCTGGGAAGGGGAAACATGCTTCGGGGAATAACAGATAAAACAGAATCTCAAGAGAATTATCAAGAAACTAAAAAAATTCAACTTCTATCAAGGATAAGGAAAACAAAGGCAATTTACACTTTCGGTTCACATCTCGTTGCAGGCGTGCAACCCGATCCCATTTATCATATCTTGTGGTAGGCGTACCACCCGCTCCCATTTCATCATATCTCGTGGTAGGCGTACCACCCGATCCCATTTCATTATATCTCGTGGTAGGCGTACCACTCGATCCCATTTCATCATATCTCGTAGTAGGCGTACCACCCGATCCCATTTCATCATATCTCGTGGTTGGCGTACCACCTGATCCCATTTCATCATATCTCGTGGTAGGCGTACCACCCGATCCCATTTATATGCCCACATAAAATCACAAGGAATCCCGGCAAAGGGACAAAGCAATATAATAACTTCCCGTCAAGGGAACAAAGCAATATAATAACTTCCCGGCAAGGGAACAACAATATCAAGACAAATATTCCGGCAAGGGAGAATCAACTATAACCAATCCTAACTCAACTCTTACTCAGCTCAATTAGTACCAACACTCAATCATAAATAAATTCCACGAAAATAAACTAAATCTTTGCTCAATACCGTGAACCATCAATTATAGCATCCGTAGTAACATTTAAGAACACAATAACTATCAATTCAAGACTCACGGTCATGCTCGACACCAACGTATAGATACTCGTCACCATGCCTATACGTCGTACTCAACAAGAAGCAATTAGCAAATAGGACACAACTCCTAATCCCTCAAGCAAAGGTTAGACCTAACACTTACCTCAAACTTCGACGGCCAACTCAATCCTCAAATACCACTTTTCCTTTCGAATTTGGCTCCAACACAATCGTATCTATACGTAATCGACTTAATAACATCAATAAATGCTAAACAATCCAATTCCAATGCTCAATTATAGCTTTTTAATCATTCTTCCCAAAAACCCAAAAATTGACCCGGCCCGCTTAGTCAAAACACGAGGTTCGGACCAAAACCCAATCACCCATTCACCCACGAGCCCGAATATATCATTTGTTTTGAAATCCGACCCCAAAACGAGGTCAAATTCCCAAATAATCAAAAAGCCCTAACTCTACCCAATTCCCCAATTTTCTACCATTAAAACCCTAAGATTATTGATAAAAGTTGATGAAAAACATTAGATAATTGAAAGAAATCAGTTAGTGAGTGCTTACTTGTGATTTGGGAAGAAAATCTCTTGAGAAAATCGCCCTTGTTCTTCTATTTTTTGTGAAAGTTTGAAAGAAAATCGCTGAAGTTATGTTTTTAAAAAGACTCACTGCCCGACTTCCGCATCTGCGGCTCAGGGGTCGCATCTGCGCAACCGCATGTGCGGAAAAAGTGTCGCTTGTGCGGTAATGGCTAGGCCCCGCTGGAGCCGCACCTGCGAGAGAGGACCCGCTCCTACGGAACCGCATCTGCGAAGAATTCCGCACCTGCGATGTACTTCTCGCACCTGCGAGTCCGCATCTGCAGTTACACCAGAACAACTGTTTCTGCAACTTTTCTTAAGTCCAAAACTTCCCGAAACACATCCGAAATACACCCGAGCCCTCGGGGCTCCTAACCAAACACACGTACTAACTAAACAACATCATACAAACTTACCCGTGCGATCAAATCGCCAAAATAACCTCTCAAACAACGAATTAAACTTCAAAATCAAAGAATTTTTCTCAAACTTCATAAAGCATCAAATTTTCCATTTTAAGTCCGAATCACGTCAAATGAATTCCGTTTTTCACCAAATTTCACAGAATCATCTTAAATCATATATAAGACCCATACAGGGCGCCGGAACCAAAATACGGGCCCGATGCCATCATGTTCTAATCAAATTTCATTTCAAAATCCTTTAAACAATTTCAGAAAACAATTTTCTTTAAAAATTCATTTCTCGGGCTTGGGACCTCGGAATTTGAGTCTGGGCATACGCCCAAGTCCCATATTTTTTTACGGACCCTCCGAGACCATCAAACCACGGGTCCGGGTCCATTTACCCAAAATGTTGACCAAAGTCAACTTAAATGCATTTTAAGTCAAAATTTCAGTATTTCACAGATTTTTCACATAACAGCTCTCCGGCTACACGCCCGGACTGCGCATGCAAATCGAGGTAAAGATAAAAGAGGGTTTTAAGGCCTCAGAAATACAGAATTTAATTTAAAAGCAAGTGATGACCTTTTGGGCCATCACATCGTCTTTCCCATTTAAACACTCAAACTTGTGAAACCTATAACTAATAAAAACATTTGACCGTTGACCTATCCCATGTGGTGTCAGTTGGTCCTAGTCATCCTGCTGCGTGAGTCTCACGACATTTAGGAGCGTGAGAGCCCCCTTCCCAACGCCCAACGGTAAAAAAATGGGTCCTATTGTCTTACAATTAGAGCATGTCATTGGTGTCCCTTTCCTGATCTATTACCAAACTTCTTTTTAGGTTCATCTTGAGTTATTTTTTTTATTTTTCTTAGGTCTACCAGGCATCTTGGTAATTATAGGAGGCTCAACAGTTGGATTCTGTGTTGATGGCCGCATCTCCATGTTGGTTACTGGTTGTATGTAACAACTAAAAGCCTTCAGGTATGTTTCTTTCCTGTACCAGTGGGTTACATAGTTAGCAGGCTCAAATCTCTTAAAAAACATTGCACATATTGCATGGGAGCATGGTATTCCTTTGAGCTGCCATGATCTACATGTGCACGTATTGTTGGAGAAGTCAACAATATGTTTGTAAATCCCATGTTGTATCTCATACCCAGTATCCCCATTCCATTTAAATTCATGCTTAACAGCTTCCTCTATGTAACCCATTGCCATAAGAGATACATCAGAAATGCACCTTGTTGCAAATTCTCTCATGGTAATCATCCGCTCTATCACCTTCACTTTAATCTCTTCTAACATGGTTATGATAGACTTGTGCCTAGCAGACAAGATCCAACTGTTAAACGTCTCACACATGTTGTTCTCCACAGAATCACATTTACTCCAATCTTTGAAGAATGCTCTACACCAACATTGTTTTGGGTATCTCAGCAAATCCTCAATGATCTTACTATCACCTAATTCTGCCAGCTCATCTATCTTAGCCTTCAAATATGCTTCAAATGAAGCCCTTGCACAGGCCCAAAACTTCTTCCTTCTTTCCTCTCCTTTCCACTTTTGTTTCCAGTTGCTCCATATGTGTCTTGCACACATTCTGTGCTCAGCATTTGGTAACAACTCAGAAACAGATGCAACAAGTCCCTTAAGCAACAAGAAAAACAATTAGAATAGCAGAAACATATATAAAGTAGACAAGTAACTAAAGGAAGAACATGGGTGAAGTATATACCTTCTGCATATCAGAAATGATGGTCAGCCCCTCACCTTGGGATTCAGTGAGCTGCAGATCATGCATCAGGCACCTAAAAAACCATGACCATGTGTGCTTTGTCTCCTTTTCCACCACTGCCCAGGCAACAGGGTACATTTGGTTGTTACCATCTTTAGCAATGCATGATAGTAGCTCACCCTTACACACACCCTTCAGAAATGCTCCATCAAAGCCAATAACATTTCTACACCCTTCCAACCAACCAACTTTGCAAGCATGTAGACAAATATAGATACCCACAAACACCTCCTTACCAGGTATTGTCTCCTTGGAGGTCTTCACAACAACAGTGCTGCCAGGATTTGTATACCTCAACTGGTCAGCATAATCATATATTCTAGCAAACTCCTTCTTGTAATCACCAAGATACTGACCCATGACCTGATGTTTAGCCCTAACACATATGGATTTTCCCACATACACACCATACTTTATCCTAATCAAATCCTGCAACTGCCTAAGCTTAATGTCAGNGATCCTAGATCCAATAACCTTGTCATACCCAGTACAAACTGCTCAGGCAACAAGCCACCCCAGTCATGATCAAAATCTCATACGCTGCCACAATGTGCCAATAGGCTACCAATTCGAACATGATACATAAGGAACACGAACTATGGAGGGGACTACTCAACTCACACAGCTAATACGAGTTCTCCTCAGGAAAATAGGAAACAAAACACATAAAAACGGATATAAGGAACTGTACTCAACATCCCGATGTTACGGCGCGCAACCCGATCCAAACAACATACCCATGGCGGCGTGCCACCCGATCCACACATAAAATTCACATAAGGAGATACACACCGAGCTAGATTGCTCATTACAACAAAATACCGAATATCGGTCATAAGCATGCTAAGTGCATGATACCATCCCTGGGGAGACATATAGCGCTATAAGCTACAAAATCCAAGCACAACAGAGGTGCGATATACGATCTGAATCTCAAGAGCCATTCTGCTCATATAACATCCTCTCTACGTGGAACCTTAACACATAAGAAATTAACCAAGCCGTCTCACAACTTACGCGGCGCAATATATCATTACATGAAATAGCTGACGACGAAATAACACCCCGACTACTCTCCCATAAGGAGCACATTGCTGAAATGAACACATCTTGCCTGATATAGAGCACATATTGACATTTATATCCATCCACAGGTCTCATGCCGATTCTGATCGCACTGAACTAGGCTAATAACCTTTCAAAGGTCCATAATAACTCCCTTTTTCTCATAACACACCAGAATAACCATCATAACCGGAGTAATCCTCCACAGTCTACAACCCAATAAACCGAGTGCCCTCCCGGCATCAATTCTCAATTTAACAACATCACCACAATCTTCATACTTGGTTTAACTCTTCAATCAATCAGGTGACTACATACCAATAGAACACGATTTCATCATGACTCCGGAACCACTAATGGGTTAACACTTCATCGTATAAAAACTTTTTACTTAACTCATTCCGAGAGAACCATCGCAACACACGAGTGAATTCTCATAATCATAGAATATGCAAATCTCTAAGTAGTGGTCTAAGCCACCATAGCCCTTCCGGGGTCCGCCCACATATAACAGGTTGTAACAGTAAGATACTTCTGAATAACATCAATTACGGCCGTCGACAAGCCTCACACGTACCGTCAAAAATCACTTGCTTAACTTGATCGCGCTGAAGGAACTGATCACTAACACTAATATGCCAATTCAACTATGGCTAACCAATCTTCTTCTTCCAATTTATCCTTGATTGCCTTAGAAATAATAATAACTCCATTCAACACATAACACACTCCATCCGCACTCATCCCGAGTGACCTTGAATCACGGGACCATGTTGTCTCAAATCCCACGAACCATTTCATACCTCCCCAAATGCTACACTGCAAGTCAAAACATCATAGAACATTCTGGGCCTCTTCTCATAAGCTGCTACAAAGCCTGCTTCTTACCCGTACCTATAGGCTCGAAATCATTAGGCACCACACTTTACCCCTTTGAATCCACTAGGACCGTTGTTGAGAGCCACCCGCTCTGGCTTGGACCCGTATATAATCAACTCCATAAATCTTCTAGCACATGAATACCCTCTCGACAAAGCACCCGGCAGAATCACTTCCCTTGAAACCTGCACCTATACAAGGCATAAATCCTGAATCCTTCCCCAAGTCTGTACATGAGCCACTAAGGCCAACCATAGCACACCTTTAATAATTCCTTTGCTCAAATTACCACTTATGTTCTTTTCCCGTAGCTGAATTAACCCATCAATATGCTAATAACCATAAACCTCGCAAGTAGTTAACCATGCAACCCAATCACAGGCGGTAGGACTCTCCCACTTAGCTTGAGTCCACTATTACACAACTCTGGAATTCCCCAGGATTCTTTATCTCTTATTGACATAACCTTGTGCAATCAACCGCCAAAATTCTCGGAATCTTTCTGTAAAACTCCCTTTTATACTCTGAATCATCAACCGCATTCGCACGGCCGATCTTTTTGCTGTATAGCCAATAGAATTCTTTGCAGAAGCTTTGCCAACCATGCGACCGCCGATCTACTCACTGGAGATAACCCACCTGAGTTCGAGCTCACTCTCTAGCTGTACAAGACCATTTACCCCTCGTGGACTTCAATTAAATGTGCGGCAACATCCTTCCAATTCAAAGTTATGTTGTATCCTTCTTCATTTCAAGCATCTCTTTTCCGTTATATCAATTCTCCCGCTGCGTAATAGCCCATACTTCAAATTAAATCCATAGACCCAATCATCGTCCGCTAAAATCCCCAAATCATTCAAAACTTTCCTTATGGTGTGTGGTCATCCTATCACGAAACCCATATGCATCTCCGCCACTCTCCCACTTTGGTGGAACTCACTCCTTTAATCAACTACTCGACCTTCACTTCTTATACCTGGCCTTCTAGAAATGTTAACCGCCGCCTGACACTCCCTACATGTCCTTCCTCATCCTTTGCTGCTCAGTTGTTGCCTTAAATAAAATCTATCTTTGTAGCACTTGAACCCACAAATCGGTACCAACTTTAAACCTTTCCGAAGGTCGTCTTTCTCGAGCTGTCAACATTAGAAACACCGATTCAATCCTGAACCACCGCACCCCGCGATATCTAACAATCATTTCTCCAATATTATTTCACAATATCTTACCCCAAAGGCGAATTGCAGAAGACCATAACACCGGCGAACTTAACACAGACAATCGAGGACGACGACACCGCGCCATAGATAAAAATTTCACCACACTTGAAAACACCAAGTCTCGTTATTCCATCGATCCAAATTTGGACATTCATAGGCCAATTGCTTTTCCTCCGCCGGAAATGAAATGTCGAATCTCAGAATCATACACTGAGTACACCTCCTTTCAAGTCATTCACTGGCCCGACACGTAGGCAAGCATCCTAACATCACATCAATACAATGCGACAATCGTTCATAAGCATCATGGCAACTTGTGCCTAGCCTAAGAGCACTCAGAAGTACAGCTACTGAGCTGGAACGATAGAATACCCTTCCACAAGGCGACGACAATAGTCAAATCAACTACGCCGGGAGAAGCATCCCGTACCATCTTTGTAGTACCTTTAAAATTTCTCAATTCTTGGTTTATAATAAGCGCTTCGCGTCGCATAAGATCGATTGGGAAGGAAACAAGGCATAAGCCTCAAAGGAATCAAATCGCACGATGAGGAAATCAAGAAGGGAAGTGATCCTAACAGCCCTGTAGCCTCCCGAAGATAAGTACAGACGTCTCCGTACCGATCCACGAGACTCTACTAGACTTGCTCATGACTCGTGAGACCTAAGGGAACCTAGTGCTCTGATACCATGTTGTCACGACCCAAAATCCACTAAGGGTCGTGATGGTGCCGGACACCATTGTCAGGCACGCCAACACTAATTAGTTAGCAACTTCTTGTTTTAGATAACTCTGAATTTACTTCTTTTATATATTTAAACAATAAAGAATAAGTTCCACTAAATAAAATAAAAATATCTTTAACAATTTCAAATACTGGATACTCGCATAGACATCCTAGAACCCGGTGTCACAAGTGCATGAGCAATTACTAAGAGGATCGAATAAAGTACAATCACTGTCCGGAATACAAATTGGAAAGAAGTAAATATAATATGCTGAAAGAGACTACACTGGCTGCGGGTTGCCTCGAGAAATGTAGCTCACCTAGCCTCCGTATCATTCATGCTGCTATGCCCAGTAAGCCGCTAGAAATATCTGTACCTGTGCAACAAAATGCACAACAAGTGTAGTATGAGTACGAAAACAACGTGTACCCAGTAAGTATCCCACCTAATCTCAAAGAAGTTAGAGACGAGAGATCGACTTCGACACTTACTAGTGGTCCAATAATATAACATCAATAATATGACAATTCGAGGATTTATATAAATATGATTGTAAATCAATAGAGCGAAGCAAGTAAACAATTCTTTCTTTTATGCGAAATTTCCAAATTTCCTTTTCCATCATTTATACATATTTTCTCAAGCTGAGAAGAAGCAATATCAACTTCAATAATTTCAAGGCAAGCAATACAAGCATGCGCAAATCATATCGAGATCGTACGACCCGATCCAATAATATTTAAACTGTGCACTGCCAGATGGTCGAATGGCGCGAACCATAGATGCATCTATTACCCCGCTCGCGAATCATACATGCGACGCGGTCAAATATAATTAAACAATTACTCTGCTCGCGAATCATACATACGCCGCAGGTACACATAAAAACACACATTTTAACAGTCAGTCAAGACTTCATCAGGGAAGCAATTATTCAAGGGGGTGTGAACATCTCTTTTACAAGTCAAGAAAGTGAAGTTTAATCTTTTTAGAAATTCATTTACTCATTCGATGTGATTTAAGCAATTCAATCGGTCAATAAGATTACGAATATTCCAAGTATAGCATGCTTTTGGGTCCCAGACTACCCGGACTTAAACATAATAGTAGCTACGCACGGACTCTCGTCACCTCGTGCTACGAAGCCCGCACAAATAGGAGCACATAACCAATTAACTCACCTATGGGGACAATTCCCTCTTACAAGGTTAGAAAGGAGACTCACCTCGCTCCGAAGATCGATAACCGGCATTCCACGCCTTTCCAAAGACTCGAATCGATGCACAATGCTCCAAAAGTAGCCAATAATTATGCAAATCCGTTAATATATGCTCAATTACTCATAATAATCCAATTCATAACAATTCCCAACCCCGTTCGAAAAGTTGACAAAATCGCCCTAGGGCCCACGCGTCCGGATTCCAAAATTTTTCGAAGATAACGTTTACCCATAACCTCACGAACTCAAATATATAATTTACTCTTAATTCCATGCCCAAAATCGTGGTAGAAATCCAAAATATAAATTCCTAGTAGAATCCACTTACCTCATGTTTGGTGGTGAAAATGGTACCTCAACGTTGCTCCAAAATCGGCTCCAGTGGAAGAAATGGGTTTGGAATGAACCCAACCCCCGATTTAAAAGAACTCTCTGCCTCCAGCATTTCCGCACTTGCAGTCACTTGACCGCTTCTGCGGTCCTCCTCTAGCTGCCCCAGCCCGCTTCTGCGCCGCACCGACCGCATCTGCGATCACGCAGGTGCGGAATTTCCTTCGCACCTGCGGCCTCTGACTCCTTCACTTCTAACCGCTTCTGCGGTTCCCTTCCTAACTTCTGCGGGACCGCTTCTGCGGTGAACCCTCCGCAGAAGCAGTTACACCAGCAACCAGACCCCCTTCAGCTCATCCTTCAAGTCCCAATCGATCCGTTAACCATCCGGAATCCACCCGAGGCCCCCGGGACCCCAACCAATCATACCAACCAGTCCCAAAACACATTACGGACTTGCTCGAGGCCTCAGATCATATCAAACAATGCTAAAATCATGAATCGACCTCCAATCCAAGCTTAATGAACTTTAGAATTTCAAACTTCTACATTCGATGCCGAAACCTATCAAATCATGTCCGATTGACCTTAAATTTTGTACACAAGTCATATTCTGCATTACGGACCTATCCAACTTCCGGAATCAGAATCCAACCCCGATATCAAAAAGTCCACTTCCGGTCAAACTCCTCAAAACCTTCAAATTTCTATCTTTAGCCAAATGACTCCAAAATGACCCACGGACCTCCGAATTCACTTCCGATCGCGCTCCCAACACCAGAATCACCATACGGAGCTATTCCCAGACTCGGAATCCCAAACAGACATTGATAATACTGAAATGCACTTCAACCCAAACTTATGAAATTCTTCCAAAAATGCTAACTTTCACAATATATAGGTGCCGAAATGTTTTCGGGTCTTCCAAAACTCGATCCAGACATATGCCCATGTCCGAAATCATCATACGAACCTGCTGGAACTTTTGAATCCCAATTTCGAGGTCGTTTACTCAAAAATTCAATTAGTCAAATCTTTCAACTTAAAGCTTCCGAAAATGAGAATTCTCTTTCCAAATCAACTCCGAACTTCCCGAATTCAAATCCGACCGTGCGTACAAGTCATAATACCTGAAGTGAAGCTGCTTATGGCCTCAAGCTGCTGAACGACGCGCTAGAGCTCAAAACGACCGGTCGGGTCGTTACAACCCTAATATAAAATCCTATAGTTTGTGCATGCAGACAAAAGCCCTAATTTTTTAACCCCAAATACCAGATCAGTCATGAAAAAGACAAAACCCCTAAAATAGTGTGAATATTCGACTGTTTCCCCAAATATAAAATCCCAAAATAACAGATGAAAAATTATGCATGCAGACAAAAATAACTTTCACTATCAAACATTACCCACATTATTTCATAAGAAATTAGAAGACAAAACAGAAAACGACATCAAAAGAAACAAACTAACCTTCAGAGCCTGTAACGTGACTGAAATCGAAAGCTCAGACCAAACAAAGCTCGATCAGCTTTTGATTAAAAAAGGGAGGACCCCAATAGGTTGGTTTTGGAGTGATTACGATTAATTTTGGAAGGGGATGACTAATTTTCAGGCCATTACTTAACCTAGGTTTAAGAGGGGAGGGTTGGTTAGAGAGAGGAAAGAGACGAAAAGTGGGGGAGGGTTTGTCGGTGTACTGATTAAAAGAGGGGGGACCCCAATCGATTGGGGTTTAATTTCGTGCCCTTGACGTGTACCAGTCTCATTGGTCATTTGCTGACTGGATGGACACGTTAGTGAATGTGTAATACACGCGCGTAGGGTCAAGGGTATAATGTGTTTATTAGTTATAGGTTTCACGAGTTTGAGTGTTTAAATGGGAAAGACGAAAGTTTGTGTATCGACTTTCAAAACCTCACAAGTTTAAGTGGCCAGGAAGCCATTACGCCCTTTTTGAATTAGAAGAGACTTTCACTCCATGCTACTTAACGAATTTTACAGTCGTCCAAATAGTATCGCAGTTTAAGAGCACAAATTTCTAAAAATTTATACACGCATAAATATTATGATATATTTATGATCATAAATTTGGTACAAATCTTTATTTTTTTCTAAAATTTCATACCTAATCAAACACGTTCACGTAAAATGAAACTACGGGAGTATATCTCTTTGATTAATAGCTACTTTCATATTACAGACTCTCTAACACATTCATCCATTTAAGCCAAGCTAGGCCGGAGGAGCTGGCATATTGGAACAGGAACACTTAAAAAAGGGAGGTAGCTCATGTTGTGGCATGCCAAACAAATAATGTTGCATTTGTCAGATAGTTGGACACAGACATCAAGATTGTGTTTTATCGAGAGAGCTGAAAGCTGCACAAAGTATAATAATATGGAGGTTTTAGTGTTGGCTTTTACTACGTACTTTTCTTTTGTCTTATTCCGTATTAAAAACAACTGACTATATTATTCTCTTTGGCTTCGCGTGTTATGAGCTGATGTTACCATGAGCGAAACCAGTATTTGTAGATAATTGATGTTTCCTCAAAAAGAGACATCTATGTTTTCCTTAAGGGAATTCATCTTAAGTATAGAGATTAAGTTAGAAAATTAGAAGCAATGGCCATAAGAGTATTTGATCACTTTGACGAGAAATTAACTCATATATATGGGCAATATAATGTAATTTTTTTTATTAATATAATTCAATTTGTTATATTGTTATCACAAATCCTGTTATGTTTTATAAAGAATTAGTTCTATTTATTTGGATTAAAGTGAAAGATGTAATTGTTTCTTTTAAGCGGCTATTTAGAATCGGCCACCGTTTTAAATTTAAAGCCCTTCGGGCACATGGAGGGTGCCAGTAATGCAAACTAGATAAGGTAGAAAGCCAAGTGTCCCGTACCATAATCCCTAAAAGCTAAAGCATGCAAGGCCACAGAGTTCATAGGAGTACAAAGCAAAGTAATAGCTGTAGCAAAAAGATAAAGGTTACATAAGCTTTAGTTAGTGGGCAAAAGTAAAAGATAAAAGATAAAAGTATATAGCTAGTGGAAATTGTTGAACTATTTGAGCTTAATAATATCAAAAAATTGCACCATCTTTCATTTTACTGACTAATATGGTGAGACTAATATTCATAATTTTGGTTCAACTCTTGAAGGCAACTTACTCTACTTGCATACTAATTATTATATATAGTACTTATTAGTCACTGCAATATGTTCTACTTATTACCATTAATTAGTAGGTCCAATACTGATTAGTCACTACTCCATTAATCTCGTGTTTTTGATAAACTATATTATCCACTAACTGAAGAATTTCTACACGTATAGGTAGGATTCATCTTTTCTTGTGAAGACGCATACGACATAAGGAATGTAGTTATGCATGAAAAATGCGCGGAAAGGAGAAAGAAATGAAAAAATACTCCAAAATATTCAGTAAAAGCGAGACAATTTTACTTACAGGAATGTGTTCTTGTAGTGGAGTATTTAGAAACAATAATTTGTTCAAAATTTTTTGCGGCCAAATTGCTGCATTGTTATATCCCAAGGGGACAAGTCAAGTGTATTATGCTTAATGAGAAATGATTCCACTAAAATGTGCTTGAATAAGAGAGAGATGCGCCTTGAACAATTTTGCTCTCGTTCTTTCAACTGCACTTCTACTATTAACAACAAAAATCAGTAAAGGGTGATGTTTGATACTGTATACGGGTAAAATCGGGGCAGAGTATCCCCGATGAGGAAACAAAGGAGAAGCAAGGCTCGACGTCATTATTATCGAGGCCCGAAAACTCCTCGTATCGAAACCTGGAGGAACGAACGATGTCGGGCATGGTGAAATAACGGACCTAGACCAAGTATAGCTTCTGGATTTCGGGAAAAGCGGAGAAGGGTTACGAATGACGAGTAAGGGGCCGTAATATCACCCTCAACCGGATATTACGACGCGAATCCGTTCAGTAATAACTGTAGATCGACATTTACCGGGGAAGAGAAGATTTTACCTTATTTAGACTTGTACTAGGACTTAAATTCCCCTACTATATAAAGGAAAATATTTTCTTACTGTGACATATTGTGGCACGCAAATCAAAGCAATAAAAGTTTATTTTTGCTTCTAGCTATTGTTTAAAGTGTTCTTCATTTGGTTCTCTTATTTATTCGCGACCGAGCTTGTATCGATGGTCTGATCGAGGATAAAGTCCACTGTTCAATCTAAGATCTGGTTTTATCTCTTACTTATTTATATGTTATTCTTAGTTATTTGTGCTGAATCAAATCACATACAAATTTAATTGTTACTCATTTCAGGGGTAAACAATTTGGCGCCAACCGTTGAGCTAAGGATAGTAGTGGTGATTTGATACGAATCTCCATCACACACCATATTTTATGCTTGTTCTTTGAAATTTTGATCCCAGGTTAACCTAAGAGATGTCAAACTTTCAGTCTGCTCGCTTGAACGTTGACGCCGAGTCAGACAGTCATGGCGAGAATAATAACGTGATGCCTAGTAATGAAGGTGTCCCAGCCGCCAACCCGGTCGATGCTAACTCGCGGGTGGCCATCAACATCAATTTATCAATTAATCCTGAAAACAGTATTCGAGGGGGACCTCGGCCAGCGGCTCGGGAAGCGCCCAAAGGTGAAGGTGATGGGGTGAGCCTGCGGTTGACCTTCAAAATATTGCAGGCTCAACAAGAGGGGATAGCACAGTTGCAGAACCAAAGTCACAACCCTAACACAGTCGAACTCGAACAGTCCCAGGAAAATACTCATAGGGACGAACAAGTTGCTGTGGAATCGGTGAGTTCAGACCCGGGGAGACTCCGAGGTGATGAAAATGCTCGAAGCATTTACAAAACGAGTGGAATCAGGCGAGCAAAAGATTGAGGCCAACGACAAGAAGGTGGAACGTACAACTCCAGGGTCGATTAGATCCCAGGAGCGCCTCCGATATTGATGGGACCAGACTCCAAAAAGTTTATTCAGAAGCCTTTTCCCCCGAGCGCAGCACCGAAGCCTACCCCGAACAGGTTTTGAATGCCCGACATTCCCAAGTATAACGGGACCACGGATCCAAATGAGCTTGTAACCTCCTATACATGCGCGGTCAAAGGGAACAACTTAAAAGACGAAATCGAGTCGGTGTTGCTGAAAAGGTTTGGGGAGACCTTGTCCAAGGGAGCAATGATATGGTATCACAACTTACCTCTGAATTCTATCGGCTCGTTTTATGCTTGCAAATGATTTCGTGAAGGCCCATGCCAGAGCGATCAAAGTCGAGGCCAGGAAGTCATACCTTTTCAAGGTCAAATAGAGGGATAACGATATGCTTAGGGAGTTCGTGTCGAGATTTCAGATGGAACGATTGGATCTGCCACCACTTGAGGATGATTAGGCCATTCATGCATTCACTTAAGGGCTCAACCCTCGAAGTTCCGTGGCTTCTCAACAGCTAAAATAAAATTTGGTGGAGTACCCAACGGTCACCTGGGCCGACATCCACAATAAATATCAATCAAAGATCAGAGTCGAAGACGACCAACTCGGGGCCCCTTCAGGATCTATTTCCCCATTAGAACCGATGACAGATATAAGAGAACCATTGATCAGGAGCCAAAGCCGACCCGAGATCGATATCAACCATACAACGCGGATTGGAGGGAAAACGGATCCGGGCATCACCCGACAAGGAACGAGAAGAGAACTGATCGAGGACCGAGCGGCCAGGTATTAATAAGCAAGAGAGAGTTTTACAGGTCTCCCGGGAATAGGGAAGCACCAAGATTATCAGAGTATAATTTCAATGTGGACGCTGCAAGTATAGTGTCGACCATAGGGCGCATCAAAGAGACCAAGTGGCCCCGACCATTACAGTCCGATGCTGCCCAGAGGGATTCTAATTTGATGTGTAAGTACCACGGTACTCACGATCACCGAACCGAAGATTGCCGACAATTAAGTGAAGAAGTTGCTCGATTGTTCAACAATGGGCACCTTCGAGAATTCCTAAGCGAGTGAGCAAAAAACCATTTTAAAAACAGGGACACCAACAAACAGGTCGAGCCAGAGGAACCTCGGCACATGATCAGCATGATCATTGGGGGAGTTGATGTCCCTCAAGGGCCAATGATAAAACCCACCAAAGTGTCTATCATGAGAGAAAAACGCACCCTGGATTACGTCCTGGAAGGAGCTATCTCGTTCAGCGACAAAGATGCCAAGGGCATCGTACAATGTCTCGTTCATCAACAACGTTAAGGTTGTACTAAGATTGACTGGGTGGATAGCCATGTTGGGCTTATTCGTCTCTAGGTCGTCGGATAAGAGTCATCGGTTCTTATTGCTTTTGAAAAAGAAGAACAAATTCACTTGGACTCTAGAATGCCAGCAAGCTTTGGAGGAACTCAAGCGATACCTATCGAGCCCTCCTTTGCTGCACACTCCGAAGGCAGACGAATAGCTATACCTCTACCTGGCAGTTTTCGAAGTGGCGGTAAGTGGTGTCCTAGTCCGGGAGGAAGAAGGTACATAATTTCCTATTTATTATGTTAGTAGAACCCTAGGCGATGCCGTAATAAGGTATCCTCACCTAGAAAAATTAGCACTTGCCTTACTAAGTGCTTCTAGGAAACCGTACTTTCAATTCCACCCCATATGTGTCGTGACCTCTTACCCGCTGAGGAATGTCATGCATAAGCCCAAGCTCTCGGTCCGGCTGGCCAAACGGGCCATAAATATTAGCGGGTATGATATCGAGTACAAACCACAGACTGCCATAAAATCTCAAAATTTGGTAGACTTTGTGGCCGACTTTACACCTGCCTTGATGCTCGAGGTTGAAAGGGAATTGCTGCTCTCTTCGTGGACTAGCTCGAGGATCTGGACCCTATTCACGGACGGTGCCTCCAACACAAAAGGGCCCAGGCTTCGTATCGTATTAAAACCACTTGCGGGTAACGTAATTAGACAATTCATTAGAACTGTAAAATTGAATACTAATGAAGCCAAGTATGAGGTTGCAATTGCAGGTCTAGAACTGGCTAAGAGCCTCGGGGCCGATGTGATAGAAGCCAATTGCGACTCCCTCCTTGTCGTAAATAAGGTCAACGGAATTTTAGAAGTAAAAGAGGAACGGATGCGGAGGTACTTGGACAAATTGCAAGTAACCCTACATAAATTCAAGGAATAGACTTTGCAGCACGTACCTTGGGATCAAAATAGTGAGGCCGATGCACTGGCCAATTTGGGGTCATCTGTTGACTCTTATGAATTTAACTCGGGGGCAGTGGTACTACTGATGAACATGGTGTTAGAAGAAGGTCATGGCGAGGTAAATTCGACACGTTTAACTTGGGATTGAAGGCAAAAATACATAAACTACCTGAAGATAGGAACTGCCATCGGTGTCACGACCCAAACTGATGGGCCGGGATGGGCACCCGGTGCCTTACCCAACCGAGTACCTATATAACGTATCTTTCTTATCATACCCTCATGGGTAAATGGGCCAAAAGGGTCATCATGATATAACCAGAATAAAACATAAGGGATCACTCGATATAGGACGACCAAACATGGAATAAAAATAATACATGTGACATACAGGCCTATAAGACCAAAATGGTCACTTGTACACTCAAAACATAGATCGACAAGGCCATACAATCTTTCATATATATGACATATGTCTACTAAGTCCGTAACTTAAGCTAGTAGCTCGTTTACGTAAATTCGGCAGCATCTCCCCTGGAACAAAGGCCTCCTCCAATACCATATACAACAACAATAACCAAATCAATCCAGCAACATATAAGTATCAATAACAAGATACCCTATAACAACAACAAGTCACAACTACTTCACGTCGAGCGGCAAGCTCCGATTGGAACTCGTATACCCTATATCACCTCTTATAGACTTCTTACTTTAACTTAAAAGTATCATTAACATGATAATAAATCCATTCACCAATGATTCCAGCCTTATACCATATTTTTGTAACAATGAAAATAATCTACAACTCCAACTATCCTCAATTAGCAACTTTATTCACTAGATCATGTCTAGTCCATCCATTTAATTTAATCAACATCAAGATAACCTTAAGCACATGCAATAACATAATATACATACCTCCTACAGTAGATTCAAGTCAAAATTCAAGTTATATTTAGCTTACAACAATCCTCAATGGCAATACAATACCATAGAAGTGACTTAAGCTAATCTTCACTTCCAATCTCAAGTTTCATACGTTTCTTTCATAAATTCACTTGATAAACATATATAAATGCATAAAAATAAAACTATATTATAATCAAGTTATTTTACCCAATTTTCAGCCACAACAACATATATATAACCTTAAAATAACCCAACAAAATATAGCAACTTCTCTTCCCCTTTCAAGTGCTATCTTGTAATCTTTCACTCCAACACCACAACCAACATTTAATTAACCTTAAACACCATGAAAAGGATGTTAAAAATACCTTAGGAAGTAGATAACATTCGAACCCTAGGCTTTACTTAGCTCACCACCATATTCACATCACAACACCATAGATGGTTATTCTTGGGTGACTTGATGTTGGATTATGGTATTTTTTTTGGAATTTATTTGGAGCCTTAGGGGAACTGTTTGGGAGGTTTTGGAGAGTGTGAGGATGGAATGAGGTCGAAAAATGAGCAAATCCTCATCCCAAAAATGAGACAAAAATATGTGAAGGTCGGCCACCGACCAAGTGGATCCTATAGGGGCTGCCTGCGCAGTCACGCAAAAACACGAATATCTTTCTACTCCAATGTTGTATTGACAATGGTTTAATGTGTTAGAAACTAGATCCATAGATCTTCAATTTGGTAGGTGGATCATTCCGTGATTCCAAGTACATTGGGAGATAAGCTCATCTACATTTGACCTAAGTTTCAGCACATTTATAAATGTAACCTGTGACGACCTTTGCCAACTTTAGTTCCACAACTCGCTTGACTTCAAAACGTAATACACGACTATCATACGACTAAAATAACTCATAACATAACCTCCTTATCAAGTTAATCACCCTAGTATCACCCCAAAAGTACATATCTTAACATTTCAAACTTGTCGACATTCCACAAAACTTATTTTCTTCAATTTGTTTAGCTTATATGCCTTTCAACCCTCTTGGTACTTGTTATCCATGATCTTAAAGATTTGTTTCTTCTAAGGTAACATGATTAACTTACTTTATGTACTTTTAAAGACTATCTCATTTCTGAGCTTACATCAATTGACTTACGACGTACTCTCACGTATGAAAACATGGGGTGTAACTATTACACCCCATGTTTTCTTACGTAAAAGTACATCATAAGTCAGTTGATGTAAGCTCATAATTGAGATCATCTTTGAAGTACATGAAGTAAGTTAATAATGTTACTTTGGAGGTTGCAATTATTAAGATCATGGATAACAAGTACCAAGAGGGTTGGAAGGCTTAGAAGCTAAATGAATTGAAGAAAATAAGTTTCGTCGAAGGTCGATAAGTTTGGAATGTCATAACATGCACTTTGGGGTCAGACTAGGATTCTTAACATGATAAGGATGTTATGTTATGAGTTATTTTAGTCGTATTATAGTCGTGTGCTATGTTTTAAAGTCAAGCGAGTTGTGTAACAAAATTTGGCAAAGGTCACCACACGTTACATTCATAATGAGTGAAAATTAGGTCAAATGTAGCTGAGCTTTTCTCCAAATATACTTAGAATTACGGGATGATACATATACCAAATTGAAGTTCTACGAGTCTAGTTTCTAATGCATTGAACCGTTTGTCGATACAGCGTTGGAGTAAAGAGATATTTGCATTTTTGCGAGACTGCGCAAGTAGCTCCCATGGGACCCACAGAGTTGGTGTAAAACCCCAGCTTGTATTTCAGTCTTCTAAGTTGTTTTAACTCATTTTTTCTCGTCCGAAACAGTTCCTATACCCTCCTAAATTCTCTCCAAGGGTTCCTCCATGATTCTAGGGTGAAAACCTAAGACAGAAACATGAATCCAATGCTAGAAATCACGTGGTGCTTGCTAGATCGTAGTTCTTCATCTTGTGGTTATTTTGGAGGTAAGTAACCTCAGATATCGTGTTGTTCTTATTGATTAAGGTAATAATCAGTCCCTCCTTCATATATATTATATTTTCAAGGCGAACTACAAGTGTTTACACACCAACTTGGAGTTGATTCAAGTAGAGAATACATCACCTATAGTGTTGTGGTGTCATTGAGGATAGTTGTGGGCTCTTCTTGGCTAAAGTTTCGTGTTGTTTCTACTTGTTATGGTGAGTATAACATCCTAATACATGTGCTTGAAGTTGTTTGTGTGTTGGCTGCATTATTTGAGCAAAATACTACAAGAGGAGACTTGAAATAGTTTGAGATGTTATTGTTTTTAATAGACTGTTTTGGAAAGGTTGTTTCCATGAACTATAAATGGTTGGAAACCCTTGAAAATGACTCTTTTATGATGTTGTTATTATAAAATATTTTCTACATGTCGAACTTGTTGTTGCTACTGTAAATATAAAGAGAAAGGACAACATAACAATGGGAAGTTGTAGTTGTTGTTGTTAGATTGTTGGGCTGTTTGATGGTGAATTAGGAGATGAATAGGAGGTTAGAAGTCCTCCCATGGTACTTAATATCATTCTGGCTATGTTGTTAAGTTAATGAAGGAATGACTTTGGGGTTAAAGGGTTCAAATGGGATTCAATCCGAGCTTGCCGCTTGTCGTGATATGTTGATGACTTGTTACAGAAATATTTTGTACCCTATTGTTGATGTTGTTCATATTGTATTGCTCTGATTATTGTTTTTGGTATATGATATTGGAGGAGGCCCTTGTTACAAGGGAGATGCTGCCCAAATATACATAAACGAGCTACTAGTTTAAGTTGCGGACTTAGCCTTTACTCAGCACTGATTTTGAATCTCCTTATGCTATGGTAGATTGAGTTGAGTTGTTTAAAGAATTGCTTGGAAGGTATTAAGGAATCAACAGAGTTAAGGTATGTTAAGTATATCCCTTCTTTCCTTTTGGCATGATCCATATGATACAAACAAAACGAGCAAACGCGGAACTTTCACAAATGATTATATTCTTTGAAGTACTATGGGTGCCTATGTTCTTTATTCCCCATATGTCTATTATTATATCGTATTCACGGGTCTCAGAAAATACGTAAGTTGATAAAGTTTATTTCATGATATTAACCGAAGGAATATTGATCTTATGACATCCTAAGAGATCTTTGTGAGCACGTGACTTTTGCCCTATAAGGATTACTCTCATAAAATCTAAGAAAATAAATTTTTTCCATTATTTGCAAATTTATAAATTTTTCGTAGGATTTTTTGTTAATTGTTCGCATTTTTTTGTGCATGTTTATTTTATTAAAATCATGAAAATACAAAAATATCATGTATTGCATTTAGGATTTATCTTTACATTTTTGGGATTAATTAGTTAATTATTTGTCTTATTAAAAGTGAAAATCACAAAAATGGTTCATTTGTTGCATTTTTAGTTTTAATTTTAGAATAGTAGTTTTTCTTTTCTAATTTAGGATTAAAGAACCTTTATAATTTTTAGAAAAGTGGGTAGTTTTACAATTTAAAATTTAAGGTTTAAATTAGGTTTTTTCATTAAATTTTAGTTAAAAGGAAATTGAAAAAAAAGGAAGAAGGGAATTAAGTGAAGGCTGTTACAAATTGGGCCAGAATTTAAAATTGAGCCCAAATCCCACGTCTGCACCCAACCCGTCCAAACCAGGCCCAAACCCAATCCCTACCCGGTTCATCTTTTCCTATTGACCAAACGACGCCGTTTTGGAGGCATTTAATCCCAGCCGTTGATCTCCATTGATCAAACGGTTGGGAACTGAGGCTTCATTTTGTATTTAATTGTCCGAACCGGTCACCCCCCCCCCCCAATTTAATCTCTCAGTCTCTAACCTACCAAACCCTAATCGAACCCAGCCGCCCCAAATCCCCAAACCCTCACCGGCCGGCAGCGCCACCCCAAACACCCCCATCTTCTAACCAAACAACCCCCACACTTCTCTCATCTCACATTTCCTTTCAATTACATTAGAAACCCCACCAAAATTGGTGAACTTCAGATCTAAGCGCCCAGAAGAACCCTAGTTCGACCTTGTGCAAATTGCTTGGGGTATTTTGTTCGATTTGGGTCAAGACTCATTTGAATCGATTGCTCTTGATAAGAGCAATCGTTTTGAGTTAGTTTGACCCATTTCGAAGTCATTGAATTCCGGCCAAGCTACCTCTGAGCAACCAAGTTTCGTCGCTTTCATCATTTGTCGATTAGCTGTGTTTGTCCATTGATGTCCGACCAAATCAGTACACTCTTCTTTCCTTATTACTTGTGTCTTTTTCTGTTGTGGAATCCTCAGTTAAGTGTAAATAATTATTTTGATTAGTTCGATTAAGATAGATTATTAGGATAATTGCATGATTAGTTAGTTAAATGCATATGTTAGATTAGTATAATTGTACGCTGATTTTTGAGCCAATTAATCAGCTCGTTTGATTTGGTTCAAGGTTGGGCTTGTTTGTGTGATAGGCAGGCCCGGCAATTTCAGTAATTTAGAGCCCAGAATCAGGTTTGGTTCAGAGAAAATTCTTAAGAACTAGGAGGTTAATTTGGGGATTTTAACTTGAAGGAATCTTTCCTAACTATCTAGGAAGTTTCTAGGAAGGTGGAAATTGGATGGTTTAACAAACATGTTTAAAGTTTAGGGTCTGAAATGAAAAAAAAAGAAAATTGGGGGATGGGGTAATAGTAAAAGTTTGAGATTAAGTCTGCTGCCCTAATACCTCTCTATAAAGGTCTCATTTCATTGATGTTGAGAAAAGAGATGAGGAGTCCAAAAAATAGAAACGGCTGAAAGATTTCAAGTACCATTTTTCTGCACTTAGAACACTGAAAATACATAGAGTTTCATAATTAGAAAAACACAAAAAAGGGATCTCAAGTATTATTCTATTGATCAGCTGGTTTTCATCTTCCTGGGTTTTCTTTTCTTTTTCAAAGCCTGAACACCATGTTGATTGCTGATTTTGGGGTTCTAGACATGGATTGAACTTGCTGTTTCTGCCAACTACTGCGGCTAAAATACTGCTGGTCTTACTCTCTTTTGCTGAAGTTCTGTAGCTATTTTTTGATTGTATCCAGGTACATTTTCGAATCCTTGGAGTGGGAATATGAATGCTGAATGAAAGTTGATGCTCCAATGTTTAAACTTCAGTTTCATTTTAAAGTCTGATTCTAGTAGTTTTTGTCATGACTTAATGTTTATCTTATAGTTTATTTCCAACTTTAATTGAGCTTGTTATAGTTTTTAGTGGATGTGATGTAGTGTTTGTATTCATAACTTTGGACATTCAGTATATCTCAGTGGATTCACATGTATTTGAATGATTTCTTGTTCATTATTAGGGATCTAATGTCCTAAACCTAGTACTGCTTGATTCACTAGCTTCATATGCTGAAACCTGTGTCATAATTAGCTTTGATGTGCCTGTATGATGTCTATTCTTGTGGAATCAGTGATCCTTCTCAAAGTGATATCTATTTGAGGGTTACTGAAGGCTGTTGTTATTGAGTGTTGGCTGCAGTTGTGGATTTGGCCACTGATTGGCCAAATTCAGCAAGTATTAAGCCCAAAATAGGTCTGTTGCTAATGTGGTGTTAGAAATTGATAATTCTATTGTTGTGGATTAAAGCTTGGGTGGATAGGCCATATTCACCTTGGCAAGTATTCATTAGTATATCAGTTTCATGAAGGAAATTGTAGTAGGAGTAATTAATTTCGTCTCCTTGGAATTTGGATTTGAATTTATTTTGGATTTCAAGGCTATTGCTTTCCTGATTAGTTGCTGTTTCTTTGCATGAGTTATTGCTCTTTAGTTTGACTTGAAGCCTGTTTTCATTAGGTGGCTAATGGTAGTTAGATTTGTGATTTGACACAAAGCTAAATCAAGGTGAAAGAGCAGCGAAGCTCATATAGTATTGCATAGTCAATCGCACTCATGAATTCTCGTATGATTATCATCGTAGCAACCATGATGGGCTTCGTTGTTAATTGAATTCGGTTTTGACTGCTGTGTAGTGATTGAATGTGCAAAATATGTTCCTCTATGGTGCTCCATGTTGTGGCTTGAAACAAGAAAGGCTAGTGAAAGTAATGTAAACCTCCTTCATTTTTTTTGTTTGGGGCCTCAACTGAGGCCTAATGACCTTTCGTGTGTTCAAAATAAGATCCAGTTTTTTGTTACTTAATATCTGCATGGAAATGAGTATTAACAGTTAGTTGCTTTTACTTTAATGAATTTCGAATGTGTATTTTTGGGGTGTTTGGGTTAAGCGTCAGCCCCAAATCAGGTGACCTTGACATATGAAGCCCGACAAGTGCTTCAGAGCCTATGTCTGTCGGGCTCAATTTTAGAAGCCCATGCAATCCCGGCATTTCCCTCTCTTTGCTTGCCCGTTCAATAATATACTGGGCCAGCTATTGGCCCAGCACTTTATCCACATTGCCATAGGCCTGCCTTACGTTTCCTTGTCCATCATCCAAAACCTTAAATCCATGTTATTTGTGAATAAAAGCGCCATAGAGCCCAATTAAACATATTTCTAACAAATAATTGAGGTGTGCCATCCTAACTAAATTACCTATGGCCCTCACAAGTGTTATAACTTAGATATTAAAAAAGAACTTCGTAGTTTGCTTTAGGTGCGTTAATTATATAATTATCATGGCTACTACTAAAATCCGGGGGTACATTTCATGTGACCGGTTCTAATTTCCAACAAGGTTAAATAGAACGTGCCGTGACTCAAGGGTGCATTTCATGTAGCGTGGCTTGCGACTTGTTTTAAATAACCTTGAAATAATTCAATAAATATAAGAGGCTTTAAAGTTAAAAAGGCACATAGGTTTAAAGGTGTTTTAAAATCAGATAATTAGGCCAATAATAATAGTTGAGCGACCGTGCTAAAATCACGGAATCCGGAAATGCCTAACACCTTCTCTCGGGTTAACAGAATTCCTTACCCGGATTTCTGTGTTCGCGGACCATAAATAAGAGTCAACTTTCCTCGATTCGGTATTTAAAACCGGTGACTTGGGACACCATAAATTATCCCAAGTGGCGACTCTGAATTTTAAATAAAAATAATCTCGTTTCGATTGTTACTTAAATTGGAAAAAACTCTCTTATAACCCCTTTCGGGGTAGTAAAAAGGAGGTGTGACAGCTTTGGCGACTCTGCTGGGGATAAGAACCCAGAACTTCTGGTTCAGGGTTCATAATTCGAGCTTGGAATATCAGTTATAGTTGGCTTTATTTATTATCTGATTTTTACGTGTTTGAGCCTAATGTGCTAAATGTTACTTTTTACCGCTTTGATATTGTTTGAACTGTATACAAACTATTACGAAACCCTCCTCTCTCTGAGTCTTCTAAATCATCTGGGAAGTGTGCACTTCGTGTGACTTCTCGTCTGTTAGAGTCATATCCCAATTTTAGAACGAGGTTCAGACAAGTTGCAAAGCCGGTGAAGCTTCTGTATTCCCGGTGCGCTGCCCCCCTCGGCTCGAGCTGTCCGCTCGGGTAAGCCAGGTCTAGAACAAATAAACCCAGGTTTTTAAACCTAGAATAACATAGCCTCATGCCGGATCCCTAGTAGGAACGTTTGTTGTATCACGTGCATTTGACTTAGGGGGCTCAACACAGGGGTTGGGTCCGTCTAGGACAAGTTACCCAAAAATAAAAGACCATCTTGATGCATCCTATGTGCTACATGTTGCATTCTTCAAGGGTAAAAGGGTCATTTGGCGGACCAATGAGGTTTGAGGGTAAACGAGAAAAAAGAGGTTGAAGTGTAAAAATAAAGCAAGTAGGGCCCAGTTATATTTTTCTTTCACATTTTTTTTAAGAAAAAGACAACAACAAAAAGAAAAAAGACAAAAAAAATTGAAAAAATCCAAAAAGATTTTTCACTTTCTCATTATTTTTCAAAAAAAAAAGACAAAAAAAATGTTCTCTTTAAATTAGTTATTTTTTTTTAAATTCTCGACCGTATCCAATCTGCCCGAACTACGCATACCTGATTCTCGTCTTTCGGGGCGTGATACGTAGGCAACCCACATAGGGTCTGGTCTTCCTAGTGAATCTTAGGTTCTTGGCTTTGCGGGTTCTTAGCCAAATTTTGCACTTCTAGCCACTTTTTGGCCACATACGTTATTTTGAAAAAATAGCCTCAATCATGTCTTGCATGCGTCCAATAGGTAGTGTTATTGTCTCACATAGTGTTCTAGGTCTTTAACTTTATTTGGTCTTAATTTTCTCATACAGGTGTGGGTCTACTTATCGGAGTTTGAGCATGACAGACACCCCGGGACCATCCAGTCAGGATCGCTTATTCAGGAGTTGCTTAAGAAGATTTTTATTTTTTATTTTTTATATTTTGAGTCTGTTTTTCTTTTTATGTCGTCTTTTACCTCTTGGTTTTGTAGAGTAATGTCGAGTTTTTTTCCGATTATGGTACTTCCTATTTTGTATTTGAAAAAGTGTGATATAAATCAAAAATCCAAAAAAAGAGGTTTTGCATTTATATACTTCCGTTAGAAGTTTTCTTTAGAATGCTAATCCTAGAAATTTAAAAAAAAAATCTTTTGAGGTGGTTCTCCTTAGGAAGTTAATGAACTCAAAATAAAAAATTGCTTTTATATTTCCTTTAGTAATTAAGACTAAAAAATTCAAAAAAGGAGAGAATTTTCTTTTAATACCTCTTTAAAAGTTTTCTTTTAAGATATTAATTCTAAAAATTAAAAAAAAAATTCTTTTGAGGTTCTTCTTTGGGAAATTAACGAAAAATGAAAAAAAAATTCTTTTTATTTTCACTAGAACTTTAGGATATTGTACATAGAAGAAAAAAACATACTTTATCTTTTGTTTATCTTTAAAGTTTCTTCCTTAGGTAATCAAAAACTGAAATCCAAAAACATTTTTTATCTTGTTCATTTCTCGTTTCGAAATCTTTCTTCAGGGGTACCAAATGAAAATTCAAAATATTTTTTTTTTGGTTTATTCTTTAGATTTCCTTCTAAAAAAAAAAGAAGCTAAAAATATTTTTCTCTTCTAGGTTTTTTTTTTCCTTAATACTTTCTCATAGAGTTTTGTTTAAAAAAAAAAGATTGATGCTTGTTTAAGCTTGAGTTTAGAATAGGTTATAGAATATTAAGTCTATAAAATTTAAATAAAATAAGATTTGCTTCTTTTATTTCTCTTTTTTCATAAGAGTAGCCATTAAGTTGATAAACAAAAAAGAAAAAAGAAAAAGAAAATGAGAACGTTAGTTTGTTTACTTTATTCCCAATCTTCCCCAACTACGCAAAGATCCGATTCATGCGGCGTCATGATATGTAGGCAACCTACATAGGATTCGAACGAATTATTTTTTTATTTTATTTTATTAAAAGAAAAAGGAAAAAAGAAGGAAAAAAAGAAAAAAAATCAAAAAAAAATAAAAAAAAAGAAGAAGAAAAAAAGAGAATGAAGTTATGGGAGGTGAGAAATGAGAGGAAAGAAAAGAGTGATAATTAGAAAAAAAAAGAGGAAGGAAAATGAGCAAACTAAGCAGTGCTAGAAAGGAAAATGAAGAAGGATATGGAGCAAAAAGAGTGAAATTGGGATGCTGCCATATGACCTTCGTACCCTCGAAGTCATTTTAGAGCCGATAATTATGACTAGGTGCATTGCACATAAAGTGAAATTATCTTATATTAAATGCCATAACACTAACGTGATGACTTCATCTTCATAGCAGAAAGGTGGTTGGTTTGTGGTTCTTAAAGTGGTAACTCGTCTCGACAACACAAGGTCGAAAGGCAATGGCAGACGGCAACGGAATCGAGTCGGTTGATACTGGTGCCCAAAAGCGATTGGTTGAACAGGGCAATGGGTTGGTTGAAGAGGTAAGGATGTTAAGGCAACACATGGCGGACATGTACCAGGGTTGGATGACTAGGAAGGCACCACCCCCGCCACCACCTGGCTTCTTAGATGCTACCCTTACCCAAACTCCGGTCATAGTGCCAGATGATCCCCCATACTCTCCAGATCCACCTGCTTATCACAGCTTTCCCAACCACTCTAGTAACTCCATCACTCGTCCTCCAATTACCTTTCCCCAAAATTGCCCTCCTGTCATATCCTCTATCCCCAACAATGAACACCCACTCAAAGCTCATGATGCCCAATATTACCCCTCAAAGGTTGCACACAAGGTTCCTGACTCATACAATCAGAACCCTTGGAATGAACCTCATGTTGAAAATGAAAAGGTCACAGGAAAAGAAGGGCGAGATGAGATATCCAGGAAGCTGAAAGGTATAGAACAGTCCTTAAGGAGCATGTAAGGGATGGGAAATCAGATTAACATGTCTTACGATAACTTGTGTATGTTCCCTGATGTTCATCTGCCTGCAGGGTTTAAAATGCCAAAGTTTAACTTGTATGATGGGCGTGGAGATCCAGTAGCCCATCTGAGGGGTTATTGCAGTGAAATGAGAAGTGTTGGCGGGAAAGAGGATTTGTTGATGACATATTTCAGCGAGGGCTTGACTGGGGTAGCCGTGCAATGGTATACTCATCAAGATGTCAATAAGTGGCATACGTGGGATGACATGGCTCAAGATTTTGTTCGACACTTTCAGTATAATCTAGACATTATCCCAGACCGTTCCTCCCTATCCAAAATGGAAGAAACCAAAGGAAAGCTTTAGGGAGTTTGGGCTTAGATGGAGGGAACATGTTGTTCGGGTCAGTCCCCCGATTGGTCAAGAAGAAATGATTGAGCTTTTCCTACGAGCCCAGGGGCCCACCTACTTCAGTCATTTGCTCCCGGCCTTGGGTAAACCTTTCAATGATGTGGTAAAAATAGGGGAGATGGTAGAAGAGGGAATCAAGTCAGGCAAAATCATGAGTTATTCGGCATTGAAAGATGCTAGAGAAGACATTCAGAACATCTCAGTAAGTTTGGGTGGAAGAAAGATAAATAGAAAAGATGATCCGGTGGGCATTCCTGCTCAACGCTTTCAGCCTCGATATCGACCCCATGGATATCCCTGTGCACCAGATAATCCTCCCCAATGCTACTTCTCTCCACAGAACCCCCAAAGTCGTACATCACTTTCCCAATACCCCGTCCACAATGCACCACCATATGCTCCACATCCACAAGGCCCGTGATGGCCCGCACCACTTCCACAAATGTCTTACCCGCCCCCTCAAGCATATCAACCACCTGCCCGCAAAAGGTTCCAACCGAGGCCAGAGTACAAAATGAAAAGACAACAGAAAAAAGAAAAGACTTTCACTCCTATTGGAGCGTCATATGCCAGTTTGTTTCAAAGGTTGAGGCAATTGGACATGTTGCAGCCGATTTAGATAAAAATGCCGAATCCTCTTCCAAAGAATTTTGATTATTCTCAAAGGTGCGTATATTGCTCTGATGCCCCGGGTCACAGCACAGAAAAGTGTTGGCATCTGAAAAAAAACAATTCAGAAGCTTATTGATGCAGGTGACATTGTCGTGCAAAATCCAGATGCAGTAGACACTAGCCAAAGTCCATCGCCTGTTCATAATGAGACGCATTTGGTGGGTATTATTTGTTTTGAAAAAGAATATGAGAATTCTTCCGAGATCTTCGGAGGTCCACGTGCTGCAAAGCTTTCAGCGCTATCAGAGGTTGATCTTAAGAACGAGCCGACAAAAGGGACCCAACGCAATTTGCTAAAGTCAATATGATGGAGACTTGTGAAGGTCCTAGTAATGTTGATGCGGAACTCAGTGGCTAAGATGTCGTGCTTGGTAATTGGAAAGATGCTCTATCTCTTGGCTAGCCGGGGAGGAGTCTTGGTTGTTTATTTTGGTATCATTTCTGTTGTCCGGGTTATTTTCAGGATTGTAATCCGGATATTGTCTTGTGACTCAAACTCTTCTATCCTTTTATTTTGCCTAGTTCTTTTAGTCGTAATAACTCATTTAGTGTTATCTAGGTTTGTTCCAGGGTTGTACCCCAGTTTGTTTTGCTTGTCTTATTGTTCAAACCCTTTTACCGTCTGTCTAATGCAATTTCCTATTTTCTATTATTTCTAGTCAGTGTTTGTTTAGTTCTCTTCTCCTTTTATAGTTCTTTTCCTGCTGACTCTAGTGACATGACATGCACGCATAATTCTAGGCCTGGTCTTAAAAGTTAGCCTAATCATGAAGCAATGAAATAATTTTGAAGATGATAGGGACGTTTGTGGGAAGTAAGTAAAGAGATTTTGAGATCATATGAAGCCCGAACCATGTGAAACTGGGGCAGATAATTTGGGAAATTAATAGAGTGACAAGAATTTGTTAAAGGAGAGTGCATCCCGGACAATTTGAAGCAAGAAACTTTGAGTTCAAGTGCATCTCAAGTTACAAGATAAAGTCAAGAAAGTTTTCTTAGAATTGACGGAGGGTATCCATTGTGAAGAAGAAATAACCCAACGAGAGTTCTGTACTTGACAAGGCGCTAAAAAAAAGGTGAAAAGCATATCAGTGATATCAATGCCGAAGCTGTAAAAGAAATGTTGTGGGTGCTCTTAGTTTTTTTTTTTCATTTCAAGTTGCATGTGTTGTACTCGGCACTTTTAGAGATTGGGAGGCCCTCTTTCAGCTATCCAAACACTTTATACCCTTTGGAACCCCTTTTGAGCCCGCACTGATTTCTTTGACCTCCCCTCTTTTGGAATCAAGTTAAAGTCATACGAAAAATTGTTCCATAGGTTTATTTTAGAAAGTTCATTCCAAAGGAAAAAAATTTTAAAAAAAGAGAGAAAAATAGAGATATTGAAACAAAGGGAAAAAGAAAAAAAAAAGAGAAAAGAAAAAGAGAAAAGTACAAAAAAAATAAAGCAATTCCTATGTTGTGAACTACGTTTGACCTGATTCTTGTTACCACAAGATACGTAGGCAGCCTTACGATTCGGTCATACCAAATAAAATATTTCATAATCCCACGAAGTCGAGAGTGGGGCAGTCTTTCTTAGTAACTCCATCAAAAGAGAAGAAAAAGAAAAAAAAAGAATCAAATTCCCTTGTTTTAGAAATTGGGGCAAAGTTTATAGAATGGATTCCAAAAGTTGTAAATAAATTAACCTCGTTGTCATAGTTACTTTGAGCCTTTATGATATCCTTTCTTTCTAATCCTGTCCAAAAGCCATATTACAGTCCAAAAAAGACCTCCCAGATAATCTTTGGGAGTGCTGAGTTAGCCGTGCCAAGAGCATATGATATTTTACCATGGTTAAGGCCTTGTCATCTGCAGAATCAGAGGAAATAAGAAGAAAAGAACAAAATGAGAGAGTCTTATTGGTGAAAACCTTCGTGGGCACCATAAAGCGATGGTGAGTTGAGAAAAAACGAAATGAGAGAGGCTTGATGGTGAAAACCCTTCGGGCACCAAAAGTCGAACAAGGATCGTGAATCAGATAGAATAATCGGAGCATTGAAGCCCAGTTTCACGGCGAAGAGGTATAACAAGAGTTGAACATCAGACTTGCTTGACAGATTAGGCCACAGGTGCATGTCATGGTCATTAGAGTTGGTATCCACATCTGATAAGTTTCTACTTTGTAGTTTTCTTGTTAGGAATCATCTCTTTCCATTGTCCTTTACTCTGATCCTTTTGTCTTGTTTACTCCCTCTTCCGGGGGTAGTAAAAAAGGAGGTGTGACACTATGCTGGCTGCGGGTCGCCTCGAGAGATGCAGCTCGCTAGTCTCTGTATCATCCATGCTGCTACGCCCATTAGGCCGTTAGAGGTACATGTGCCCGTGCAACAAAAATGCACAGCAAGTGTAGCATGAGTACAAAAATAACGTGTACTCAGTAAGTATCCCGTCTAATCTCAAAGAAGTAGAGACTAGTGGTCTATTGATAATATACCAATAATTTAGTAAATCAGGGATTTTCATAAAAATGACTGTAACTCAAATAGCATGAGGCAAGTAAACAATTCTTTCGTTTATAGGAAATTCCCAAATTCATCATTTATACATTTATCTCAGGCCAGGGAGAAACAAATATCAACATCTATGAATTTCAAGGCAAGCAATACAAGCATGCGCAAATCATGCCGAGGTCGTACGACCCTATCCAACAAATATTTAAACCGTGCACTGCCAGAGGATCGAATGACGCGAACCATATATGCATCTATTTAATCTACCGAGGCGTTCGACCTGTTCCACAATAGATAAACACATTCAAACAGTCAAATCAAGAATTCATCAAGGAGCAATTATTCAGGAAAAGGCAAGCTTCTCTTTTAAAAGTCAAGAAATGATGTCTAGCCTTTTAGAAATTTATTTAAACGTTCGATATGTTTTAGCATTTTTAAGTTGACAATAAGGTTGCAAATATTACAAGTAAAGCATGCTTTTGGGCCCTAGACTACCCGGACTTAAGCATAATAGTAGCTACGCACGGACTCCCGTCACCTCGTGCGTACGTAGCCCCCACAAATAGGAGCACATATCCAATTAATTCACCTACGAGGACAATTCCCTCTAACAAGGTTCGAAAGGAAACTCACCTCGCTCCGAAGTTCCATAACCAGCATTCCACGCCCTTCCGAAGACTCAAATCGATGCATGACGCTCCAAAACTAGCCAATAATTATGCAAACCGATTAATATATGCTCAATTACTCATAATAATCCAATTTATAAAAATTCCTAACCCTCGACAAGTTGACAAAATCGCCCTCGGGCCCACGTGCCCGGATTCCGAAATCTTTCGAAGATAAACTTTACCCATAACCTCACGAACTCAAATATATAATTTACTCTCAATTTCATGCCCAAAATCGTGGTCAAAATTCAAAAATACCAATCTCTAGGTTTTTGATAGTAGGCTATATAGACGCTATTTACACTCTAAATGAATCGTACTTTATTGTTGTTTTAAATGCAAAATGATAACAAAATACTCTAACTGGTGTTCTTTTACTTTGCAGGAACTAATCCAAGTTAGGAAGTGACTATGAAGTATTTTGGAGTCAATAATGTGGATATAAGGCCAATCAAGAAGAACCCAAACGAAAATAAGCAAGAAAAAGGCAAAGGAGGACTGAACAAGAGGCCGCCGCGACCGCGGTCGACGCGGCTGGAATGCGGTAGGCCAAATGAGCGAGGCAGAATAGATGCACTTCACCGCGGTCGCGCCGCGTTGTGCCGCTGCCGCGGTCGACTGGGTAATCGCCCAGAAATTTGGGGACTAAAGTGTAAATCGGGGGAAACTTATCCTAACCCTTTATAAACTCAACAAACTCGCCCAAGCGAAGGGAGAAGCTTGTTTTTAGACTGAATTGGAGGCAAGAACAAGTGTGAGAAGAGCAATCAACCATCAGAGTTTTTCAATCTTCTCTTTGTTATCTTTATTTGCACATTATGAATACTTTTGTGATTTTATCTTGCTTTGCTATGAGTAGCTAAATACTTTGTCTAGGGTTCTGATGGAACCTATCGAAGGATGAACTTCGTATTATGTTAATATAGTTTGCCCGGTTTAATCTCTATTTGTTCAACTACGTTCTTGTTGTAGTTAATTGATAGGATCCTCAATTAGCTGTGCCTATTTAGTATGTATTACTTGGGAGAGAGTGCATATTTAGGTAATTGTCGAACAACAACACTCCCAAAGTATATGAGGGATCAATAACCGAGGGTTTAGAGGCGGGATTAGGGATAACGAAGCCTTGAGTGTGATCTAAAGTGAGCTGTAATAAAAGCCAGCTAGCGTAACTCGGGAGAGTGCATCTAGTAAATTATTGTAATTACTCGGGAGAGATTTACGGTAGTAAGAGTGCTCATGATCGATAGAGACGATTATGCAAATCTATATGAAACATAACAGGAAGGGATTCCATCAATAGGAAATCATAACCTTAGATCCTTCTCTTCTTTGCTTACAACCCAATCATAGTTAGCTATTAGTTTACTTAACGTTCTTCAGTTATAGTTAGTTAAAACATCACCAATTTTGCTATTCAAAATATTTGGGAAGTTGACTGCGAAGAATTTAGTGAGTCTAACAAAAGTAATTGGTAGGTTAATTCCCTGAGGATTCGACTTTGGGCTAAATACTCAGATT
Source organism: Nicotiana attenuata (assembly GCF_001879085.1). Taxonomy (NCBI): domain Eukaryota; kingdom Viridiplantae; phylum Streptophyta; class Magnoliopsida; order Solanales; family Solanaceae; genus Nicotiana; species Nicotiana attenuata. The sequence goes on from NC_031998.1 coordinate 18,946,859, forward strand.
ATACTTGCAACGTCCGCTTGTCCTTTTTATAAGGCATAGTTGGGGTGATCAATTTTCTACAAAACTCAAGTTTTCACTAATTTTCCATGAATTTTCATGTTAAAAGATATATATAATCTAAGTATTTAACTTGCAATATGTGGGAATCACTTTTCTTGACATGGATGATGAAGATGGAGCTCCAAAATCGCTCTTAGGTCGGCTCCCATGGACGAAATGAGATGAAATTAGACAAACCTATTTTTGCAAACTTATACACTGCCCATGCGATCCTTCTTCGCGTTCGCGAGCCCCCCATCGCGTTCGCAATGAACAAAATTCTCAAAAGTCATTTCCAAACTCTTCTCAGACATCCTCAAGTATAATGGCCATAACTTTTTGTACAAAACTCCAAATGACAAATGGTTTAATATTTCAAAAACAAGACACCAAGATCTACAATTTTCATATTTTGATCATCTCCCAATTCCTTATAAATTTTGAGATATAAGCTGCCAAAGTCAGCCCTGTGCAACACAAATTTCTTCTTCATCTTCCCAGACAACCTGTAGCGTACCAGCCATAACTTTTTGTACACAAATCCAAATGATAAATGGTTTACCTTTCTGAAAACTAGACACAAAGGACTACAACTTTCATTTTCGGATTATCTCCATATTGTGAGATATGAGCCTCCGAAGTCAGACCTGTGTAACAGAGATTTTCTTCCTTGCGAACGCGACGAACAAAATCCCTGAAGGCAAATCCTTCTTCGCGAACGTGAGAGGATCGTCGCGAACGTGAAGAACAACACCAGACACCAGCACTAGCTATAGCAAAACAACCCGAAATGATCCGAAACCACCCCGAAACACATCCGAGGCCCTCGGGACCCCATCCAATCACACCAACCAGTCCCATAACATAACATGGACCTGCTCGAGGCCTCAAATCACATCAAACAACGCTAAAATCATGAATCGCTCCAATTCAATCTTAATGAACTTTAGAATTTCAAACTTCTACATTCGATGCCGAAACCTATCAAATTACGTTCGATTGACCTCGAATTTTGCACACAAGTCATATTCGACATTATGGACCTACTCCAACTTCCGGTATCAGAATCCGACCCAGATATCAAAAAGTCCACTTCCGGTCAAACTTCTCAAAACCTTCAAATTTCTAACTTTAGCCAAATGACTCTAAAATGACCTACGGACCTCCAAATCCACTTCCGATCGCGCTCCCAATACCAAAATTACCATACGGAGCTATTCCCAGACTCGGAATCCCAAACGGACATTGTTAACACTGAAATGCACTTCATCCCAAATTTATAAAATTCACCCAAAAGTGCTAACTTCCACTATAGGCGCCGAAACGCTCCCGGGTCATCCAAAACCCGATCCGGACATACGCCCAAGTCCAAAATCATCATACGAACATGCTGAAACCTTCAAATCCCGATTCCGAGGTCATTTACTCAAAAATAAAATCTTAGTCAATTCTTCCAACTTCAAGCTTTTGAAATGAGAATTTTCTTTCCAAATCCAATCCGAACTTCCCGAATTTCGATTCCGACCATACATACAAGTCATAATACCTGAAGTGAAGCTACTCATGGCCTCAAACCGCCGAATGACGCACTAGAGCTCAAAACGACTGATCGGGTCGTTATAAAGGTATTTTAGTAATCTAACTTTTTAGTTAAGGGCTTCCCACTTTTATAATAACTAGTCTTACGTTACGCACGTTGCGCGTGGACGCTATTTAAATGAGTAAAAGACTTTTTAAAAAGCGTATATATAATATATTAAATATTATGTTTGAGTTATAAAAGAAAGTATATATTCTAGAAAACGATGAATATTGATCCTATATTTATCGCTCAATAAAACAATAAACTACTCCAATAGAAATTCTCAATTTTAGTCAGTATATTCAACTGAAATTTATTCTTGTTATAATTTTATTTGATTTAAAATAGATATATATTAGTGCTTCGGACGTATCCTGTTAGTCATTATAAAATTTATATAAATATCTCTCTTTCTTATCTTTGTAATTTTGAAGTTCATTAGGTAATTAAAGTATTTTTAGATACAATTTTTATCTTACTTTAATAAATAGTAATGGTTAAATATATTTGTAATTTTTAATTTGTCACCACATGTAAAATATTGTTATATAATCTAGTCATTCAAAAATGAGCAAACTCATTCTAAATCACTAAAAAGAAACTTGAATATAAAAATATTTTTTAATGATTCTTGACGTGCATAAAAGAATAGACAAAATACTGAATCTAGAAATTTTCTTAAAATTTTGTAATAAAAACGTGGAAAGAAGTTAAATTTACCGTGGAGATGAATCCTTGGCAAAAGTAATATGGAATGTATTATAGTTATATTAAATAATTCAAATACGGAAAAAATTTATATAAGATAAAATTTAATTGATTTTAAAGTCCGATATATTACGACTTCCTACTTAGTTCAAATAAGAAATAACTTTAAAAACAAAATTTAATTGATTTTAAAGTCTTCAATAATATGAAAATAAATAAATTAAGTTTGTCACTGTGAAATATATTTTTAATATGTCCACTTAAAACACAAGTTCTTCTAAAATAATTTTAAAAAAAAAATCTTCTCCAAACAAACAAATCAGCAACCCCAACTGGAATACTATGTCAAAATAGAAAAGAAATATGTTCTTTTAGCTAATGATCTCCACCGAAGGGTATTTTTAGTTAATTTAGGCAAGGGATTTATATGAAATTATGAATAGAATTTACTCGATTTAAATTTCTAAATATTATGAGTTCTGAAATAAGGAATGATTTAATTCATAGGACTAAATATTAGAGAAAAATAATTAAATGACTATTTTGTCTAGTGTGAAAATTATTTTTGAAGGGTAAAAAAGACGAACGACATTTCGCTAAGGGTTTTCGTGCTTTTAATATATACTAGTTTCTGGATACATGCGTTGCACGTGTATCCTATGTCTGCTGATACAAACTTTTAAAGTAATATAAATAATATTAAATGGAAAAATACAAGCTCAAACTTAATTGTCGAATAAAAATAATTAGCTAAATTTTGTTAGATATAGATACGATCGATGTGTACAAACAAGCACAAATCAACATAAACTTAATTATGTAGCACTATGACTCTTTGACTCATCCATAAGTATATCACACATCAAAAATATTTACAATAAGCGTCGTACGGGAGATACAAATAAAAGATTTTGAAGATAATTTTGCTTCATATGTTTAAGACGTCAATATACAAGACCAAAGGGATGTGAAACACGTAATCTAATTTTGTTAAGTGTAATATGGAAAATAAATTTATTTCTCGTGGAAAATTTTTATCGTCGCAAAACTTTTGCATATACAATGATATTCTTTACACTAAAATAAATCAAGAAACATTATAAAAAATATTAACTACACCAGTTAGGAGCTATGATGAAGCTATCAATTAATTAAACATACTATCCTAGCTAATTCAATCCTAAAAACTTAGTCCGCCTTTTAGCTTTCTAGTATAATAATTATTGTCCAGATTTGACAATTACATTAGAATTTCAAAATATAATCCAACTACCCAATACAAAGAAATACTTGGAAGGAACGAAAGAAAAGAAAGGTATGGCATTAGCAAAACACTTTTAAAAGTAACATGAAAGAAAAAGATACACTTTAATTGACATTTGTAGATGAGTTCTGTATGTTGATAGTGACCAGTGAAAGAGAGAAGATGAAATAATTTTAATTAGGAGGAATTGAAAAGCTGTAAAGTAATATATAATTTTATCTAGGAGTTGAAAGGGTGCAACGTACACATTTATCATTTATTGTATCATTCATGCTACTATCTTCATCCAATTCATTGTATTTGTAGTACATATTATTATTTATTAAAGGGTAAATTTACTTTTTGATACAAAATAATACNGAGAATACATAAGTGGATAAAAAAAATGATAATTTGGAAATAATTATGGTTTTTTACTGGTAAAATAGGGACAATAAAATTTAGACTTAAAAAATCTTTAAAAAATTTAAAGAAAAAAATAGGGAAATTACTTGGACATACTTATATATGCATACCTATGCTATTTGAAAGATATTTTGTATATAAAAATATACAGGGAAAAATTGGGTAATCAACAAATCCAACTACCCAGTACAAAGAAATACTTGGAAGGAGCGAAAGAAAAGAAAGGTATAGGCAAAATGCAAAAACACTTTTAAAAAGTAACATGAAAGAAAAAGATACACCTTATTTGAAATTTGTAGATGAGTTCTGTATGCAGGAGATAATGACCAGTGAAAGAGAGAAGATGAAATAATTTTAATTAGGAGGAATTGAAGAGCTGTAAAGTAGTATATAATTTTATCTAGGAGTTGAAGGGGTGCAACGTACACATTTATCATTTATTGTATCATTCATGCTACTATCTTCTCATTTATCCAATTCATTGTAGATTTTAGTACATATTATTATTTATTAAAGGGTAAATTTACTTTTTGATACGAAATAATAGTATAAAGTAGCATTCAAGCAAAGGTTACAATGGTCTTTTACTCTTTGTAGGACATTTTAGTAATTCACTTTTGACTTTGGGGCTTCACACTTATAATATAGTATGATGATTTGTACACTTTGATTGTGAGTGTCTTGTCATAGACTCGTCAATACTTCATCAAGGTTAGGCTCGGCACTTACTGAGTACATGGGGTCAGTTGTACTCATGCAACACGTCTGCACTTCTTGTTCAGATACCGATATTGGTCCTAGCACGCATAGGGGAAACTGCTCGGATTCAACTGCTTTAGGAGACTTGAGGCAGAATTGTGGCATTCGCAGTCTCTGAAGTCCCCTTCTATCATGTTTTAGTGTTTATTAGTTTCAAACAGTTGTACTTTATTTCAGACCGTATTTGTAGTATTCTAGTTGTTCATATACTTGTGACTCCAAATTTCTAGGGGTAGATTTAGTACCGTGTTATTTATATAAACACATTGTTCATTTCCGAGTATATAAGTTGTTAATTATCATTACTCTGTTATAATTTGTTAAAACTGGTTATGTAATTAGTTAACGTTGACTTTCCTAGCAAGTGGATGTTAGGCGCTATCATGACCCCACGGTTGGGATTTCGAGTCGTGACACTTAACAATGAATTTGGGAAAAAATTCCTCTTCAAAAATCGTCTCTAGAGTGTTTAGGGTTGAAAAATAGTATAAAATGCGCTAAGTCCCGATTTTTCCCTCTTTTACCCAGTTGTAGACGTCGCAATTGCGAACTTTTATTCGCAATTGCAATGTCTGAAAATGCGAAACATTGATCGCAAATGCAATTAGTGCATCAGACCTACTGTAGTCGCAAATGCCACATATGTTTCCCAAATGCGAAGAGCCCACCATCGCCAATGCGGATAAATTCTTCGCATATGCGAAGTAGTCCTAAACGCCCAAGGGCCGCAAATGCGAATGNTCTAAAGTGAGTTGTATGACCTCAAACTCTAAAAGGTATATCAAATCTAAAGTGAGATGTATACCTCTTGATCTAACATTTGCAAGTAATGCATGACATGTCAATATTGTTTCGATTCCGTCAGAGGAATCTACAAATGATAATCCCGTTATACCATAGTCGTCTCTTTATAATATGGTCTTGAAGCTTATTCCTGTTTAGAATTTAACTTTGATTGTGCTTCCTCAGACACTTGTATGGCCTTTTTGATTCTTAATACTATACTAACCCTTTTTACTTTGTGTTCTAATTTTTTTAATCTCTAACGCTCTATTTATGGAATAAATTTATGTACCCTAAGATTTTGTTTTAACTTGAAAATAATTTTACTCATAAGATGAATTTAAAAAATAATTGAATTGGATTCTCTTGCGAAATAATTAATTGAAAGATTTAATTATTTGGTGTTAGCAAAAAATAATTTATTTTATGTTGATTCAGATTCTTAATATTAGTTCATTGCTTGTTTTGAATATTTAATCGTAATATAATTTTATCCACCAATTTTTTATTTTTAAAGAGTAAAAAGACCGATTTGACATTCTACTTTTAGATCTTTATGCTTACAGAATCATTAGTGGTGTTGACTCTTACCAACCTTTCTTCTTTCTCTTTCTCACATATTTATATTCTTAAATATTTTCTTACTTGTTCTTTAATAAAGATTTTAAAATATTTTGCACACACAAAAAAAAAGATTTAAAAAATATTATTTGAGTAGAAAGCAGTTCAAAAAATATAAAAATATATTATCGTGGGGATATATTTTTTTCTCAATTTCAACGGTTTATGTAATTCATTTATTTTATTTTGGTTTGGACGTTATGGAGTGGTAATGTATTACTAATACAGAGGATCTTATGAATTTAATTTTATTAAACCTTCCTACGTACTTTTAATAAGAATTTAATAGACAAAATTTATTAATATCAAAATCTTAAATATTAAATAAATTAACATAGAAGGTATTTAGTCCAAAAAATAGATTATGGTTAGTCCTTTCCATATGAGTTCTCTGTTTAATATTATAGGACTATTTTGGTCAATCAATATTGTATTCGTGCTTTTATAATTATATATAGGCTTTCCTTTTTCTAAACGGATTTGGACAATATTATACATTCTCAAATTAAATTAGTAATAGGACAATATAATATTTTCAAATTAAACTAGTAATAGGAATTTTTAAGAAGTATATCTTAAAAGTAGTAGGATTACACGGCTAAAAATATTTCTCTATCCCGAAAATAATTATACTAATAGGAATGTAACGTGCTCCTAAAGATATTAAGTTTACATGCTAATATATGATATTATATGTCTATGCCCGAAAGTAATTGTATCCTTTCTGCATTTGGGTATCTTAAAGAGTTTGTGGGAATAGTATTTTATAAGATATAGAAAAAATAAAAAACAATGCTATGAACTCCCATTCGAGTCGAGACATTAGCGAACGATGTCCTGTGCAAACGATAATTCCTCAACCAAGCTTTATTTTAGACTTGAAATCCCAGTTAATTTAAAATTCTTAGATTTTAACTTTTGATATTTTATCCAATGTAGAATTATTTGTCGAAAGATATCTTAAGGATATTTGGTCTATCAGTATTGTATTCATAAATATTGCATTGGAACCTTGTTATGTAGGATTCTCAATGGAACTTTGTCATGTAGGATTCTCAAGGTGTAGTATTATTTCCTAAAACAATAGGATTACAAGGCTAATGTCTAGGATTTTGGTTATGTCCTTTTATTGTGAGTTATTAAACTATAATAATTTAACTGATTGAGTTTTAATTAATAATTATATATTTAATTAAAAAAATTAATTTAAATAAAGGGATCTGGACCAAAGCTACTAAGTTCGGTCATATCACAAATATGATAGGAAACATAAAAATAAGAAACCGACAATACTCTCCAACCTGCATCATATCTGAGAATGAGGAAACCATGTCATATTGTCATTAGCCTAGCTAGTATCAGATTTTGTTCATCTCGAAAGTCTGCCCAACAAAATTGTTGATGCATTGGAGAACCTTTGAGTAACAAAAATATTTGATGCCCGTACTATCCATATCAACTAATTCCAAATTGCAGTATTATCCATTTTCTGAATTATAGTGAAAATAGATTATAGTCGTCGTTAAAAGGTAGAGCAAAAACTCCACATGTAAAATTAAATTTTTCACTTTATACAATTTAAACCATTACACATCTAGACGAAACAAAAACATAAAAAACAGAACATATTATCTGAGAAACCATCTTGAAACAATAGCTAGATTGGATTTTTTTTTTCTAGAAACAACTTTATACAAAGCTCAACAACAAAAATATTTGAACACCCTTTAGACTGACAAAAGAAAAGACAAATACTATGTCCCGCGCAATTATTGATTCACTTTTGTAGTCTTTTGAATTAATTTTATGGTAGGAAAAATATTTCTTAGAAGTTATTAGAAAGGCATAATCAAATTGCTAATTAACTTATATGGGAGAAAAGATTTGCTAATTAGGTTACGTGTTCTCTGTTCATCTACAAGAATTTAAAAAAATGGATAAAGATAAGATAGTCTCATAATACTAATTACATCAAACAAATAACTTTTGTTATTGAAGAAAACGGATGGAGCATGAAAGAGTTTCTATTTTAAATAAACTTGACTTAGAGCACGTTAACGGCTTATACAAACTAATATACATACATAAAAGAATGCAATTGGACAACCGGCAACGTAACCAAAGACTTCCCATATGTATTTCATTAAGTTGCATCCTTTTTTGTTGAAAGACGTTTTTTTATTTATAATAAAATAAGGGTAGCATGAAATAATTATGGGATAGTTTATTCTTCATTGAGATAGATGCACGGAATAAATTTTTAGATAAAAAATTCATATGATGAATAAAATTAAATTACCTCTATAAAGTTAATTTTAGTGCTGCCAGCACAAAGCCTTGTTAAAGAATTGAGGCAACGAATCGGTTCAAATTCAAGAGTTCTTTTGGTCTCTGGAATTGGTAAGCTTTGGAACTTCAAAGCATAGTGGGGACATATTATGAATAGTTTAAACTTGATTAGAATTAGGACTCCATGCGAATCTAGATCAGGACAAATTATAATATTATAATCTTGTCCAAAATTATTCAATATGAATATAATGTTGGTTATATATATGGTCTAAATTGGGTAAAAGGGTTGGAGCTTTGGAGCTGGCTGCACAGTTTCGAATTATTTATGTCCGACTTTAGTTAACTTTTCCTATCGTCTATGTTGTGATTGTGGAAAAGGAAACTAGTTTCTAGCTTAGAACGGAGGTGAAATTGGACATTAAATTTGAATATTTTTCCATAATGATAATAACCTTAGATGTAGGGGTGCTCACGGTTCGGTTTGGTCGGTTTTTGATTAAAACCAAAACCAAACCAATTTAATCGGTTTTTAAAATTTTAAAACCAAAACCAAACCAAATTAAATACAAACCATCGGTTTGATTGTTGTTGGTTTGGTTCGGTTTGGTTCGATTTTTCGGTTCTTAGTAAGCTAATGATAAGTCGATAATATTAAAACAACGCTAGACAACAATCTGAAAATAATTTGCCAAATTTATGCTTTTTATATATTTCTTTGAGAACTGAAAGTTTATTTACATCTTTATATGAAAAGAATGAACTAAAAACAAACTAAAAGTTTGCTTTCTCAAGCTTTAGCCATTGTTGTCTTGCAATTTGAATGTGCTTTCTTTACTCTTGTGGTGATTTTTTTTAACTCTTCTTTTAGGCAAAAGTATGTGAGGAGGGTTAGACAATTAGAGTCTATTAATGAAAAGAAAATTGGTCGAATCCTATTGTTTTGGGCTTAGGCAATCTTTTAAGATATAACAGGATAAACCAAAATTCAAAATAACAACTAAATTATTAACAAAAAGATATTATATTGTATATAAATAATTATTAAATTTTGTATATAATTAATCGGTTTGGTTCGGTTTATTTTTCGGTTTTTTAAAATAGAACCAAAACCAAACCAAATATTATCGGTTTTTAAAATTTAAAACCAAAACCAATCCAAATCAAAAAAAATATCGGTTTACTTAATCGGTTTGGTTCGGTTTTCGGTTTGGATCGGTTTTCCGTCAAACCGTGAACACCCCTACTTAGATGAGAGCTTCGTTTTTCATGGGTGTGTACCATTTTATCGTGGTTTATCCTTCTCATAGTTATGAAATATATATATATATATATATATATATATATATATATATATATATATATATATATATATATGAATGAACGTGAAGAGATGTCAGATGAAAGAAACAACGGATAATATGGATATCTATATTATCAATGACTGCTTGAATATGATCACTTTTGGAAGAATTCATAGTCTCCGAAACTTGAGTAACCCCCAGTTTGAGACTTTACAAATGTAAAAGTTAAACCTATTAGTTATCCATTTTCTATATGGATAATATAATTCTTATCCATATTTGACCTATTTTTAAAAAATTCATTATTCAACCCATTTTTAGTCGATAATATGGATGAATAACTGCTTTGACACGTCTTCAAATGCTCATGCTTTAAATTATATTCTTCCTCCACATTGCGCAACCTCTACACTGATCTTCCTCCAGATTTCATAGCCGCTCAATTGCACTTCCAGTTTCCTTACACCTTTTTAATCTTCTCTCTTCTTACTCAGTTTATGTGCTTGGTGGTACATTTATAAGGTGAGTTTTGCTCTTTTCTTTTTCTAGTTTTCGTAATCATTACTGAATAGAAATTATTTAAATTATAATTACAAAAAATTATGATTGTTTGTGCGGATTGAAAGCCAAAGATGTTACACCTCATATCTTCGTACGAAAGAGTATTCGTAAGTCAATTGATGTAAGCTCAGAAATGAGATCATCTTTAAGAGTACACAAAATAAGTTAATTATGTTACCTTGGATATTACAAATCTTTAAGATCATAGATAACAAGTACCAAGAGGGTTGAAAGGCTAAGAAGCTAAACAAATTGAAGAAAATAAGTTTTGTTGAATGTCGACAACTTGGGAATGTTATAAGTACTTTTGTGATGAGACTAGGGTGCTTAACAAGATGAGGAGATTATGTTATGAGTTATTTTAGCCGTGTGTTTTGTTTTTAAGTCAAGCAAGTTGTGGAACAAAAGTTGGCAAAGGTCATCACAAGTTACATTCATAAATGTGTTGAAATTTAGGTCAAATGTAGATGCAATTTATCCTAGTTTACTTCGAATTATGGGGTGATCTACCTACCAAATTGAAGATCTACGAGTCTAGTTTCTAACGCATTAAACCGTTCATCGATATAATATTGGAGTAGAGAAATATTCGCGTTTTTGCGAGACTGCGCTAAGCAGCTCTCTATGGGACCCACAATGGCGGTTGAGATATATTGATATATATAAGATGCCTCAACCCCGTTTTAACTCAATATTTTTCAGAACCTTCAGACCCTAGACACCTCTAAACACTCTCTCAAGGTTCTCTCATGATCCAAGACCCAAAAAAAGGCAAACAACACAAATCAAGTGTCGGAAATTCCGTCACACTAGTAAGTTTCTTTTTCTTCTTGTTGTTGCTGATTTTTGGGTGGTTCCAGCTCGTGTGGGAGGTTGTTTTAAGTGGTTTAAGTTCTGTAAAATACTCTACCAAGGTTTTTATATTAACCCTAGTTTATTTCAAGTCTTGCAAATAGATTACACCATATTTCAACATCAAAAGTTAGTTCTAGTGAAGAACAACACCTCTTTGTGGTTGTGTTGTCATTGAGGATAGTTGTGGGCTGTGTTTGGCTGATATTTCAAGTTGTTGCTACTGGCTAAGGTGAGTATAACGGACTACTAATTTTGCTTAAGCTTACTTGTATGTTGGTTAAGTTGTTAGGATGATAAACTACAAGATAATACGGGATTAGCTTAAGTCACTTTTATGGTATTGTATTGCCATTGAGGGATGTTGTAAGCTAAATATAACTTGGATTTCGATTTGAAACTACTATAGGAGGTATTTTTATTGTGTTCTTGTATGTGCTTAAGGTTATCTTGATGTTGATTAAGTTAAATGGATGTACTAGACATGAACTAGTGAATAAAGTTGCTAATTGAAGATAGTTGGAGTTGTGGATTGTTTCCTTTGTTATAAATATATGGAATAAGTATGGAATCATTTATGAATGACTTCATTATCATGTTAATGATGCTGTTAAGTTAATGTAAGAAGTCTATAAGGGGTGATAATGGGGTTGAAGGGTGTTAAAGGGATTCAATACGAGCTTGGCGCTTGTCGTGAGATGTTGACGACTTGTTAATGAAACATGTTGTACCCTATTGTTGATGTTGTTCTTATTGTAGTGCTCTGGTTGTTGTTGTTGGTATATGGTATTGGAGGAGGCCCTTGTTACAAGGGAGATGCTGCCCAAATTTACATAAAACGAGCTATTAGCTTAAGTTACAGACTTAGCCTTTATTCAACACTGATTTTGAATCTCTGTATGCTATGGTAGGCTAAGTTGAGTTGTTTGAAGAGTTTTTTTAGAAGCTATTAAGGACTCAACGAGATTAAGATATATTAAGGCTAAACCTTTCTTCATTTTGGCAAGATCCCATAACTACATGTGTTTGATAATGAGACATAAAGAGAAGTTTGTATTCTTGAACTTATGTACATTATCCTAGTCTCATAAGTTACAGTATTCTTCCTTATCGGGACTTCATATTCAGTTTAGTATTGTCTTCTTCAGCCAAGAGAGCAGAGAGTCTATATATATACAGTATTAAAGTATTTTCACCACCATCGAGCTATAATCGATGGGCAGGCCCCTATTGGACAACCTGATGAGATGGTAAGTTATATACCAAGCCTACTATGGCCGAGCGCCTATGAGAGAGCCCAGAATGGCCGATATACAGAGCCTAGTATGGCCGAGCGCCTATGAGCGAGCCTACTACAGCAGAGTAGTTACACATACAGAGCCTTATAAGGCCGAATAGCTATTTTACTTACTATATTGAGAGAGTTGAGTAAGAATTAGCAGGTAAGCATATCTTCAGATTATCTTTGACTCCCTGTTACTTTCAGTTATTATATTATTAGTTCAGTTTCAGCTTTCAGTTATTCTATTGCCTTACATACTCGGTACATTATTTCGTACTGACGTTCCTTTTGCCGGGGATGCTGCATTTCATGCCTGTAGGTCCTGATTGACAGTTGGACAGACCTCCCAGTAGACGGAGTCAAACATCAGCTTGGTTGGTAAGCTCCACTTCCTCGTAGTTACCAGGTCTAGACCTTGGAGTCCATTTTAGATATACAGGTTTGATGGGTAGGTCGAGGCCCTGTCCCGACCATGGTACAGTTCAGTTATCTCTAGAGTCTTGTAGAAGAGTCTTGTATATTTTGTATAGCAGTAGATGTTCATGGCAGCTTCGTCGGCTTGCACGATTATATATATCAGCTTTTGGGTATGTTTACCCTTTAGATGAGAGAGACATTATTTTCAGATCAGAATATGGCCTCATCGGCTTAAGTTGAGGGTTACCCCTCCAGAGTTCACAGTTACAGAGTGGTACGCTCGGGCCGAGTATCTCATCGGGTGCCGGCCACGCCTCTTCAGGTTTGGGGAGTGACAAACTTGATATTAGAGCAGTTCTGTCCTAGGGAGTCTACAAGCCGTGTCTAGTAGAGCCTTGTTTATAAATGTGTTGTGCACCACATTATATAAACAGGAAGCTACAAGGCATTTAGGAGTCTGTTACCCTTCTTTCAAATCCACGCCATGCTATAGAGATGAGTCATAAGAGTTCGAGCCAAGACTTATGTTTGCTAATTATAGAGATGCTCGCAATTTGAAAAGTTACAGCTAGCCAGATAGCTAATACAACAGCAGGTAAGGTCATTAGTGTTGACACCCAATTTTTTCCTATATTTTTTCAATATGCAAAATACTTTCAAAGTAGCATATATATGCATATATAAGTATGTCCAAGCATTTTATTATTTTTCCCACAATTTTTAAGGTTTTTAAACTGATTTATTTCCCTTTTTCATCCATAAAGTCCTAATAATTATGTCCAAAATTATTATTTTTTGATGATTCATTTATTGGATTCTTATATTCATGCCAAAATATGGCTAAGGTAGTTTTTACATATTTTTACAATTTTATTTAGTATTTTTAAAGTTAGTTGCGCATAATTGCAATATTAACCATTTCTAGGTTTAAATTTGTCTCATGTTTATAAAATGTGATCCTATATTTTTAAATTGTTAACTGTATTATAAATCATGTTAGTGCTTTCAATTTGTTTTTAAAAATTTACTTACTATTTTTTATAAATTAAAAGAAAAAAGTGGCTATTTAAATTTTAGCCCAAATTGGGTTTCAATTATAACCCAAATCAGGCCCCAATTACCCCAGCCCAATTCTATTTTTAACCCGAACCCGACCCAATTAAGCCGACCCAAACCCGGACCCCTACCTACCCTCTTTAATCCAGGCCGTTGATCATTTAGATCAACGGCCAGCATTCACCCTTTCCATTTTTAACCCTGAACGACCCCTAAACCTGAAACATTTCCCACCGCCCGCCGCCTCTGAATCCCTTTTCCTCTCAATTCTCTTTGCAACCCCTCATGAACCCTAGCCGCCGCCATCTAATTCTGCCCTAATACCTACCTAACCCATGGCCTCTCGTGGCCATTTAAGATGCGTATCGGCCTCCTATGGCTCCTGGGTGTTTGTTTCCGCGATTTCATGGCTAGATCTCAAAGAGATCTGGTCCAGTCTTTGCTCGACCTCTGTCTCTGGTCTTTTTCCGGCCATCCATGGCTGTTCAAGTCGGATACTTGACTTTTCCGGCTAGATCGGTATTTTTTAAAGCCTTTCTCACTTTCTCTGGGTTCTTTGAAACCCTAGCTCTAAGAGCTGTTCGATTTCTTCTTCAGATTTGTGTTTGTTACAAACTTTTTAAGTGTTTCTTGAAGGTTCTTTGATTTTTATTTCAAAATGACTCTTCATTTTTCAACGATTAGGGTTTCTCTTAACTTCTTTTAAAGATCTCTTCTCTGATTTTTGGTGTTGCTTTATGATTTCACTATGTTCAAACAACTTGTTTCTGCTTTCCTTCTATTTGATTCAGCATGTTGAAAACCCTAGGTCTTTTGGTCTTATCCGAGTTCTGGAACTATCCTTGTTTGTTTGAGGGTATACTTGTTCGATTAAGTTGTTTTCCTTGTTTGACTTATCTGATTCCGGGTTCCTATCATCCCTTAAGCTTGACTATTGTTAAAGCCCTAATTTCTTGAAAAAATTTCCTCATTTATTGTTACTGTGAGACCTTTACTGGTTTCTGACTCTCCTTACCTGTTATTATGCTCTCTTCACTTTTCATTCTGTGTAACTGCTTGACCTTGTTGACTACTGTGCTTTGAGTAGATATCTTTTACTACTGAATCCTAGCTTATTCCCGCTACTACTATATATTTATGTTGTTTCTTTTGCCAATGTGTTCGGCCTTGCACGTCTGATACTGTTGTGCATTCTATTTATATGTTGAAGTGCAGAATTATGTTTCTTTCTTGATTGATCCTGATTCCCTCAATATTGTGACTGATTGCAAAAAGTTTTCTCATGAACCCTAATTTTATTCGTCTGTTTAAATTGATTGTTTCGCTTCCTTTAATTACTGAGATGTTTTACCTTGAGCCTTTTCCCAAAATTAAGCGTATATTCTGTACTTAGACTTGATTATTTACTTCATGCTTTTACTGCCCCTTTATATGGCAAGAATCAATCTGTCTCAAACTGATTTCTTTCCTTCATTAACCTTGTTAGTATCCGTTTGAGCAGTACTTCCTTGATTAATGGGAAGTACTTGTGTTAATAGATTCTGATTGTGATTGTTTCCATGTTTGTGTTAAGCCTTTACTTATTACCTTAATTTCTACTCGTTTTCAAAACTATAAATACCCTACCCTCTCTTCTTTTAAAGGAACAAAAAATTTAAGTTCAGAACACACACTTACACTCAAAACTCTCTCTTTCTTTACTGCTACTTGTGCTATTACTTTGTCTAACCGGCTGAAAGCCAAGGCTAGACTGTGGAATCTTGCTTACTTTTCCTTACTGCACTTTGCTTCTCTACTGGTATGTCCTAGTTAATTTTTAAGTCTCAACAACAACATGTTTCTTTAAGTTGCTGCAGTTTCTCATTCATGTTCACTTCTGCTCATGTTTTGCAGTTCAGTCATGTTACTAGCATGCTGAAATATGTTTCCTTCCCCTTTTAAATTAATGCCCCTCTATGCGCGCACTCTGTCAGTCATTTGTTATGCATTTGCTACCTTATGAATCCCAAACCCCCATATCCCCTATATGTGTTTGTGTTCCTTCGAATGGTTTGTGTCCATGCCAGCATCAACTATTGCTATGCATGACCAAATCAGACCCCTGCTGGGGTTATACAATGCGTCCCATAATCCCTTGCCCCCTTTGAATGATTTCTGATTCTGTTTCACCACTACAACTATTTTCAAATCACCCTTTACTATTTACTATTTCCAACTCAGTTTTAATAAATCTCTGTTCTGCACTTCTACTATACTCTTAGAACCTAGGTTCTGCCCCTCTTGTGTGAGCCTTGCCTTGGGACCCTGGAGTTCCCTCTGATCTTGGACACATAAGGGCTAGCCCTTCCACACTACACTCCTTCTATTTGGTTATGTAAACCTGGGTGTGAGCACTGCCCGGGATCCCCTGAGATCCTTAGGGAACTTTGACACACTCCGGTATGAGAAAGGCTTTGAAACATTGGCATTGAAGTAATTAATTATATAACTCAGATAGGAAGTCAAGATCAGGCTTCTTTTGGTTGTAATTTCTTATTTCTGCATTTCTTTTGTAATTCAATAATTTTGACTGTAATAATTTGTAAACAGTATGTGACGACCCAACCCGTCGTCTCATGTGTTATTGCTCCGTTTCCCCCATTTCATGCTTCTTCATGTTTCGTTATCGGTATGTGGTGTGTTAGAGTTGATTTGGATTGGTTTTGATAAGAAATGAGACACTTCTCTTTAAGGAAAGCTTAAGTTGGAAAAGTCAACCGAATGTTGACTATTGAATTAGAGGGCTCGGATGTGATTTCCGGTGATTCGGTTAGCTTCGGGGGATGATTTGTGACTTAGGAGTGCGATCGGAATTGATTTTGGAGGTCCGGTGTAGAATTAGGCTTGAATTGGCGAAGTTAGTATTTTGGAGAATTCCGGTTGATAGGTGAGATTTTGATCCGAGGGTCGGAATGGAATTCCAAGAGTTGTTGTAGCTTCGATATGTGATTTTTGATGTGTGTGCAAAATTTCAGGTCATTCGGACGTCGTTTGGTTGGGTTTTTGATCGAATGTGGGTTTCGGAAGTTTTAAAAGAACTTAGGCTTGAAGCCGATGAGAATTGATGATTTTAGTGTTGTTTGATGTGTTGTGATGATTGGAACAAGTTTGGATAATGTTTTAAGGTATGTTGGTGCTTTTGGTTGAGGTCCCGGGGGGCCTCGGGGTGATTTCAGATGGCTAGCAGGATGAAATTTGGATTTGGAGACTTCAAATGTTGCTGATATCTGGTATTCTCGCTTCTGCGAGTCTTGGACCGCAGAAGCGGACACGCTTAAGCGATGTGTTGACCGCAGAAGCGGTGAGGAGGCCTGGGCGCCTGGTTCCGCAGAAGCGTTGGTGTAGCCGCAAAAGCGAAATCTCTTATGCGATGTTGTGACCGCAGAAGCGGTTTGGTTCGAGAGTGGGATTTTCGTAGAAGCGGAAGGAATAGCGCGGAAGCGGTCCCGCAGAAGCGGGATGGGGACCGCATAAGCGAAAGTGCTGGGCTGATTATTAAATATTTCCTCCGCGAGCTAGGTATTATTTTCCTCCATTGTTGAGCATCTTGAGAGCTTTTTGGGAGCAATCAAAGAGGGTTTCGACTGGAGTTTATTGAAGGTAAGATTTTTGAGTTAAAAACATGTCTATTATGTGAAATTAACCTAGAAAATCAGGGAATTAAGCCTAAAATGGATGGACTAGGGCTTGAGTTTTTGATATTTCAATTTGGGATTTGACAGGTCATTTGAGCTCGGATTTGGGAGTTCTTGATATGTATGAACTCGTGGCGAGACGAGGAATCCGGTAATGTGAGTTTTGTAATTTTTCGAGAAGTGGGCCCGGGGCTCGGGTTTTGCTAGTTTCGAGATTTCTGCTATTTCTCGATTGTTTTCGATTGGGTATCGTTCCCTTAGCATATTGTGATGTATTCGCTCTGATTTTGGTTAGATTCGACGCGCGTGGAGGCCGGTTTGAGGGGCAAAGGCGTCGCGAGCTAGGGATTTCGCCGGTTCGAGGTGAGTAATACTTGTAAATGATATCCTGAGGGTCTGAAACCCCGGATTTGCACATCATAGTGCTGTATTTAGGTGACTTGCATGCCGGATATGAGCGTGGGGTAGAGCACCATTGGGGATTGTGACTTGGTCCGTCCCGGTTGTTGATTTTTACCGCGTATTTGACTGAACTACTTGTTATTATCATAATCTGGGCTGATTGCCATGTTTGGGCTTCGTGCCAACTACGTGAATCCTTCAGGGATTGATATCACTGTTTCGCATTATTTGTGCATACTATTTGATCTCGGTCTAGGGTTTTAATACTAATTTGCAAACTCAGCCATTTTTCTAAGATTTGAAAACTTAAACAACATGTTATTGACGTTTTAAACTGAGAACTGTTATTTTGATATTTCCTAAGTGGCTTATGTGCATTTCTAGACTGAGCATGGATCGGGCTGCATGCCGCAGCGGTGTGATATTGATATTGCGCTTGGGCTGTAGGAGCCCCTCCGGAGTCTGAACCCCCCACAGTGAGCGCGGGTACCCAAATGGATTGGGCTGTACGCCGCAGCGGTCATGTGCATTGCATTGCATTCATGCATTGGTTCCTGTTTGTACTACGTGTCATGACATTCAGCACTCTCATATCATTGGCATCCATGCTACTTCTTGCACTGTTTACCAGATACCCTGGTGTTATTTGTTAATGGAGTGCTGTGCCCGAGGGGCTGACTTATGTGCGGACTTGCACTATCTGATTACGCATTCATTTGCTTGACTGTTGGATAAAGGATATTTTCAAAAGAGGTTTTTAACTGAGCCAGATTCTAAAGGATTTTTCATGGTTTTACTGTTTTCTCAAAGGGTTGTACTGTCCCATATAGCATGACGGAGTGCTCTTACGTGATTTCTTGCCACTCAGTTATTATTTACTCTTATTACTCACTGAGTTGGAAGTACTCACTTTACTCCCTGCACCTCGCGTGTAGTTGCAGGTATCGTTCACCCGATAGCGGGTTATTAGCGGATTGAAGGTATTGTTATTGTAGCTGAGCAAGGTGACCGCCAGCGTTCGCGGCACCGGATGTTGTCTTTTGTTTTCCAGAAATTTTACTTGTATATATTTATTGGCCTGTAGTTGTGTTAAGGTTTCCTTAGATGCTCGTGACTTGTGACACCCCGGTCGGGTAGTAATTAACAGTTTCTAATGTCATTAAGTTGTATCTTCTATTCATTTATGTTTAATAATTGTTAGTGAAAGGATTTGGGTTAGTTGGCTGGCCTTGTCTTCACGAGAGGCGCCATCACGATCGGGTATGGGAATTGGGTCCGTACCGCTCCTCGTGGAGTAGATCCCGCATCCAACCAAGTCTTTGACCGTCGTGACACAGTATCGGGGAGATTAGTGAAAAGGGTGGGTAGTTGTATATATCATGGGTAAATTGGGTAGATAACATGCCTATAGGATCAGTGCTTGTTAAAATAAATGCTGCATGCTTCATAACTAGAAACCATGCCTATAGGATCAGCAATAAACTCTGCATGCTTCACTTTCATAATTAGAAATCATGCCTATAGGATCAGCAATAAATTCTGCATGCTTCACTTTCACAATTAAAAATCATGTCTATAGGATATAAATAGCTTTAATAATAGATAACATGCCTATAGGGTTAAAAATCAGCTTTACAATTAGATATCATGCCTATAGGAGATAAAGCAATTGAAGCTTGATTTTCGTTACAACACGTATCCAAACTCGTTTCCCTTAGAAATCATACCTATAAGTCCACAGTCAGCTTTTTAACACTTAGATACCATGCTTATAGGATCTAAATGACTATAATAGAAATCATGCCTATAGAATTTAAAACCAGTTTAGTTGGAGAAGCCATTTAGTTCATTATTCTGAATGGGATTAGTTAATTAATCTGTCGTTTCTTTAATAAGTTTCTCAAACAATTGCCTCGATTTAATTCCGTTAGAAAGCATGTTTATAGGATCAAAATCGCCTGTTTAAAATTAATCACTGCTTTACAACATCACAATAGATATCAAGCTCATAGGATATCATTATTACGCCTAGGCAAGCCTCAGGTAATTGTTTGAATAAAACTGGAACTGCCTTAGTTAATTATCAATTGTTACAACCAACAGGTAGGCCTGATTCGGATTTCTTATCTGAGCTATATAATGAATCTGGTTCTGACTCAAATTTCCTGCTTTAGGACCTTTTAAAATTCAGACTTTAACTGTTTTTGAGTCGTGCTATTTATGTGCATTATTTGTGGAGGTTTATACGAGCCTTCTAATTGCCTACATGTTTCCTCTTTAAATGCAGTCCTACGTGTTTTTTTGTATGTCGCCTTAGCCTTTTTACCTTTAAACCTAAGAGTCAGCCTAAAATCCTCCCTCTTATAGGAATAGTAGTCCTAAAATTCCTCCGGGATTGATAGGAATGGGGCGGGTAATAGCACGCAATAGAGGTCGAGACCAATCTGCGCTTTAATACCTTTACGGGGTGGGAAGGGTAGATATGGATATGATGACTGTCGACGCCCCCCTTTTTCTCGCAAAATCGGGTTTACGACATTTGGGAGGACAACTCTATCCCCTTTTGGGATTTGGGTTTTTGGAATTGAAGAGTCGCCACCTAATGATTAAGTTCATTAGGACACTAAGGGTTTTTGAGTTGGAAAACCAGAGTTTGGGTAAGGGCTAGAAACTATCTCGAGGGGAAGGTGTTAGGCACCCCTCAAGATCCACTAGTGTGGTTCCCGGCCATGTTATATTGTGACTTCACATAATCAAGTAGGCAATTAAGGGCTCAAATAGAAAGGGTTCACATACAATATTGCAAGTAAGTCGAAACTTGAGTAAAGGTAAAGAGGGCAGGAATTTTATGGAAAAAAAAGATTTAAACAATTCTAAAAAAAATAAACGAAAGCAAGTAAAGGGAGGGGGTCCTAGGTTTATGATTAATATGGATCACGTCAATGCAATACCCAGTAATCACTCCTCTAAAGAGGGGATACATGAGGTATTATCGCACCGGTCATCATATCCATATCTACCCCTTCCCACCCCCGTTAAGGTACTTAAAGCGCGGATTTGTCTCGGTTACTATTGCATGCTATTACCCGTCCCATTCCTATCAGTCCCGGAGGCACTTGGGACTACCTAGTCCTAAAGGGTGGGATATTAGGCTGATTGGTTTCAGAGGATAAAAATCTAAGGCGACATACAAAAACACATACTGCACGTTGGGGGAGCAATGTAAACATATAAAGGCTCATGTATACCTCCTCAAACAAACACATAAATAGCATGACTTAAACACAATTAAGGTCTCAAAGATAGGAACTTTTACAGCAGTTAAAACATGGTTTTTTTTAAAAAAAAAAGAAGTAGTAACAGTAGTTTAATGAGGTGCAGGACAAGTAAAATAGCACGATTCTGGGCAGAGGTTGGTAACCCAGTGATTTGAGGACTCGGTAAGAATAAATGGGTGCACCATTTCAAAATCATTTCCAGATGAAGCAGAGTTTTTTTAAGAAAAAAAAAAGAGTGAACTTCAGAAAATCAGAGCAAAAATGGGGACGACAGAGTTGAAATTGAAGAAGTTGGTTGGTCTTAAGCTAATAAAAATACGATCAGTTCTTATTGGGCCTAAAGTTTGCCTAGATGTTGTTATACATTGTCTGATTATCTTAAGGGACAGACATGCATATTTTGATTCTGATTTATAAAGGTACGCGTGATATGGTATTTGCAGAAAACGTTTCAAACCACTTAGCCATATTTTAACAAAGTTATTAGACAAACGTGAATTAACTACTGCAACTCGAACGAGTGAGAAGTCCTAAGGGCAGGATATCTAATGCACATAAAAGTACCTAAAATATGGTTTCTAACATGCCAATGCAGTAATGACAAATTATTTGGCTTGTTGTTAATTATTTGTTGGTTATTAACTGATCATGGTTACAAGATGAGCGTAATGACAGGCTAAAAGTAAAGAACCTAAAGCAGGATCTCTAATGAATGAGATGCATGACCTATACAGGTTATCTATTGCGCAGATAAGTAAATAAAATCCTATAAGCATATTTTCTACCCATTATTTATACTAAGCATACATAACCCTCCCCATATTCACTATTCACCCCCAATCGTTCGTTTACAAATTATTACAAACCAGTAATATGTGAATTACAGCAATAAAGAACAAAAATAAGAAGTTATTCTATAGGGAGCCTTCAATCAGGCCCAGTCTTCCAACCTCAACCCCTTCGAGTTTACAGCCTTTGCCATGGTCTAGGTGCGGCAAATCTCCCTAGGGCCCCATTGGGTCCCTGGCCAATACCAGCACCTAGACACTTAAAAGAAAGCAGAACAAGTGCAGTGTGGAATACCAGCCTTATGTGTCAAAGTTCGATGAGTACTCAGAGGTACTCAAAGCAAGCATAACCTATTCTCTAAGGGTAGTGTGAAGTGCAGGAAGAAGTATTTTAAAAAAAGAGTTCCAAAAATAAGGGATTTGTTTAAAAAGAAAATAATAGAAACAATGGTTTAATAGTAGTTTAATAGCATAGGATTGCATACAAGGGTCATGGGGAAAGGGAGCAAATAGATCACACAATGTTAAAGATTTTAATGACTACACAGAATCAGAAGATTCAGGGGACCAAGAATTGGTCAGGCTTAAACATGATTCTTAGACGACAAACAGGGAAACAATCATGACATTTAAGATAAACAATAATTAGAAACATGTAAACCAAGAAAGACATGCAGAGTGCCAAATATCAGGGGAACTGGGAAGTGGTAAATATAGGCATGCTAATGTACAGCAATAGGATTCACAGAAGTTAGGGATAGGCAATGTCGTGTTACAAACATAGCATGTATATCAGAAGACATGGTGAAGTATTAAAGCAAAGCATCAATTACACATTGATCAGGAGAAGCATAAGTAGAAGAAAATCAGAAAGATAATGAACTGAAACAAAAGTAAACACATTGGTTGGAGGCTTAAAGATTAGTTAGGACATACCAGTGAAAGGGCAAGAGCAGGATGCAAAGACAAAGTAGTAACACTATATTAGCCTTGGCTTTCAGCCGGCTAATAATAAGCAAGAGCAGAGAACAGCAAAAGCAAGAGAAAGAGCACAAGAGAATGCAGAATTGAGAGTATTCTGTGGTGTGTGTGTTCAGAAGACTGTCGTGTCTTTTCTTTGAAAGACTTAGGGTATTTATAGTTGAAAGTAGGTGGTAAAAAATAAGGTAAGAATCACAGAAATATGTTAATTTAAGAACTCAGAATCAATTAATAAAAAAAATCAGGGAAGTACTCCCATTAATTTAGGGAATCAAAATACAACGAAAAGATTCAAGCACCAT